>NW_024340699.1:3637140-4241320 GCF_902729225.1 Pteropus medius
GTGTGTGTGTGTGTGTGTGTGTGTGTGTGTGTGTATGGAGATTGCCTTAAGCTGGTGTTCTTTCATTAATTTTAATATATTTATATCTTACAAATAGAAAAAAAAGTCTAAAAATTGGTGGATCATTGGGTTTCCCTAGTATAATACATTTTTCATTTTTAGAAAATATCACTAGAATATAATTACTCATGACACTTGTTAAACACAATAAGAAATATTTTATTCAAGAGGGACTACTGCGATGGGGGTTTTGCAGTAGGGGACAGAGACTGGGCTCAACTACAAATATAAGACATGGAGCATGATGGGATCAGTGGATAAAAAAGAATAAGAGGAAACATCAAAGCTTGGGAGAGTTTTGCTATACTAACTCAGGATTCTTATTGAAACTGGGCAATGCAAAGATGAATACAGATGTCCAAAGGTTAAGTCTAATTGAGCAAAAGTCTCAGAGGAATCTGATTAAAGTTTGAAGGAGAGAACTCTTGTCAGTACCTAATAGAGTACTGAATCAATTCTTCTTGCAAAACCTTTTCTGGCACGTGTGTGTGTGTGTGTGTGTGTGTGTGTGTGTGTGTGTGTGTGTGTCTTGTGGCCTTGTATGTGTATGTAGCCTTTATATACTCTCAAGATTATACAGCCAATGTGCTTTTTTTTTTTGAATACATATTGGTTTTCATGTATGGAGATTTTTACCTAGGAATTAAACAACAGAGACGATTGAAGTTCTCTGAAAGGTGCTCTATATTAAGTTCTTGACCTCTCCAGTTTGGTGATGGAGAATGGGTAACAATTATTAAAGTAAAATCTTCCTGCTGCTATCATGAAATCTGGGGCTTTCAAGTTTCTATTGATGTATGGTAAGAAATCACTTTACATTACAAACTAATACACATGTACCACACACTATGTAATGGAAAAACAATTAAATTTGAAATTCAGTAGGTAGTGAGAATTATCAATTCAGAAGTAAAGAAATGATCGCACATCCTTACCCCTTCCCAAATATGCAAAATAACTACATGATGTGTATCATGCATACACATAGTTTCCTGTAAAGCATCTTCCTAAAAGGTGTCTTGTAAAGCTATAAGATCCTTAAAAGTAGAGGCTGCAGATTTCACCTCTAAATCTTTACCTGCTTAGCAACATCCTTTCCTTTCCATTATGGGCACTTGAGATACGGAGAGTTTTCAAAATAAAACTGTAAAATAAATGCCACTTGATTGTTATTTGTGAAATTTTCACTTAAAATACTCATATTTTTTCATTTTTATTTATTAAACAGGTCATTTTTATTTATTTATTTTAATTTACTTCTTTATATCTCTCAACAATCACCCGAAGCATTCCACCCACAAATCCTTCCTCAGAAAAGTACGCTAACTTTAAGAAATCAAAAGTAATCTTCAGGTGTTAATGTAAAACTAACATCAAAGCCAATATCTATAAACAATATCTAAAAAGCCAATGTCAAAAAAACAATAAAATTTCAGAAAATGTAATGACGTTTGTTATTCACTAATTATTTATCAATGACAATCAACAGACTCAATTAGTTTTGGGAGGAAATGAGAAAAACATTTACTTAAATTAGATTTTGCCAGGCAGAATCTGCCTAACAAAGGGTGAGACTAGTAATAATTTTTTTCCTGATAACTTAGCTATTATTTATAATTTTCTCAATTTGCTTAAGCCCTCATGAAACCCATTTTCTGTACTTCTTGTTTTTCATACATAATGTTCTAATATCTAATCAGAGGTAAAAAAATAAAGAGATGATTATTTTATGGTTATTCTGTATATCTTTTATATCCTTCAAGGAATTATTTTGATTATTTCATGCACTTTATGTAAAATATAATAAATAAGTTATCTTTATATCTTCTGAGTGATTGACAGTAAAAGCAAGACCAATAGAAAGTTAGAGAGAGTAAATAGCATCTGAAGGAAAGGATGGAGATATTTACATTTTCTGATCAACCCACTAATGTCAGGAGTAATCTAACTATAATTCTAAACACAATAATTCTGTCATATTGTGATTTGAATTATTTGTTATTAAAATTTGCATGAGCTTTCATATTTCCACTTGTAATCATTTTAGCACTTATATTTATATTTGTATATTTAATAGAAAATACTTCACAATTTTTCAAGATGTTCTGCTATTTATGACTTAAAGCTTAATCACAGTATGCTGCTCATAGCTGGCACCCAATGTCTGCTTTAGTGACAATGCTAATAACAAAAAAATTACATACCAAGAAAGATGTGTCTCTATGTTTTGATACACATTCTTCTTATAAAGTTTACTTCATAGACATTGATATTTTTGATGTTTGGAAATACCCAGATTATTCTATTTCCCCCCTAACAAATCATCCTGTGTAGAGATATGTTATATAATTCATTAAAAAAATTAAAAAAAAAAAACATAAGAGGTCCTTGAAGGAAGAAAAGATATATTAGTCAAGATAAAGATGGTTCTAACCATAATGTCAACCAGCGATAAACTGGACTATATTAAAATTAAAGCTTTTTATCAAAAGACACATTTAAGAAAACAGCCTATAGAGGAGCTAGAAGTATTCTGTAATATATATGTATGACAAAGTACTCACTAGAACTCCATAAAGAAGTCATATAAATCAATAAGAAAACATGACCCAATGGAAAAATGGGCAAAAAGTGAGCAGGCTCTTCACAGACGAGGTTACTCAAATAATTTTATATAGTTATCATTGGAATGCAAATGAAAACGACAGTGTTATGTACCTATACAACTGCCGAAACTGATTTAAAAAAAAAAAAGACAGAAAACTTTAAGTGTTGGCCACTATGGAACAATGTAAACTCTCACCTGCTGTGGAAATGTAAAATGCACAATACTTTGGAAAACCATTGAAAGAATCTATTAAAAATAAACTACACATACCCAAATGATGCAGCAATTCCTCTCCTAAAAGCATCATCATGTTCACTAAAACAAAAATGGTTACAAGATTACTTACGAGTGTTGATTTTTTTATAATTTATATCTTGAAACCACTCAAACTCCTGTCAACTGCAGAATAGATTAAAAAAAAAAGCTGTGGTATATTCTCACAAAAGCATATTCTACACTGTAGAACTCACAGCAATCAGATAAACTACAAGTAACGATATGAATGAATCCACATCTGTAAGGAAGAGCAAAGTGACAAACTCTAAAGAGAACATCTGCAAGATTCAATTTATATAAAATTTAAAAAGGATCAAAACTAATCTATGCAGCAGAAGTAAAGAGAATTCTTGTGGGTGTGTTTGTGGGGTGAGGATGCCTGAGCACGAAGAAAGGCTTCTGGGACATTGACAGTACCATTTCATGATCTGTATTCTAGGTACATGGGTAGGTCATTTTATGAAAATTATTTATCAGTATACTTTTTGGGTTATATATATTTTTTTCAATAAAAACTTTAAAAATCCTTAAAGGGCTATATTTACACATATACATTTTCTAGATTCATTTACATCTATTTACAAACACTATCAATCTACAATAAAAATAAAATGTACCCTTTGGCTATAAAGCCATGGGGTACAATATAAAGGATGTTGATAGAAAAATCAAAATGATTTTATTTTAGTTCTGTTTTTGCAACTACTATTGTGACCTTGGAGAGATGTGGCAGGGAATGTAGTCTCAGAATTTTCTCATGAGCGATTTAGATAATATTAACTCCAGATTTATCTTTTTCATATCTTATACTTTATGTAAGCTATGTATAAAATTTCACATAAACATCCCAAGTGCTAACACTGGCTTTGAACAAGAATAAAGAGAAAAAAGTTTTTTGAGTATCAGTAGATGTTTACTTAGGTTTATATGTGTTTACAAAATGCAGTTCTTAGGTTGGTCACAAGTTTCAACTCTGCAACTGCAAGTAGAGAAATTAAAATAATATTTTAGTAAGTAAAAAATATTCTCCAAGATATATGAACAGAATAATCAAATTGTTGTGAAAAATATACCTATTCATATCTGTATGGTAGCCTTCACTTAGTCTGAGAGAATCATGAACCCTCATCAAATGAGGAAACCCTTAATCCTGATGTGTGCTATAAATATCTACCAGTCGAGAATTCGGCACATAAGAATTAACTGCCTTTGTGAAATGTGACCCGAAACCACTATTTTCTCTATTCATATTGTCCATACTGGTGAGCTTGTCATCTCTGACCAGAGTCATATGGCCCTCTAGCTGGGCCGACATTTCAGCCACTTTAAAGCCAGCCCTCCAAAGAGAATCATCAAGTCTTTTGCCACCCATCTGAGAATAAGCTACAAAAGTTACTCATGCTCAAAGCAAATCATGACCTGCAACTTCTCTGGGAGCCTATTCCTGGGCTCCTAGTAATTTTAAATCAGAAAACCATATAGATAACTCCAAAATTTGATAGAAATTAGATAGGTGGATGAATAGAAAGATAATAGATAGATAGATGGACGATAGATATGAGAAAAACTGCTAATAATACTTATGTTTTCTCAAGCCTAGAGATTATTTATGCTTTTCTCAAAATCCCCACTGTTTTCTAAAATCCTCAATTGCAATTAATTAAATTAAATTAATTAATTAAATTAAATTAATGTGAATTAATTTAATAATCAGGAAAATGATATGATATTAAATTAGAAAAATGCTATGACATAAATCTAGATTTTTAAAGTACATTATATGTGGTCAGTATATGAAAGTTTTCTTAAAGAACAAGAAAGTCTACCTAAAAAAATTAATACCAGCAAAGCAGACCTCAGTGGTACATACATACTCACACACACAATTCACAAAAAAAAAAGAAAAAAAATTTTTTTTAAACCATAAATGGAGTGCATTCACTTTCTGCTGTTGCCAAAGGCATTCCCATCATCCTTTCCTCCAAGCCCTTCCTGTTCCAGACGGCATTTCAGGAAGCTATGTGAAGATTCAGCCTCTCCCACATCCACACCTCCACTTTCAATTTCATTTATTTTTAAATACAGAAAATGTTCCTGGGGAGCATCGAATGATAATTCTGGAGACTGGAGTTCTTTTACGTTTCCGTCATTAGTAAAGCTTGAGTGACAATAGTCTATCTCTGTTCCACCATCCCGCAGAGTAGGTTTAAATGTTTCTGACATGACAGGGCCCTAAAACTGGGTCATGGTGGCCCTCCCCCAATTAGTCACAGCCTTTCTGTTGTGAGGCTGAAGAAAGAACTTTGCAATATTCTTTTTCCCTGAGGAGGGTTGGCTAAGGTTGATTAAATAGTGAGCTTTGCTCTCCGCAGTGCCCACACAAATAAAGTGACATGTTTCAAGAGGACATTATGGAAGATGCATATTAATTTTTTAATATTATCATACATCGCAGATTACAGATAACAAGAATCTTAAAGATTATCTACTTTATTCAATGAGATCTTTATTCAATTATTCATTCATTCAAAATATTCATCAAGCTTACTAAGTGCTAGAAATGATGTTCCATGCTAAGAATAGAACAAACAAATGACAGAAACTTGCTTCTTACTTTTTTTAGGAAAAAAGTTTACTTATTTAATTAATATTTTTGAGTGTCTACTACATACCAGACACTGTGAGGCGCTTAGTCTAGAACAGTAAACAAGGTTGTAGCAAATGCTATGGAGACCCAGATCTACCACATCTGGTGTACCCTACGAGCCTAATCTTCAGCTGCCAGCTCCTAAATTTCTTTGCCCGGGGGCTTTTGAGTCACTGAAGTTAATTTTGCCATCTACAGAGCAGGCTGGAAGTCTCAGGGAATCAATACCTTCTCCACCAGTCACCTGGCCTCCCCTTAGCTGCTTTCAACCAGTAACTTGATAAGAGCTGGTGGTAGGGTGATTAACTACCCCAGATTGTCTGGGACTGAGGGGTTGTCCAGGGCTAAAACTGTAACTTTCAGTGCAACCGGCATAGTGGGTGAATATTCTCTTAGGGTGGGGTAACTCTGAAGCACAGATTTTACACTGGGACCCAGAGGGCCTCAGCATGTTAAGCTCCACTGTCCCAGAGTGGTAATGCATTTGAGCTCTTCATATTCCCTTCCCTGTTTCACTTCTCTACTCTGCCTCCAGTGTTTACTGAGATTACCTCCAAACTTACTTGCACTTGAATCCCTCCCTCAAGCTCTGCTTCTGGGGAAAATGAAACTAGAATAAATCATGCTGCCTACTCTAAAAGGGACATGAAGTGTAGTGACAGAGTCAGGCAATCAAGTGGGAAATGATCATGCAGTGTGACAGATTTTATGATTAGGAAATGACCATGTGTTCTGGGAGAACATAGGGGGATCTTGGTAGGAGGAACGAGAAAGGTTACCAAAAGTTTCATCTAAGTGAATTTTGAAAGATGAGGTAAAGTTAACTCATTGAATGGGGGAAGAAAGATCCAGGTTTTTTTTGTTTTTTTTTGTTTGTTTGTTTGTTTGTTTTGTCAAAATAAAAAAATAACTTTTAAAACCTTAGAACTGAAATAAAGCACAGCTTGCTCAGGAATCTTCAAATATTGTATGCCCAATGATTGGAGCTTAGAACAATGTGAGTAGTTTAAATAGAAGCAGCCAAAGATTTAAGGAGACGCTAGGTCACAAGTGACCTTGCATGTCCTGGTAGAGAGTTTGGACTTTACCTTGAGGACAGGAGAATTGACTTTAAGTAAGCAAGAAAATGACATGATCAGATTTGACTTCAGAAAATCATTCAGACTGCAATGTGAAAAAGGTATCGGAGGGGCCATCACCTGAAGCAGGGACACCAGTTACAAAGCTACCGCACTGATTCAGGGGAAGGTTAATGGTGTTCTGAACAATAAGGATAAGTAGAAAGTGCTGTATTTTTAGATCGGGGCCAAAGAGAGGGATATAGACTAAAAATATCATCTAAATTATGTTGACATAAGAAACATCCAAACCTATAAAGAATTTTTATAGAATTTTATTTGAGCCAACTGACAATAATTGCAAGGAAGTGAGATCTGAAATGCTTCTAAGAATAACAATTTTTCAGTCTCTTTTTTACATTCGGAATTAAGAAGGGGATTTAAGTGAGATTACATGAAAGCGGAAGAAAGCAAGGTGGGGATTGGATTACAGAATAGTCAAAGATTATATGCTCTCTTGAAGATGGTTAGTTTATTTCAAAGATGTGTTAACCTAGATGCACGAAAACAATGAGACAGAGGTTGTTTAAGGCAAAGATAAATATTTTACTAAAGAAGTTACATACCTGGGTTTGTAACTACACACCATATCCTGCCCATTTAGGCATTTATGATCAAATCACACATTCTGTAGAACCCCATTTTTGTCCACAATTATTGGAATATAAAATGGTACATGAAGATCAGAGAAAAGGTAGGATTACTAAGGTTAAGTGTTTAAAATGAGAGAGAGAGAGAGAGAGAGAACGTTATTATGAAGAAAACAAAAGGAAAATTTAATAAGGAGGCTCAGAAGGACATAGCAGAAGAGTGTGGTGTCATAGCATCCCCCTCTACCTCCTCTAAAATAGAGTGCAGTTCAAAAAGAAGTTAATGAACAGATCAAATTCTGCACAAAGGTTAACTAAAACTAGGATTGAGAAATTCTCATTGAATTTAGTAACAAAGAAGTCATTGGTGATTTTATCTACAACAGTTGCAGCTGAGTAGAGGTGGCAGAAGTTAGATTGTAGGTGTCTGAAGAATAAATTGAAGGTGAAAGAAATGGAGACAGCAATTATAAACAACTCCTTTATGACACCTGATATTAAGGGGAAGAACAGAGATAAGAAAATAGCTTCAGGGGGTCTAAAAGAGGTGAAGAGAAATTTTTATCTTTTAAAGATGGGAGAGAATTTTACAGATTTAAGCACTGTTGGGAATGAGTTGTAGAGAAAAAAGGGTTGAAGATAAATAAAAGAAGCGGTATCACTAATGATCCAGACTCTTAAAGAGACTGACGGCAACAGGATCCTGTGCATAGGTGAAGGAAAAACACCTTTAATATCATAAGTCAAGAAGGAGTAAAAAATCTGGTGCAGATGTGATGAGATGTGAAGGTAGTTTGTCAAGAAAACTATAACGTAACTGATAGATCCCGGAAGGAGAGTAAAGGCAGTAAATACTGATGGAGATGGCTACAGGGAAAAGTCACAGAATAAATCCAAATTATACAGATTCCCATACACTAATCCAGATCTATAGAATCAGAATCTTTGAATATTGAACCCAAGATTTTACTTTTAACAAACTCCTAAGTAATTTTTATGAAATATAAGCACTAGAGCAAATTCATGAAGAAACATTTGGGAGGCAGTCACTTAGTTGGCATTAAAGAATAGATTAAAGAAAGAAATGAAATGATAGATCTGAAAGGTTAAGAAGAGATAGATCCAGATAATAGCTAGGTCCAGGTCATTGGCATTGACAGAAGGTCAAAGGTCACTGGAATTAATATAATCAAAGGACTGAGGCTATGGGTGATCCAGACAGATGTTGAAAAAACAGAACTTTTTTAGGACTTAGGTTGAGGGGCAAGACTGTAAAATTCGGGGGCTTAATTCCTCAGTAAATGATGGGGAACAATAGGAAGATCCATAAATGTAACCAATAAGTAGAGGTAAATAGTGACATAACTCAAAGCTGTTTCTCAGATAAATGTTATTTTATTCTATTTTATTTATTTTATTTTTATATAGATTAGCAAGGAGTAATGGCTTAGAATGTTTTTGGAATTAAAGATTATTCTGACCTCACCAAGCAAATTTGTTGGTACAGAAGAATAAATGGAACTAGAGAAACAGTGATTTTTCTACATAACAGTATTAATTCCTTTGTTTTTTGCTGCAATTTATCTTCCCTTCTATGAGGTCTGTAATAACCTGACAAAAGTTTACAAAATTAGCCATTGGTAAATTATGGTCTAAAATATAACTTTCAAATGTGCTTGCCCAAGTACCACACTGATTTATATGAAATTTCTCGAATCTTCTCTGGCTATAAATGGTACATTGCATTGTCATCAAATTTGTCAAGGCTAGTTGACTGGAGTATGGCAGAATGCTTCCTTGTCTCTTACAGCTTCTGGTGGTTCTAAAAATTCCTTGACTTTGGGCTGCATAACCCCAACCTCTGATTCTGTGTTCACATGGCTTTTTCTTTTCCCATGTTTCTGTCTTCTATGTCTCTTATAAGGACACTCGGCATAAGATCCTGGTCCCTTCTAGATAATTCAAAATAATTTCTTCTCAAGATCCTTAATTTATTTATATCTGCATAGACCATTATTCCAAAAATGATCACATTCACAGCTTTAAGAATATGGATTTATATTGGAGTTTCATTAAATCAGGATACTTTCAATCCACTACCCACCTCATGTACTAATTCTACCAAGTTAAAAATGACCCCTTGAAACATTGTTGAATAAGAGTTCATGTCCATTAAAAAGTAACATGAAAGACCGACATCATATGTTCTAAGAAACAAAAGGGATTGAAGATGGGGGTGACATCACATATGCTTCATGTTATACACACCTTTCATGTGCCATCCTGGTTAGTTTATGAAGTAATTTCATTATCTATCTATCTATCTATCATCTCCTAGAATTAGGCTTTATTTTTTAACTAACATTTTAGAGAGTTTTCAATCAAATTTACCAACCCAAATCAATGTTGAGACTGTTAATATTATTGTAAGTATCTTAGTCTGTTTGGGCTATTATAGCAAAATACCATAGATTAGGCGGCTTATAAAAACAGAAATTTATTTCTTACAGTGTTACAGGCTGGGAAGTTCAAGACCAAGGGGCCAGAAGATATGTTGTCTGGTGAGAGCCTTCTTCCTGATTCGAAGCTGGCCACCTTTTCACATGGCAGAAGGGGTGAGGGAACTCTCTGGGACTCCCATTATAAAGATATTAATCCCATTCAAGAGGTCTCCATCCTCATGACCCAGTCATCAATGTCCCATCTCCAAATACTATTCCATTGGAGATTAGGTTTCAACACCTGCATTTTGAAGGTACACAAACACCAGTCTATAGCAGTTAGTCATCTGCCTCTCAGCTAGAATTTTACCAAGGGCAAAATTATAACACCAAAAACTGTGTTTGTTGTTCTACAAGTATCTTCGAGATGTCAAAATTGTTCTCAGTATCGTATAAGGGCTCTGCTAGTCACTGGATATTTATTACATGATGTTAGTCTTCAAATAAGGAAATTATATACAAAAGGCCATTTATACAGAAGTTCATTGATACCCTAAAATGTTAATGGATGGATTTCTATAAATCCTCTGTATTTACATGAATTTTTTCCAATTCAAATAAATTAAAGGAAAACCAGCAGTGCATACAGTTTGAAAGAAATGTTGGTAGACATGTTCATCCTATTCATAGTTTTTCTTCTATGGACATTTTTCCCCAAAGTAGGGATACCTATTTAGATGCCCACCAGATAGATAGAGAACAATGTTTTTCATATTTCTGTTGATACATATTACTTTAAGGTGTTTAATACATTTTTTAATATGTTGAAAGTGGAATTGTGCTGTTTTGTTTTAAATTGTTAAACTGCATTTTCTGTTATATTCATGAGGTTCATCAGTTTTTATATTTGTAAACATTCAAATTTCTTTTGCGAATTGACTATTTATATCTTTGGTACATTTTTCTTCCTGTCTATCCTTTCTTCTTTTTTAAATTTTTTTTGTCTTATTTTTAGGTCTTTATTTTGTTGTTTGCATATTTAGCCTTTGTTGTGCATGTGTTAA
Organism: Pteropus medius; assembly: GCF_902729225.1. Taxonomy (NCBI): domain Eukaryota; kingdom Metazoa; phylum Chordata; class Mammalia; order Chiroptera; family Pteropodidae; genus Pteropus; species Pteropus medius. The sequence goes on from NW_024340699.1 coordinate 3,647,945, forward strand.
TGCTGTAAGTATCTTTTCTCAGTCTACCCACTGTTTTTTAAACTTTCTGATTTCTAAGGTATACAGAAAGTTTTCCCTAAATAGTGGTTAAGAATTATAATTGTATATTTTATTGTAATAGTTTTATAGTTTTAATTGGTTTTGCATTTAATTGGTTTTACTGGAATAAGGTAATTATTCCAGTTGTAATTTATTTTTATATGATTAAAGGAGGGTCTAATTTAATTTATTTCATAAGCTTAATTACTTAATCCAACAAATTATTCACTAACCAATTATTTACCATATTAAAATGAGTGCTACTTCTGTCATAAAATAAGTTTATCTATCTCTCTCTTTCCAGAAACCTCTATTCTGATCAATTTATATATTGGCCTACTACAACATAACATAATGTCCTCACAAGTTTACAAAGGATATATAAAATAACATATATATATATATATATACATATATATATATTAAATTAAAAATAAAGAATATATATGTATATTTAAAGAATATATATGTTATTTTATATATATATATATATGTTATATATATATAACATATATAAAATAACATATATATTCTTTATTTTTAATTTAATCATATATTCAAAAATTTTAGATATCTCCATTATAGATAAACCAGAGTATATTAAGTGAATTAGAGAAATAAACCTAAGAATACTACAATTCTTCTGACATCTTCCTTGCTTACCTGGCTGTTTTCTTAGCTTTTTAAGCTATAAAGAATGAAATACATTTCCTGGCATTATAAACTATACGATCACAGGGTGATCCATTGGGTTAAATAAACTATATGATCACAGGGTGATCCTTGTGAAATCCCAATTTACGCTGCCCACTTTTTAAATAGATTGTTGTGACTTTTCTCGCTTACTCGACTACATTGCACCATTAGTACATCTTGCACCATTAGTACATGACTTCTGAAGAAATGACTGTAAAAACACATTATATAATTTAGTGGTTTGTGACAATTTTCCCAAAGATGTTAAGAAAGAGGCATGCGGATTGAATTTTCCAGATGTGTGGAATCTGATTCAATTATTTTCCCGTTAGTTCATTATAGTACTTTCTTAACAAGAGAGATTTTCATGTAGATTCTTAACTCAATGGAAAAACAAAAAGAAAAAAACTACGTACATAATATCCATTTAATGAAAGTTCAAAATTAATCACTAGAGTTTGAAAATTAGTTTTATGTTAAGGCTTCCCCAATGATGGATATGCAGACATAATCTGGAAACTTGCCTGTTACTCTTCCTGTGCTTCTGTTCTATGGTATTAAAGTAAAACTAATAATAGTCTGCGATCGTTGAGTCCTGCTATGTGCTCTTAATCTTCTCATGTTAATCATAAATATTTAATTTTTGTGGTTGGTTTCTTTATAATTTATTTTTATAAGAATATCATCCAAAAGCTCAGGGATCTTGAACATAGCCATGCTGCTTTGCAGTAAGAAATGAAACTTTCAGCCAATGCATTAGTCTCTTCTGAATTCCTATTTCCCTCTTTAATAACTTTTTAAAAGAGATGTCATGGCCGTTTTATAGAAGGAAATATAAAAAATTGTCTTGTTATTCCGCAGAGAAAAGATGGACCCACCTCTCAAAATATGGTCTGGATGCTGAAATTGATAATGCTACATATGAACCAAGATGGCATGAAAAGTTTCCTTACTCACATAAGACTCTTTCAGGGGGCAGATGCGGGGAAGGGTAGATTCTCAAACCGGTACAATAATGAAAGCAGGAAAGGATTGGCTGAATTGTGACTAGTTGGTGAGGCTGTAGGATGTGGGTGAACAGGCACAGGGCAGGGATTGTTGTGATTCAAACTGTCCCTGACCCCAAGAGAGGGAGCACCCAAGATGTCCTGTCAGATTTCCCAGATGTGAGGTAGAAAGGGAGCTGCTTAAAAACTCTCAGCAGTCAGACATCAAAAATAGTATTAGCTCTTTATCACATCAAAACTTTTCTTATGTTTGGCAGAGCACAAGGTACATGGAGTGTGCCATGATATTCTGATAAATGTGTTAATTCTAAGGTTAAAAAGTCTAAAAAAATAATCATTTATAATGCTAGAGAAACTTGCATTTGCACGTAGGCTAGCTCAGGCTGTGGATAGTCAGGATCTCCTTTTTATCTCTTCCTGAGACTTTACTCCTAGGCCAAATTCAAAGTGGCCACATGCCATCTGAATGTAAAGACTATTAGCAGGACATAATTCTAAGTCAAGAAGCTAATATTTTGATAGCTTTTTTCCCCCACATTGTCATGACTCGGATAATTGGCAAAATCTTCATGGAACTTCAACACGGTCCTGGGTACATTTTTACATGACACAGTACGTGATGTTACGCTAGTATCATAATTACTTCAACCCATATTTGGAATCCTGACCAACTGTCACTGTCTTCGTTTTTAGTTGCAGTGCTCTTATACAGAAAGGATTGTAGCTATCAGTTCAACTCTCATACATGCTCATGCACGCAAGTAGAAAAAAGTCATTATTTAGAGTTTATTATAATATTAATCTTATAGAATTGAGTTGTGAAGGGAAACATGTACATTTATCTCATCTAATTCCTTCACTTTACAAATGATAAAAATGGGATAGAATTTTATCTGAACCAGCAAGTTCTAGAAAGTAGGAAAGCAGTAGAAATTAACTCCATTGTTTATAACTCTACTGTTTATAAAAACTCGGAGAATGTTAGTGTCAACCATATGTAACGGTAGTTTTCCTAGACTTTTGAGTAGGTTCTTATCTTATAGGATGAATGTTAGAATTTAAAAATATAGTTTTCATGCTATGAACTTAGTAAATACTCATTTTGCTGCTGCCGACACTATTAACACTACCATTACTAACTCTAAGATTATTACTAGGTATACTCTGTTTTAAATTTGAAATCAAAATTACATTCGTAGAATATTACTACAGGCCTTATTAGAATTCCATCATATTGTTCAATAATGTTCTTTTCTATAATTGCCTTGGCTTGCAATTGACACATGTCACTTCTCAGAGTGATTGATCAGAACTCATTACATGACCCTAACCAAGTGCAAGGAGGATGAGAAAATGAAGAGGGGGTATGGATATTTTGTGAGAACAAATAATCTCTGCTTACCATTTTCTTTAGACAGTTATGTTATGTGATCAAATTAAGTCTACCTTTCCAGAGAGTCCAGGGGCACACTTAGCCAGAGGACTCTGATTTCAACAACCTGTGCGAAGTGGGTGTTGCCATATGTGAGGAATCACCTATTTTAGCTGTCCTTATCTAATGAAAGTCTTGACAGAAACAGACTTTATGAACAAGGTGCTAGTCAAAGCCCATTTGTAACACTTCTCCAGTCAGTCCCCTAGTATAGCCTATAGCAAGATACACACTTGTACCCTCTCAATTCCTCAAAGAGTTATGGAGTTGCCCAACTGACTACACAGAAAATTCATAGATGACCATTTTGCTAAAATGACCTTTATTTATAATGACCTTGAATGAGATATTTGACTGCTCTCAGGCTCACTCTCGTCTTCTGCAAAGAGAGATAATAATGACCCCTAGGGCGGATGTAAGAATTACATGAAATAATGTATATGAAACAAATAGAATGCTCAAGCCATATTCACATTCAAGAAATGAGAAACGCTGATAGTATTATTGTGACAATGTCTTTCACGTACTACCAGTTAGGTTATTTAGTAATGCCCTTCCTGATCTTTATTCTTTTTAAGGTTAGAATGATAGATATGGTTAGAAGATTCAGCTTTCATGCCATTCTTAATATAACATTTAAAATTGCATTTAAGGTATTTTGTAAAACACCACCACAACCAACTGGGTGAATGTAATCTATTTCTTTGAGAAAATCAGATTCAAAGAGAAAATATAAAAGTTCAGATTTCAATTCCCTGTGAGTACTACATCTTTTTATGCTACCTTCCATTGACGTTTTCTTCTTGTAACAAATAAATCGTGTTTGTTTCTATAATATGTCTTCTCGCACTATCCACAGAGAACTGGAAAACTGTGATATTTTTAATATAAGCTTTTTTGTTTGCAGAAAGTGGGCTAAAAGAAGGTGAGAATCTATCAGAGTTGCCAAAAGAGAGATGTTTGGTGATAAATTATCTATCTGAGCATGTACAATGAACATACAAGATATTCTGAAACTGTCAAAGAGAATGTGAACATGATTAGAATAAAGTTGCCCTATGTCAGAGTCTTGCTTAAATAAAAGTGACAAGTTCTGACAGAATTTCTGCCTGGTGTGAATGAATGACTGAGCAAGCAGCATTGAGATGATTTCTGAAATAGCTTTTTCGTCAAGGAAACATTAGAAAGTCAGATTGTTTCTGCTCCATACTGTCTGCAGACAACACTTTGGAAGTGAAAAGCACATTTTTTTCCAGAAGCCATGCTTTTCACAGATTTCCAATGATGTGGTCTTTCTCCCACAGTTATTTTCAGTTGGACCTGGTCTTCAATCAACTGTGGGTAAAATGACACTATGGTTTCCAAAATTACACGGGCAAACTAGATGAATTAGATAACATATACTTAAACTATCACAGATGGGCTGAATTCTGGGAGAGCAGAGTGTCAGGGTCATAGTCACGCCTCTGTCAGTAAGTAACTGTCCCTTACTGCTCCCCTTGCCAGGGCCAGGATCAGTTATATTCTGACACAGTTAGTATTGTTGAAATTTATGTCCTAATACCCAATGGCTAAGTATGTCTCTATGAAGTTCCTGGTGAGTACTGAGATGGATTTAAGAGTCCGTAGAGACCAGTTCTCATTTTCTTGAATGGTTTCACTAACACTCATACAATCCAAAAATATGATTAGATTGTTTTCCAGTCCTTTATTTGTTCATTTTAGCCTTTTCCAACTGATGATTTTTGAATGCTCCAGAGGAAACTGATATTGTGCCCAAGAAGAAATAGAAACCAGAGACATTTTTCCCAATTAAAAATTTGTAAAGTTTTAGCTCCTGTTTTCACAGGCAAAGGATAAATTAAATTTATTAAATAGGAAAAGACTGTCCCTCTTTTTTTCAATATGTTATTCTCTCTCTTTCTCTCTTAATATATGAAAGCATTCAAAGTAGAAACTATTATTTCAATGAGGTTTCCTTACTAATATTACACGTGGATTGATCAAACAAAATTGTGCTTTCTGGGAGCTAAAGAAAAGTCTAGCGAAGACTCATACTATTACCATTGCCATCTTATGATTGCACAGCTCTTCACAGTTTACAAACTTTGCATACGCAGTTTCATTTCAGCTTTATGAAAAATGATGGGAAAGGTAAAATAGTATTAATTATTTAATTATATACATAAATCTGGACATGCAGATGTTTGATGTGAACTCAAGACATTTAACTTAAAAGATATTTTAGAATAGGTTAGTGTTGAGAGAGAGAGAGAGAGAGAGAGAGAGAGAGAGAGAGAGAGAGAGTGAGTGAGTCAGAGACAGAGAGAGATCTAAAGCAACTGTCATTTCATAACAGGTGCCTGATGGAGCCTACGCCAGAACTCAGGCTTCTGAAGCCTCTCCACTGACTCCCAAAGTGAATACAAAGCTTCTTGAAAGAAGAAGAAACTGAGAAGATTTTTTAGGCTTGGTGAATCACAGCATTGTGGACAATTTTGAGCCTTAAAACCTGGAACATTTGAGCATTTCTTCCTGGAACTTCTCTATTTTCTAGGAAACTAGTCCTTCTAGACTACAGTCAGAAGCATTATGAAACAAAAACAAATTAGTTAGAAACACTTTGTCTAAAGCAGGCTGTTATTCTCAAACTTGAAAAAGCATCAGAACCACCTGAAGGGTTCCTTAAAACACGCAATGCTGGTGAGGACGTAGCCGGGTACCAGGCTGTCTGATTCAAGAGTCGTGTACCTTTTTAGAAAGTTCCCAGGCGCTGCAGATGTTCCTAGTCTGGGGATCTGACTGGAAAAACTGTAGACTGTTCTACTAGTTTCTATATTCCTTGAGTTCTCTTCTGGGCTTGGACTCACACACTGCCTCTCTATCCAGCATTGGTGCCCTGCCCTCTGGTGTCTTCAACATTGGCCCGATCTAGGACAACTTTCTATTTTACCATCTAAACTGGGACACTTTTGAAAGTGAAAGAGGCACTAGTAATAGCTACACTGGGATTATCTGGGTAAACAAGCTGAGAATTGAGAATTGAGTCAAGCAGTGATATCTAGTAAAAGCCCTAATAAGAAAAATTCACCTGTCTTACTTGGGCTCTATGAGAAAAAGATAAAATAAGAATTAGTTGGTGCCGGCCAAAGGCATTTTTGGAGGTGGGCAATACATACCCATGTGCTGCTGGTCCAGAATAAAAGGGTCTTGTGACTGAGAAGCCAGTGTTTTCTACTGAACGAGCAACTCAAACTGTGGCTCATGTTCCGTTAGTTCTACATGAGCTGATTTTTAGACAGTACACTTTTTAAAAAAATTTGTGTCAGCAAATATTTTACTTTAAGAGGTTTTAGGAAAATATATAACCATTATTTATAATAACAGTGAATAAAGCTTTAAAAAATTAAATGTGCACAGTGAATCTATTTAAGAGAAGTATTTATTACTTTGATAATACTGTGATGTATTATTATATAAGTTTTAAGAACCTATCCTCTGGGGTCAGACTCCAGTATGAATTCTGCCTTTACCACTTAAATTCTGTGAGTCTGAGCTTGTTTATGTATAAAACAAGGATAATAACATTTACCTATAAGATTATTGGAGGATTAAAATTATTAATAAAAATGAATGCTTAGACAGTAACTAGAATTGTAGGCACTGTGTAAGTATTAGTGTTGACTAGTTGCAATATTGATAACATATACTATAATATGTTGATAACATATAATATATTGATAAAATATAATATATTGATGAAATATATACTGATAAAATATATTGATAAAATTATAAAGTTTGCATACAAACAAATGAAGTTTGTTTGAGAGAAACCCAAGCCAAGCCTATCACTCTGTGGAAGAGACCTAGAGAGTAAGCATTACAGCACAAATAATGTGATGATGGACTTTGATGTAGCTGACCGTCAAAGATTAGGTTTTCAGTATAATCTGCCATTTACGAGTGCTTTTACCATGGACTAGTACTTAATTTTCCTAAACATGGATTGTGTTATCACATGTTTACATACAATAGAACCCACCTGTGTGGCTGTTTGAAAATTAGGAGGTAATACAAATAAAGAGATTAACAGAATGTGCAACACAGTTGTAGGGGTTCAATAAATATTAAGGAGATGGAAGTACAGGAATAGGAGGAAAATTAAAAATAGCTACATCCAGCAGAGAACAGAAACACCATGTAAGCCATTTATGAGCAACGGGTCAGGGGAAAGAAACATATCCCATTTGTGAATATTATGAAATTGCTAATGAATGGGTCAATAATGACATTAGCAATCAAGCTCACTAAGAGTTAAAAAAGGAATTATCCAACTCATCCCTGGTTTTGTGATATATCAGATATTCTAACCATATATTCCATTATTAAATAAACATTGTCAGTAATATGTGCTGAACACTGTAACAGGCTTCAAGGAGAGGCCAATGAAAAATTATTGTTTACCTTACAAAGTTCACGGGATGATGATTTCAAGGAAATTTATTAAATTAAATCTCCTGAAGAAATATGTTTTAAAAAAAACTACAAAACATTTATTGTGCTACTTTTCAGGAAGGAGGAGAGCATCTTTAAATCTATAATTACAGACCTAAAAACTGTTTCAAAAGATAAATTTAATAAAAACAACTTACTTAAATTATAATTAATATGTATGTATTGGGCACTTAAAGAGGCAAATTCTAATAAAATAAATCTGCATTTATATCAATTACCATCATTAGCAAGTTATATCAACCACATTGTTTGCCCAGTTTTCCTATCTACAATTTCTTTGCCACATTTCCCACTGCATTATCCTCTAACCTGTGTTCATTGAACAAGTAAGTCCCAGCCAGCAGGCATGTCTCCTAAACATATTTAGCTTTTATTGCTCGTTCTTATTAATGCGAATTTTTCAGCAGATCTCCCAATGTTGCTCTAGCTCAGCAATAATTTCCAATTCCTTAACTCCTGCTGGGCAACCAAAGATTCCTAAATCGTTTCTTAGCCAGCTATACCCATGATTGCCTCAGACATCATGGATATTTAGGAAGTTCGAGCACATTTTTTTCAAAAGTGATTGCAATAATCTGTGTTTTAACCTATTTAACTATTTTCAGCAAAAAGTTTATCCAGTGAGTAAAGGGGATCAAATATGTGGTAACTGAAAGAAACTTGACTTTGGGTGGTAAACACACAATAGAATATACAGGTGTCAAATTATAATGTACACCTGAAAATTATATAATTTTATTAACCAGTTACCCCAATAAACTTAATAGTTAATATTTATCTTTATCCATAAAGATATATATCCCTATGTTCACTGCAATATCATTCACAATAGTCAAGACATGGAAACAACCTAAGTGTCATCAATAGATGATTGGATAAAGATGTGGTACATATATACAATGGAATATCACTTAGCCATAAAAAATGTTGAAATATTGCCATTTGCAACAACACGGATAGATCTTGAAAAAAAGCTAAGTGAAATAAATCGGATGGTAAAGGACAAGAACCATATGATTTCACTCATATGTGGGATATAAAACAGAAAGCAACAAACAAACCAAACCAAACAAACAAACTCATAGTCACAGATAACACTATGGTAATGACCACAGGCGAAGGGGGGCAACAAAAGGGTATAGAGGATATAGGGGGTCAAATATATGGTGACAAAAGAAAGATAGACTTTGGGTGGTGTGCACACAATGCAATATTCATAAGATATATTATAGAATATTAACCTGAAACTTATATAATGTTATTAATCAATTTTATTATTTAACATTAATTGGTTAGTAACAAAGCATTAGTATTCATAGAATATATGCTCTTTTGCTCTGTCTTGAAGTGAATTAAATAACAGAAAGGAATTTTGCAAGTGTATGCCAGAATTAATTTAATTTTTAAAAGATTCTGTTTTGTAAAATTAACAATGAAAAAAAAAACTTGTGCTGCAGATTTTCCAGCTACATAGACAAGCTGAAGAGACCCTTTCTTGCTGACTGCCAATCATCTCCCAGCCTATTGCCACTCTAATTGTACCGGGGCATCACTCACCTTTGTGGCTTCTTGCTTACTCTGTCTTATGAATGAAGGAAACATTCTGCTAAGTGAAGACACATTAAAATTAATGTCAACTTTTTTTCTTTAAACCTCAATCTCTTATGCTATACTCAGCTGGAAGAGAATGGGTAGCATTGATCACTGTCATTAGTTCTATTTTTATAACTGTGATCAAGCTAAATTCTCATCAGAGAACCTAATATCCTGTAGATAGTAAAATAGTGAAAGACAATTAGCTGGTTTTTGTCATTATTCTTGATTTTAAACCGCTGAGTCCTGACCACTTACCACACTAAGCTGTTAAATAGCAGGAAATCTGTCCTTTGGATACAATTATGTGTCTCTACCATTTGAGTAGTATCAGGACCTCTCAGTTGTATATGGTTCCTTTCTAGCAGTCTAGAGACAGTTTAGATCATGGAAATGCACAGGCTTTGAGCATTATGTTCAAACCTTGATGCTTTATGTTCAAACCTTGGTACAATGGCTTCCAATCTTTATGTCTTGTAGAGAATTAATAACCTCCTTAATTCTAGCTTCCTAATTGGTAAAACTGAAATAATAATACCTATTTAAACTTCTAGGAATATAAATGAAACAGCATATAATGCTAGGCCCATAGGTGTGATTAATACATTTTAGTTATTGATGATATTTCTCTGCATTTTTATTTCTTCATTCAAAATGTATGTATTAAAATGCTGTTGTCAGGTATGATTATTCCACTTTAAGAGTACGAGTGTCATTTTATCTCTGTATCGCACAATACCTACTCTTTACTAAATGTTTGTAATTATAAATATATCACTATTATAGTATCTACTGTCTTATGAAACACTATATAAATTGCAAGCTTTTTCTAGAGTATTATTTTAGTGTAGTAGGTTCAAGAAGTATCTAAACATTTATGAGAGTATTTCATTGTCTCACTCTGTTCTTATATGACCTGGCAAATTACATGATACCAACTTGCTATAATTCTGCTACTTCAAATAGTTCATCTAAAAACTTAATTCATGTATTTATTCATTAATTCATTACACTTATATGTTTTCTTCCATTGCACTTATATATTTATGTATTTTTAAAGCTGTCCTTAGGTACATAAGGACTTATAATTTCAAGGTTCAAATTATGAGCTATTTCTTAAAAGGAATTATCTAAATGCAAAATATTAGTGTTCTTATAATACATGTTCTTTTGCTCTCTCCTGAAGTGAATTAAACAGTAGGAAGAGATTTACAAGTGCACGCCATGACGAACTGTTGAGCTTTTGAAAGAACTATTAAGGATTAAATATATTTTAATACAGTGCATAGAGATTTGAAAATAAAATAGGTCCCCAATGAAATATTGGTGTAGGAAAAATCTAGGAGCCTGATATACTTTTGGAACAGTAACAGAATTGCTATCTTATTAAAAAAATCATTCAATCTTTATACTTCCCTGTTACTTTAATGATAGCTCAGTGAACTATATTCATGATATTAACCTTGAACCCTCAACACATAGGTATCACACTGTTAAATATTTGATAATTATATAAGTCATGGGGAGTCTGAGAGACTACTTCTCAGAGAGTTGGGGCATTCTATAATTCACATTGTATGTAACTGAAAAAGTGATCCAGTAGTCCTAACATATACTTTTTGTACTAGCTGTGACTTATGAAATATGAGGAACTTCTTGCAATTAGTTTTTGAATTATTCAAGCAAAGCTACTCGATCATCAGAAATTAAGTAGTGTTATTAATTTTTGAGATCTGGTCATGTGTTTATTAGTCAGGAAGCCAGCAAGAAACAGATGGCACATTCAAATTAAGATAACTCAAGGGAATTTAATAAAGGGACTCTTTACAAAGAAATGGCCAGGTCAACACCAGAGCTGTTTGCACCCTGGATGGGGTGAGTGGACAGAGCATTTATAGATACTCTTAAAGAGAGTCATGTGGAGATGGCCACCTGGAGAGGAGATTTGACCTTTAGTTAAAGGATGTAGTCAACCCACAGAGCTGGGAGAATAAATACCTTGAATGTCCTCTCTCTCTCTTTCCAGTTGTCAATCCAATAGAAGAGAGCAAAGGATCCATAAAGGTCAGCCTTTGGGAGGCAGAGAGCAGGCCAATAGGGAGAGACAATCTGGGGGAGCATAATAAAGCTATCCAGCACAGTGTAATTCATGAATCAAAAAGGAAACCAATTCATATACATACACTTAATTATTTTCTAACCTTTCATATTGCACTGCTTGTAAGTATTTTTACGAAAAAGTTTTATGAACAAATTGCAGTTATTAAATAATTCTCTGTGTGTGTTAGTGCATGGTGAGGGGGGTTCTATTACGCCTTTCTAGTTCTCCTGAGTCTATATTACAGGCATCTTAGCTGACCTATTCATCACCACCTGGGACATCACTGGATGAAATGAATCAATTTTAATCTCCTCTTCTGTAGAATTATCATGTCAGAGCAAAAATACTATAGACCTCACCAAGCAATCAGGAAATGTTTTATAGCCCTATAAAACTGATCTAGCACAGATAGTATTGTCATTAGATATTATATATTCACAATCTATGTTTGAGGACTAAAGCCAGGCAGTTTTAAATGGAGACATTCAAAGGTTGAAGAATAATAGATGCATCATCATCATCATCATCATCATCATCATCATCATCATCATCATCATCAAAATACCAGGACTAGAGACAGAAACAATTTTCTGTTGGATAACTCTGAGGTTCTAGATGTGATCTTTATCCATTGGTTCTTAGTTCAATTTCAAGGTTCATAGTGTGAGTCCCACATAAAATGGTCAATGATAGATTTCAGCAAATAGGTCAGATGATCTCCCTTTGGTTCAAGGAAATACTAAGCATAGGAACTGACTTTGAATGAATATTTTGGGTACTGTAATAGAAAGTGGCAAACATTTCCCATTGCTCATACTGAGGAATTAGTTTCTGTCCAGACCATGAGCTGAGTTTAGTTTATTGTTCAACATATAATAAATACTTAATAAACATTATTTATTATTACTATATAGGTTTTTAATTTGCTCCTCTTTTTACATATCCTGTTCATCTTCTATTTTTATATCTTTACCATATCTTCTTTCTAACATGATAAAGTAAAGCTTATCATAGGGCAGAGGTGTTCTCTTTATTTTGTTGAGGAGTCTTTTGGATTCCTAATCACTAAATTCTAATGTGGGAAGGGTGTTTCCCCACCACAACAGCAAGCAATTCTTGGATCCCAGCTAGGTGTCTGAGAATTCTATTCAATTCAGACACTATCTACCCAGAGATAGTATTGGATTCTATGGATTAAGGGTTCAATCTTATAAAACTGTGCCCACATATTCCACTCCCCAATTCAGATGCCCGTTGCAAGCCCAGACTGTTACCTGTGCTTCTGATCAATCAGCTTTTAACTCAGAAGTTCTCACTACCCTCTTCTCAGATTCGATTAATTTGCTAGAGTGGCTCACAGAACTCAGAGAAACATTTTGTTTACTAGATTACCAGTTTATTATAAAAGGATACAACTCAGGAACAGCCCAATGGAAGAAGTGTATAGAGTGAAGCATGGGGAAGGGGTGGGGACCTCCCATGCCCTTTTCAGGTGCTTCGCTCTTCTCAAATCTCCACGTGTTTACCAACCCAGAAGCTCTCTGAAACCTGTCCTTTGGGTTTTCATGGAGCTCACTACAGGCATGACTGATTACATCATTTGCCACTGGAGACTGAACTCAATCTCTACCTCTCCTATCCTCCCCGTACGTCAGGAGACAGGACTGAAAGTTTCAAGCCCCTAATTGCATAAGCCCCTGGCAAGCAGCTCCCCTCACTTAGGTCTTTCCAAAAGTCATCTTATCAAAAAACACACACATGCAGACACACACACATACATACATACACACACACACACACACACACACACACACACACACCCTTTATGAATCTTAAAGGTTGAAAATCAATAAAATCATTTGATATATCACATATGGTATCAATACCATTTGCCAATGAGTTTAGCATTGCTCAACTGTAATTAAATCTAGCAAATGCTAAGAAATTACTGGAAAGCTGTAACCTTGTTTATGAGAAGACTTATGAAGATTCTCAGGATTGCCTTTAAAATTAAAAAGATTAATTACATGAAATGAAGTGTAATTATCCTCCATTCACATTTTTTTAGTTTACTTTGTTACAGTAAATTTTTATTATCATAGTGTTATAGAAATGTTCCATTTGGATTTTGACCAAGCATAGCTGAGTGGTAAATTAAAGATATACATAAACGCGCGCGCGCGCACACACACACACACACACACTCACACTCACACACCTTTACCAAAAGGACTCATTATTTTTTCAACACCTTTCCCCTCCTTCTCTCTCCCTCTCCCCCACCAAAAAGCAGTTCTCCTAAAAGCCTTGCGTAATGGCTTCCTTAGGATTCTGAAATTGGTACACCTCTCCTAATTTATTTAGCTCTTTGAAAATAATCAGAATTTCTTTACCCAACAAAGGAAGACTTAAATTGCATATTCTGTAGCCTGGTATGGTGTCATCATGAATGCAAAACACTTGGAAAAGTTGTTGAGCTAAGTTTTGTAACAAATGTCCTGGTTAAGGAGTATATTGTAAACAAGGTCTTTTTCATAGCAATCTCTTCTGACTTTAAATAAATGCCTTAAAGCCCTTTTCTACACAGTACTCTTGTGGCTAATTTGCTTTTTATAGAACTCCCAGAGTGGGATCAATACAGCATTTTCCATGTCTCCTATCTACCAAAAAAGCCCACTCTTAGGGCAAGGACCCTAGAGTTGCAAAGAAACTGAGAAAGCTACATTTTAAAATGCATAATTTAAAGCTCTATTTTTTCTTAAGTTGGTAATTTATTCTTAACATTGAATGTGAAATGGAGAGGGCTTGACTCAATAGTGATGGTGTACTTTTGATTCCAATACAATAGTCCCATATCAATTGCACGTTTGCAGTTAAGGGACCTGACACTCAATCTTTTTGTTCTCTGGGATTGTTAAATTAGGAGAGAATATAATCAAGGATGAATATCCAAATGGGAAATAGAATTTTACTTCATTAATTTAGAACAGTATTCTCTAACTCACTAAACAAAGGGGTTCTGAATGTTGGAGAAGGTGGCTTAAGCTTGACGTTGATATGAGGCTTCCTCTCTTCCTCTCTTGAATTTAAAACAATTGTATCCAGAGAAGATTCAAATTTACATTCTACTTTGAATAACTGGCTTCACTGAGCATTACCAATTATTTTATACTGTCACTTATCTAATATTTAATTTTTAAATTCATTTTTAGACAGCTGTGTATGCACATGTGTATTTCCATTACAAAGGATTTATAACAAATGTAGAGTTTTTTGGTTTTTTGCTTATCCCTAATATTTCTGCAAATAAACACACACATGCTTTACATATTACATATTACACACACATATTTATGTTGGCACATAAATGACAACTTATGTCAGTATAGACTTCTTGAATTGTAATTCTTTTACCTCAAAGTTGTCAATATCATTACATTGCCTTCTAGTGCTTCATGCTATAAAGCAAGGGTCCCTGACACCCTGGTCTGTGGCCAGTAAGGAACTGGGCCACACAGCAGGAGGTGAGCAGCATAGCAAGGGAGCAAAGCTTTATCTGTATTTGCAGCCGCTCCCCAGTGCTGGCATCACTGCCTCAGCTCCCTCTCAGATCATCAGGCATTAGATTCTCATAGGAGCATCAGACCCTGGTGCCAAAAATGTTGAAGACTGCTTCTACAGAGGAAAAGTCTGAGAGTTTTTTCCAAAATATCTATATCTATATATAGCTTTTTAATACATAAATATAGCTTTTACACACACACACACACACACACACACACACAGCTTTTTTCTTTGTTAATATATAAAGGTTTCATTTTCTTTATTCTTAAATTTAAAATAAAATTAAAATAACATACCTAGGTCCAAATTTTTTAATTCTGTAAACTTTTTGATCTGCATGTTCAAATCTTCCTCTGAAGATATTATTATTGATATTATTATTTCATTGTGTATTTCTTCTTCTATATATATTCTTTCCAACACTGCCCCCTAACCCGAATAAAGTATTTCTCATACATAGAAAACTGGAACTCCTGTATCTATTAATATCTTTGAACTATTATGTCACTTTATTCTATCTTGTGGATCTCAGTAAATATCTCAACATTGTCTTCTGTACTTGTTTGCCTTTATCTTCATTTGTAATTTAGTAACTGTGTTCATCAAATGTATTTTTTAATTTTACATTTCTCCTCGCTTCACATTTACTTGCTTTAATTTCAATGATTAGACATCATTTAGAACCTCCTTTTGTTTTTGCACAAATATTTTTTAGATACAAAGTTTTCCTCTGATTCTTCAGGATTTTTCTCTCTCTCTCTCTCTCTTTTTTTTTTTTTGGTAGGATCTAATAGATATTTGCCATAGGTCCTTCACTTTTCTTCTCTGGTAGAATTCGACAAGAAATTCTACTCAGTAATATTGAACTTTTTGTGAACAGTAGCTATTGGAGTTTGTCTGAAATAGGTTTTCTGCTTGTTGCAACATCTGCTTTGAGACAAAGCACTGCCATTTTATTCATTCATTTATTCAATAAAAATTGCATTTCTACTAAGGCCTGGACATGGGGCAACAGAAATATCATGGAGAACCAAGTAGGCTAATTTGTTTGGCTACCTGCCCATAAAAGAAAGAGAAGAAATCCAAAAGATCAACACATCTCCAAGGAATAATAATGCCAACATTATTAGCACTGAAAGCTCTCTCCCTGCCAGGCTGTGATAGTCTTTGAAGGAAACAAGAGATCAGCCACCGTCTCCACCACAGAATGAGATGTAGTTTTACTTCCCGCCAATATTTTCATTGCTATGGTGGCCCTTTATCATTGCATTTTAAAGTCTGATGCTTGCTGGAATTTTCTCTGAAATCGAAGGATATTAAAAGGTACAAGGAGGGGTAGGGAAAGGAGGAGACTTACCTGAATTATAAATTATGGTATTGTGTCTTCAAGCAGCCAGGTGCAAGAGACAGCCTTGCTGTTTTCTGGAAACTGCTAACACAAGCTACTCCCTGAGCTAATCATGCTTCTAGGAAGGTCTCTTACCATTTATCAGCTATAAAAATACCAGCAGCAGAAACATTAGGATCTTAGTGACCTCTAGGAAGAATAGCTTTTCCCTGTCTCTAACAGAGAGAAAAAAAAATTCAGTTTTTAAAGAACTTAAGCCAACTACTATTACAAATTATATCCACTGCTGCTAAACTTTCAAATTCAAGTTTGATAATTATTTTCTGAGTGCTTATTATATGTCAGGCACTGTGCTTGCTAAATGCTTTTATATTACTGACTTTCTTAACTGTTATAAAATTTTTCTAAGGTAACACCAAATCTCTTCTTACTACAGTTAAGAAAACTAAGGTCCAGAAAAGTTAAGACATTTTCCCAACATCATAGAGATCAGACCTAAGATTTGAGTGCAGTTCTCCTAATACAAACCCATTAACGAGCCCAATTCAAAAGAAGCAGCAAGAATAATAAGCATATATAAATTCAATGTATATTGCATGTATACTCTACAGAATGTATTCATGAACTGATATGGTATTCTGAACAATCATCATTTTCATCACTCTTCATATTTTAGCAATGTTTTATATTTTACAGGAAGTTTTCAAACATACTGGCTTATTTAATCATTAAAACCACTCATTAAGAAAAGCAGGGCAAAGCCAATTAATCCTATGTTACAGAGAAATAAATTAAAGTTTAGAAAACGGAAGTATCTGACACTAAACTTCCTCAAATAGCTAGGCTTAGTGCTTTCTCTTATATCTATCACTCTGCATTTATATCAATTGCCCTCAATTTGTTTCTTATTCCTCATCAGAAGTTAATGCCTGGTAACCTCCTATTGCTACCAGAGCTCAGAAACTTCTATGACGTAGCCTGGAATGTGTCTAAATATAAAATCTGAGAAATATAAAAACTGGGGAAAAGAGAAAAGGCTGCATGGGAACATGCTGAGTGAATCTCTCTAGGAGAACCAATAGTAATTATAGGAACAAAATTTTTGTGATCTGGGTGAACTAAGAAAGAAAAAGTCAGTTTTTCATGTTAGAATAAGATTTCGCCTATTCAGAAAGGATCCCAGTGGGATGAGAATTTCTCCGGAAGGGTCCAGACAGTGTAATAGACAAATATTTTCTCCCAATTTGATTTTAGTCATGAAAAATGAAGCAAGTGAGAGAAATACATGTTGGAATGACATATTTTCTTGTTTCATTAAATAAGTAGAAGAAATTCTGGTCTCTAAAGATCAGAATTTTCTGATGCATGCAGAACCAGCCAGAAGTTTGCAAATTTAACAACACTAATTGGAACTAAGTGATCTCAGAAAATATAATCTTTGAGCTGAAAAAACCTTCAAAAGTTATCCATTCCAACAATGTAATATCCCTAAAATATGATGGTTCAGCTTCTGCTTGAATCTCTTGGATGGGAAAAAAACCATAAAGCCCTGAGTAAGTTTATTACTGTGCTGGAATAGTGTTCACTCTTAGAAATTCATCTGTTTGTTCATATATTACATTCATGGTTCTCAATTACCTCTCAAGAGTCTCATTGAATGACTATAATCAAGTTTTACTCATTAAGAACTTCAAGTATTTAGAGATACTTATATCGGCCTGAGTCTATTCTTCTTCAAGCTAACTTTGTTATTCTATCAATTTTTTCTCATGGTATGAAGTTCTGATTCCTCTACATGTAATCCCTCCTCCCCCCCCCCCCCGCCATTTTTTGCCTTTTAATTTGTTAACACTGTTTAAAGTCCTACTTGTGCATTGTGTTATGATCAGGACAGGAACATGAGGCCATCACTAAACAAATCCAAAAGGCAGAAGAAAAATTTTCAGGTAGTTGCTAACTTTGTCATCTCTAACACGTGGGACTCATTTGAACTTATTTATAAGTCATGAATGTTGTTCCAATTACAGCCTATGATAATTTATCTAGTCATTGTCTGTTTTAGTGTTTCAGCCAAAAAAATAGAAATGCTTTGTATTTTATTCCTTCTTTTCTCTTTCATCCACTTCTTACTCACATTTATATCTTTTCTCTGAAAGAACTCTTTCTCACATGCAACTACCCTGAGATGATAATTTGGGAAAATCAGACTTAAGCCCTAACAGGAACCTACTGGTTTGCTTTTCGCACTTGTACAGCAAGTCCTCAAATAATGTTTTGTTCAAGTTGTTTTGTTATAAAGTTAATGAGGTGCCATAAGAACTTAATTCTTGTTTATATCAATCATCCTATGGTAAAATTGGTTTTGTTATACACCATTTTGCTTAAAGTCGTAGAATTTATAGACAACATTAAGGGCTTACTTGTACTTTGTCTCATTTTTGCTCTTTTTCTTTTTTACAGTGTCATTCACCATCATTGCTTAACCTCTTATACTCAGGAATAAAATTTGTTCCTATATTCAGGAATGGAGTAAATCATTCCTTTAGCCAAAAAATATTTATACTATACATAAGACATTACGCTGGGCATTGGACATCAATGGAGATATCTAACTAGAGATTTCAACTTGATTTAATTTTTTAATTAATACATCAAATAAAAATAGTGTTTATTATATATTTAGTATATGTCAACTCTACATCAAGCATTTCCATGACTTACATAAATTTACCATCATTAAACTTCATTAATTTAATAGTTATCTTAATTTTATAAATGAAGAATCTGATGCTTAGAGCAGTTAGAAACTTGCCTTTATCTCACAGCTAGTTAAGTGGAGGGTTTATAAACTAAATCTAAGATTATCCAATGTCAAAGTCCACTATCTCCCAATCAGAACATAGTAAATATATTGCATTATTTGGGATATTATATCAGGAGTCATTGTTATATCTCCTCCTTAGCCTAGTCAGTTTTAATTTCTTTTCAGTAATTTGAGTCCATTTAAGGAAAAAGCACATTTTATTTTAGGAAAAATGTAGTTTATCTTGCTTAGAGGTGGCTGTCTAGTTCATTGCCCATTTAACCAGCTAAGGAGAAGAATATTTGTCAGGGTTCCAGGTAGTCAGGTACCTCTGACTACAGATTTTGAATTTCATTGAACAAATAATGCACCACTTCATAAAGCATTAATGATTGTCACAGGAACTGACAAGCCAATTGAGTGGAATACAACAGAAGTTTAAAAGACTGTATAAAATGTAGAAACAAAAGGCACTATGTTCTCTAAAGCTCATATGCTTGAGGAATTGATTTGGTAATTATTGCCTTACCTGCTGAAATATAAGGACATTATATACAAAGCAATGCAATGTAGTGTATTCTTTTTTTAGACTGGATCCTCTAAATGCAAGGTAATTGCAGAAATTGTTCAAATGTTTGGAAGGAAGTAATTCTGAAGGCACCAAAGAAATGGCTGCAGCCTGGGAAGGAAGCTGGAGGGACTTAGCTCTAGGGAGTCATTTAGGAAAAAAAAAAAAAAAAAAGCTGTTGAGAAAATAATTAACTTCTTTTGGGAGAATGAAAAAGCTTCACTATCTAGTTCTAGGAAATACTCTTGAGTTGAGCCTTAGTAGAGTCAGTGACCCCATCGTATTAGTCACTTACACAGGCATGAGTATTACGAGACATCCCTTCGTTATTGCCAATTTTCTGAACTCCTGCCTAGGGGATTCTATTTTTTTCTTTTTCATAGTATTAATGTTAAAAGGTACCTTTTCAAAAGAAGGTATAATCATATAGATATTTTTTAAAAAAGTCAAAGCTTGTATTTAACTAATTAATTAAGAAGAGAACCAGTAATATGATACTTCAGATTCTCAAAGAAAAATGTCAATGGAAGGTCACTGTATTGGATGATCAGGGATGCTGAAATAAATGTGTTTAAACAGATGTAGAACTGGTAAAACTGGTCAGTCTCCATAGGGGTTTAATCAACTGTATCCGGACAAAATTTACATTGTTATGGACGAGAGTCTTTGCATCATTACCAGTTTCCAACAACTGACCGACCTATAAAATAGTTTTAAACAATGAAAAGCAGATATAACCTGGGGAGGATTACTAGACAGGACATTCAGTAATCTTTTTGGTTCATTCAGAGGCTTTCACAATTTTTCCCTATATTGAAATCTTATTTTAAGTAAAGTTTATCATTTTATGAAAATGGCCTCATGTATACATGAGATTTAAAAATATATATTATTTAATATAAGTTGGCTTCTTCAGAAACATTTCAATTTCTTAGCAAGGAAAGATGAATAGATCAGGTAATTTTTTAGTTGACTTCACTAGGAGAAATGCGTCTATGGGTGGGGAGGCAGTGTGGGGAATTTCCTCTCCTTTCCCTCTTAGTTATTCTGGCTGGCCTAATGATCAAAATGACATGAAGAAGAGCAACAAGAAAAAATAACCAAATTTTATAACATATGTGCATACTGGGGTTCCCCAAGAATGTGAGGTCTGAGGACAAATTGAGCAGTTGAGGCTTATATGCCATCTGGAGCTAAGATGAAGGGGCAGGGGATAGTGGTTTGGGCTTCAAAGAGGAACAAGGTAATTCACATGGAAATGAAAAAGTAAGTGTTTGGTAAACAACGGTTTGCTGGGCCAAATTTAACAATGGGACACAGGGCTTTGATCCTAGCCTTGCCAGGATCGAAGTTCATGTTAAAGTATAGTTATCTATGATGACAGCTCCCTTCCCAGAGCAGGTCTCTATCTAAACTCTTTTAGACAGTTAGGGGGAAAATTAAATGTTCTTCCTGAGTCTTTTGTTTTTTTAGGCATAACCAGTTTAAAATAATCAATATCCAAAAAAGGGCATATTTTGGGGTGTCCAACATTGTTTCTCCTAATATCCAAAGACAGATTCATATGTTAAACATATATTTATTGAGTGCAAGTTTCAAATAAAGCACTTCAAAGAAGAAATAGAATTAGCCTGGGCAAAATAAGTTTATTTAATATTATTATCAGCCTGTCAGAGCAGATGCTAGATAAAGACATATTAGATGCATACATATTAGATATTTCAAAGAGTGCCCTATTTTGGTTATTCCCCAAAACTTGTAAGAAGGCTATTTCCATAGTGCTTGCTACTCCGAAAACATAAGATCCACCCTCTCCTTAAACCCTTGGTATTTCTTGAGCCAAGAATTCATCTGAAATGCTTATCTCTTGCCAAAGAGGCTTTCTAATAGCATGCAAATTGTTAGAGAAAAAGAAAAAACCATTACACCTTAGTAGGAAGAAGCCTCAGGAAGCTTGCCAAGAACATCAGGTAGTTGATGGAATATGATATATTTTCTGTCCTCCATCAAAAACTTAAGGACACCTAACCTTTAATCCTTTCTTTAACCTACTTCAGCAGTGCTGCAGAGTCCCAGGACTGTTCTTTTACTCAGACACGTTTTCCCCATCAGTATATACAATTAGCATGTTTTATATACATTTAAATAACCAAACGAATTCCTGTTAGGGAACAAGCTAGGCGACATACAACATGAGAGTACACATTCATTCAACTTTACAAATGCAGAGATTTCCTCCACAGAAAAATATATGTTAGTGCATTTTAGATACGCAATAAATTCATTCATTCAGTAAATAGTTACTGAGCATTAACTGGTTGGTGTAGGCATGGTCCTTGTTCTCAAGGTCTCTGCAGTCAAACAGAAGAGATAAGTGTAGTTGTTACTTAACTGGAATTACTCGTCAGTTTTAAAATATAGAGTTTAGTGTTATCTAGGTATGGTGAGATGATTTCTATTAAAATATATAGTTGTGGGGGGGAGAAGAAGGTAGATGGGGAAAAATACCCCCCCCAAATTTAAATCTTTCTTCAATTAAAAAATAATAATAATAAATAACAAAAAAACAAATATATATACAGTTTGTTATAGCCATGGATCCCAGGAGAATGAGGATGCCACATCACAGGGGCCACATAGGGAAGCACTGGGATAAGTCAGGAGGAAGAGGGAGAAGGGGAAAATGTGGTCATAGGGGTTAATGGGAAGACATGGAAGAGGCAGAGGAAATATGCTTAGTATTGGCTAGCTTGAATAGTTTCAGTGAGCTCTGAGGCATAGGAACTGTCTCTAGTTGTCTGGCCCTGGCCCTGCAGTGACTAAGGCAGATAGACAGTAGTCGAGAATGTGAGAACCTCATAAGGAATGTGGTTGAAGATGTGGGCTCTCCATGGTTTGTGTACACTTGAAAAGCAACCTCTTGGGTGAGATTTTTACTATATCTGTAAGAACTGGCTAACACTAGGAGGAGCAGACCCTCCAGGGTCAGCGAGGCCCTTGATATCAAAGCATCAGAATACAGAAAATAAAAGACATGGTTAATACGCTCATATATCATTTTTCCCCTTTATGCTCAATACCAAAAACTGTTAGCACTACAGGCAGAAAGATAAAGATTCAAATGATAAAGGAGGAAGAAAAGGATGAGGGTTACCATCACAAATGAAATTGAAAACAAAATAAAACAAACAAAATAAAACGAAAAACGTCAAAACCTTTGTACTTCAGCTTTTTATAAGATGAATAGGATGGACAAGTTGAGCAAGCTGTGATTCCAGAGGAAAAGTATAAATAATAACAGCAACTATTCAGGGTTTGCTTATCATGAGTCCGGCACTGCATTTAGTGCTTTGCATGTAGTTATTTTATTTGATCTCTCTAGCAACTCTAACAGCTTTAGGACAACAATGAGGCTTAGAGAGTTTAAGTAAGTTTCCCAAATTTACATAGCAGGGAAGTAGGGGAGCTGGGATTTATGCTGAGATCTGATGGTCTCTGGAGCTGTTAATTATACACACAGAGACACACTAATTTATACATGCATAAATGTGTGTGTATCCACCACAGAATCTTTTATTTGAGGGAAGAGGAAAGGCTTTTAAATATATCATTCAAATTAAATACAGTAAGACTTTACTTTTCTAGAAGGGTTTAGAAATGGAGTGTGGGAATTAGATTATGAATATTAAAAAGATAACTAACTGTCTTTCACCAATTATGACTGAAAACGTTCATAAATCATATACAGTCTTATCAGAATGAAATTTGTCTAAGGAATCTAATTATATCATTGGTGACTAAATACCTAAGCAAGCCTTGCTGTCATCACTGTAAATATGTGTTGAAACTGGATGATCATGAAGAAGTAATATGTGTGAATTTAAGTGAACTGACTTTCCCCATTCATCATGAAAATTGTATTTGTTGTGGCTGTGATTTTCTCACCTCTTGATCCTAAAAATGTAATGACAGGAAAAATTTTTTGTATGTATGTATGTATGTATGTATGTATGTATGTATGTATGTATGTATCTAGATTATTAAATATCTCAAATTATATATTATATATCTCAAATTATATGTTATATAAAATTATTTTATATATATCAAAGGGATTCATAGTGTATATTGTCTATCATTAACTGGGAACTAACAGGGGCAAAGAGTTATTGTCTCTGAGATTAAAGAAAACTGGGAAGAAGGGAATTTAATATGTAATTATTCCAAGAATAAATACTGTAATATGTAGAACACTAGCTCTGGGTTCAATCTGACCTGGGTTTGAATTCAGGCTACAACTTCTTAGTCCTATGAAGTTGTTCTTACTCTGTGAAACTGCAAATCTCCACTTCCTGGATGGTTGTAAGGGTTAAATAATGAATGCAGAACTCCTAGTACAGTGTTTAATACATATTACTTAAGCATTCAGTAAACTTTAGTTATCATTGCCATCAGAGGATGATGGGGTCTCCTGAAATTAAACATCAAATTTGCCTTTAATATCCTCTCCTGCCCCAATCTCAGTTGAATTTCTGTGTCTCTGTTGGAACCAGCACCCTTAGGAAAAGATTTCTTCACATACAAGTTCCTAGCACTTCTGGAATATGTCTCACCCCATTAATTTCAAGGGGGAAAGTGACTTCTAGCTGAAGAGAAGCAGAGGGTAAAGCACATCCAGCCTCAGGCTCAACAGGCAGATACTGGATCTGAGACAGAAGGGTGCTGAGGCAGAATGCAGCAAGCTATGGCTTAATTAGCTCTGGTAGAAAATGACATGCTAATTGGTCTGCTCCTGCCGACCCAAGGGACTTGTATTCTACACTTCTTATCAGATGGTCCCTCGACTCCAATTTCTTTGGAGGAAGAATAGCGCACCTGATAACTTTCTGACAACAACAGAAAGGTTACTGCTCATAATCTCAGAGTTTGGTGCAGAGTTGGTCTAGTTCTTGATTGTGAAGTAAGCAAAGTTCTTTAATTGTCTGAATCTCAGCTATTTGGCTTCCATCATCCTCATGGGTATATGACCCCTTCCGATGCATTCTTTTCCCTCCACACTGACCTTGCCCTGGAAACCTCTTGATTACCAACTCCCAATTTTATATTAATAAACATAGGGATAATCCCAGGTGTCTCATAGTCTGACAACATTTTCTTGACAGAATTCAAATTGTTAATAGCAATATCTAGCACAAGAGGTGACGATTTCTGGGGTTATGGATTTTCTAATCGCTTGGCTATATTAGGCTATATTTAAAAAAATATATACAGAGTGAACTTCTTATGCCCACCATGTTCTCCCCACACATATCTCTTTTTTTCAAAGACCTGTCTGTGTAATGTCTGAAAAGAGTAACCTTACATAATAGTCCCCGCATTCTCAGGCCATTTCTGATAGAAATAGAAATAGTTTGCTATATAAGAAGCAAATTATTTGCATTTCTCTTTCATATTTGCCTATGACTGACACCTTCTCTAGTGAGTCCAAAGCATGCAGCTTCCTCCGAGTAAGATTGAGTAGATGGTAGGGAATTACATTGTTATAGCGATATTCATAATAATAAAAGGAGAAATAGTTAATATTTTGCTTCTGACATTAACATGGAAGGAGAGATGAAATTCTGAGACTACTGTTTCCTAGGGACAGTGTTTCTGGTCACATATCACAGTCGTCCTAAAAAGCACGATGATATTCATAGGCAACTGAAGATACAAAAGACATCATTGGTGGGGACAACCACAGAGGGATGGCTTTGAGTAACACATGTAGGATGTCTTGGAACTGGGGGTCAAATGAAGTAACTGAAAATTCATAACTTGAAGACATCTCGACATTCTGAAGAGCTGAAAGAATCACCAGAGGTGTCATAATGTTTGCTTGTATTTGTATTATTTGTTATTTGTTCAAGGAGTCAAGGTAGTAGAAATGATGCAAGTTGTTGATGAATGTACTGCTTAATTACTGTGGCCAGTGTTTAATCAAAATCAGGCCTAGTTCCAAGACTGATCCTTGTCTCATTTAAAATATTGTGTATAAATCATTGTACCCAAAAGACTATATTGACTGCACTAACGTGGTGTCTTTTAGTTCATTCTTAGTCCTTCACTAACTAGGAGGTGATATGTTACAGATAAACAGTAGGAAGCCATGTGTTCTTTGAACATTTGTGTTGATGGGCAAAGACCCTGCTATATGGAGCCAATCTGGACTAAACAGATCCTCTGTTTTTGTTTTGTTTTGTTTTGTTTTGTTTTAAAGCTTGGAAACAAGGTACAGATTAGCTAATTAAATAGCCTAGTGCACTGGGACAGAAAGGAAGTGCCACCTAGGGTTGTTGCTTTGCAAAAAGGAGAAACTCTATTACCATCTCAGGGGGTTTATTCCCAATTGACTTCTTTTTCTCTTGCATCTTGAATTCTCCCTTATCTGTATTTAGCTCTTAAAAATTAAATATGCAAAGAGATTGTCCTGGACTCATAAATATAGAAGTAATCTAATGACTCATTATTACAACATAATCCTGTTTCATCTATCTGCTTGACAACCCCTTTTATCAGATATTTTCCTGTGTGTTTATCATCTGTCTCTTCCATTTCCTGGAATAGTAGATCCATGAAAAGAGGAAACATTGCTCATTGTTTTATGCCTGTCTGAGCCTACAGATAACCAGCATTGTGGCCAGACCAGCCCTTGTGGTTCTTGGTTATTATTAGGATTGCAAGACACTATTCAGCAATAACCATCATGAAACTAAAAAAAAAAAAAAAAAAATGGTTATTACTTACTGGTCCTGGAATTTGTAAGGTACACCTGAGGCCACATAGCAGGAGCATGCGAGCATGCAGGCTCAGGGTTCTGCTTTTATTGAGTCAAGGGTGGGGACTTAGGGTTTCATGGGCTCACTCTTTATTGAATTTAAACCATTAGGGCAGGAATTTAAAGCTGGAGAAGTGATAAAACAAGTTACCCAAATGGTCAGTTATAGAAACCAACTAAGATCTTTAAAACAAAGTGTTGGGGTGGGGATGCATGATCTGGCTCTTTAGTCACATGTGGCTGGCAATTTGTTTGTTCAAGATAGCCATCTTTGAAGTGGATGCCACTTTGATGCAATGAAACCTTAAGTCAGGCACTTGCTTTACAAAAATGCAAAAATCTAATTGTCAGGGCTACACTCACTCATGTTCACCATGAGATCCCAAGTACACATAACTATACCTGACATATAGTAGGTCCTCTAATAAACATTTGCTGACTATATAAAAAAATAATTTTTAAAAGCATGAGCCAAATGGTCATATAGCCTACAGGAAGAAGACACAGGAAGAACAGTCTCCTTATTTTGCTATTTCCCCCCCAACTTTTTTTGTAATTATATTCCTTAAAATCTCTCTATGTTCCCAGTTTTGTTTGGCTTCTGATCCTTCCAATCAAATGATGCTTGATCAAGCACTTGCCTTTCTAAAACCTCAGTTTCTTCATTTTTTGAAACTGAGAGTCTTGCATTTTATAAGGAGGACAAATTGATCTAGAAAGACTAAATTGCTTTGTCATGTTTACAGAAACTGTGCAGTTTTCTGACTCCACACTGTGTGTCTGGTTCACCTTCCCAAACTACCTTCTCCCAAACATTTCAACCTGAGGGTTTGGGAGGTGACTTACCCAAAGTCCCTTAACTCCTAGTTTAGCACATTTTTATATTATATCTTGCTGCCTCCCATTCTTATTGAATTATAATGAGCTCTACTCTATTTTAATGAGTATGTTAATGTGTTAGCTTTGGTCTCAGCCTGACCTTGTATATGTTTGTCTTTGATGCTCTGTTTCTATTTAAACTGCAAGCTCTTGGGAGGATGAAAACATGCCAATTTAACCACCCCACTGCCTCGTGCTCCTGAAGGCTTAGCAAACACTATTTGGTGATGATAATGATGATAGACTAGGCATAATAATATTCCCCTTTCTCTCTAGGGAACGGTGTGGTTGCTTTATTTTGCATTTGGAATTCTTTTGTTGTTGCTCAAGAGAGATTCTTTGAGTCTTCTAAAAGTCAAAAAAATGGAAGCAGCATTTTCCATCAACAACTTTTCTCAACAGAATTCTGAATTTTCCCCAGATTTGCAAAGAGAAACAGAAGTGTGAAACCCAGAGATAGTGTGGAGTGGAGCTGTCACTTTATATTTGTTTTCCAGGACACTGCTGAGCATAGCAAATATAAATGGTAAATGCCATGTTTCATTTTCAGGAGAGCAGGTGGCACCTGAGGCAGGGGAATTGAAAGAATGTAGGATATGCAGAAAGAAAAAGCAGCAGAGAAATGGAAGCCAAGGAAGTAGCTGAAATACCTCCCAGAGACCTACAGCAAAGGCCAGATCTCTATTTGGGTAAGATTAAACTCTTTACCACACAAAACTCTTCAGTTATGCCAATGACATCTAGGAGGGCAAACTGGTATAGATTCTTGGCACAAAGAAGGCAATATTTTATAAGCCAGACACATGTACACAAACTTCAGATTTTTCATTTGCATGGCAAAAGGTCTGAATGAGAGATGAAATTCAGGTCTTATATCCCTGGCCAACCTGTATTTCAAGAGAAAGTGACTTTTCTAATATATATATACACTGAAGAGACAGATAAATGCTTTTTTAAAAATCCCACTCAGGCATTGTATATGTGAGAGGCAGCCTTGCATACAGAGTCCAGATAGTGTAAAGACAGTGTTTACATCATTTCAATCCATACTATGGATTGCCTAATATGGACATCGACCCCTTCCCTCTCTGATCTCTCTTTCTTCTCTTCAGTACCTTACATTTCCCATGGACCCTTGCCTCAGGCTTTGGATTTTTCCTGGAAAAGCAGAAGTACATCTTCAGTCTCCATAGAATGTGGTGAGAATCTTACAGATTTTTCAGAGTGACTACATATAAGACAAATAAAACATTTTTTGGCTTCTCAGATGTCATCGTATAGTGTAATTTCAATGCGTTTGTATGTACAAATTCATTTTGTCTTTTTTCAGTTACATGTAAGACCACCTGACATTTATAAAATACCCCACAATTGAAAAAGATAATCCTGTGATAAAGATAGGGTAAATATGATTATTTCCATTTTACAGATTATGAAATGGTGGCTTATAGATGCTACATGACTTACACAAGGTCACACATCTAATAAATAAAAAAAACTGGTTCTTTCTGAGAGGTTGTAAGATAAGAATGCTATAGCTACTTTTACTGTGATCTTATGTTTCCTTTTTAAAATTAATACGAAACTTTAAAAAAATACCAGGTGGTACTAGGGTGTGTATGCATGTGTGTGTATGTCTGTATGTGTGTAACACACAAAGACATATAGACATACAAATATTTATATGTTTATTTTAAACTAGGAAATGCCATCTCCTCTAAAAACCTTTGAAAGTTGCCTTAGCCAGATTTAATGTTGTATCTTCTCAAATTTAATTCCAGCTGAAATCCCTTTGATGGCATCCACTCCAATCTGCATGGACTGTTTCCTAGAATTTTATTCTTCATAGGTATGTTTTAGGTAAGGTGCCTAGTTCTATCTTACCAGAGAACTCCTGCCCGCTGGCCACTAATACAGTTTCTAGGACAGTCATATGTCTCACATTGGACCAATTAGAGTTCTGTTTGTAACTTTTGCCACAGCTTTTAATAAAGATGGATCTTATTCAGATAAAGAAATATAAAGACAATGGAGGTTTGTGGCTCTCTGTAGTCACATTAATTACATGTGAAAATAATGTAAATATGAGCAACTAATTGTCTATTATATTTCAATAAAGCTGGGGAAAAAAAGAATGTACCTGTAAACAAGCAGAATAAGCAGAGCTAAGTGCTGGAGAGAATTCTGTTGGCACTTTTTGAACTCGCTAATGTAGGTGTATTTAATGAACTTGCTTGTCTGTTCAATGGGCACACAAATTGCCTTTCTGGTTTAAACTGCTTTAAGGTAGATTACTGTCACTGAAAATTAAAAGATTCCTGAGTAATGAAGTAAAAAATAAAATGTTAAAAATAAACAGAAGTATAGGAACAGAAGTTAAAACATTCCACTCTTGAAATAACTGTGGAATGGACTGGAGGTAAGTGACAATTTTTCTCTCTCAACTGTGCACTTGACCCCCTACTTTTCCTGTCTTCCTTTATGCTGCCATTGGCTCACTTGTGTTTCTTTAGTTGATTCTCCTCCCTCAATGATATAGTAGCTGTAATCAGGGACCTATGCTTATAACAATGATTGAGTTAGCTTAGACAGTGATGTGCCTATCAACGGATCCACTTCACGGAAAGTGTAATGATGACTAATGAGCTCATTTCTCTCATAATTCAAAAGTGACTTAACAGAATGGCCTATATGGTTACAGGGAAACAAACAAAAAAGTGATTTGTGTGCACCCAACACCTTAAACTCAGCAAGTCCCACAGGACTGGGACTTACTGTCCTTTGAATTAGGGAGGCATTCAGTAATTTGTTTCTAATTTGTTACATGACAAATTGTAACAGGAAAAGAAAATGTTCTCTAAATTAAAATTAACTTTCTTCTGAGAGATCACAGAAAAAGAACACTATAGCTACTTTACCACTATCATAATTTAAAAAAAAAACAAAACTAATTTTTGCCAAATATCTACTATGCACAGGTGTCAGGTGTGATAGGTGCATTTGTAAATATGTAATAATACTGTTGTCTGGCTCCGAATGATCTAGAAGCAGGAGAATTTTTATCTAAATTATCTGAATAAGACCAAAGATCTGAATAAACAGACTTCTCAACATACTAAATTCATATTTAAAGGTTTTTGTTTTTTTCTTTATATATATCATGCTTAATTCCTCTATCATAGCTTCTCCAAGTGAATGTGAGATTATAGACAGGTACCTTCATCTTTTACATGTACTGGATGTATTCTTTGAAAAAAAACTTTGTGTGTCCAACTAGAATGTTTAAAAAAATTAAATAGAAAAGGATGATTTTCAAGTTGTTAAATAGGTAACTTTCATACAAACAGAGGGTAAGCATGCACAAAAATTGCACTAATGAGATAATCAGAAGAATGTAAGAGATAGTGTGGAAAGGATTTGAGAAAATGGCATATGTGTTTGTTGAGGGAAAGGGCTGCTCAAATAAGATGTCTGTATTGGAAAACAAGTGATATCCTGCTAAACAATAAACTATGATATTTGGGGTTATCATCTCTATGGGACAGGAACAAATATATCATTTGATAGCAATTTCTACAAGTTAATGTCTAACTTAGGAAAGCTGTAAAACATCTAAGCTCCAATCATTAGCCAACGTTACATTTTCTGAGAGCATCAGATATAACTCAGATGGGCTTATTATAAAATAATCTGGCATCATAATGAAGTCACCTTATCAACATTTTTATTTTCAAATTTTGGATAAAAGAGATAACTAAGCATAAGGGTAAGCCAAATCAATTGAGCATACCCAACTACAAATGGAGTTCCTAAGATAATTGAGAGGTCTCATTGATTTCTTATTATTCCATGCTAATAAACAATAAAAATATAAATTTTCAGTTATTCTTACCAAAAATATATATCAGATATTTTTAGATTTGCTACTAGATATGAAACAAACAAGTTAGAAACTCAGACACATATCTTAAGGAAAAAATACAAACTGAATTGCCTATAATATATAAGTAAAGGGAAGAGAAAGTTCAGTTTGGAAAATTAAACAAATGATGAATGCAGTCAGTGTTTCTAAAGGAACAAGTCAACAGCAGATACATCGATAATAATAAAAAATCATATTTAATAATTTTACCATAAAGTACTTTTAAGATCTTCAGGGTTGTGTTATCTTTGAATGGAAATTTTTTTTAAGATTCCATTTCCCCCCACTCTTCTGTACAGTGTTTGAAATGTCACACATCTAAATGTCACACAGTATTTAAAAAGGAAGGGAAGAAGGGAGGAAGAAAAGAAGGAAATAAAAAACCTTAAATCAAACCATCAATCTTAGTATTTAACTTGGATCACCATCACCATCATCTTAGCGTGCTCTCATTTATGTGCCCAAAGCACTTTATTTTCCTAAAATAATTAAATTTTTATTAAAAACACAAATTACAGATAAATTTTTTTATTTCATTAAATGAGAGGGTTTTCCTTCCTTTGGATACTCTGCCTCCTCCGAACCCTTTCTTGCCCTTGTCTTGGAAAGTCGTTGACACTATTTCTGCCATTGTTAAAAAAAATCACTGCAATTAACTCACCTTATATGCACCCATCAATCAACAGCTTTAGGATTTTAGAGACAGACAAAATATTAAGACGTTCTCAGATAGATAAAGATTATGCAAAACCCAGTTTATCTTGTCTAGTTAGAATCAGTAACATGAGCTTTCTGAATGCATGAGGAGTATCTAACTAAATGCAAAGGACAGAAAAGTGAAGCATAGAAAGACATAAGAAGAAACACAAAATCAACCCAGATCTGTGCAACTATAAATCATAAGTTGTATAAATTTGAAGACTATAGTGTTGGAAGAGTTTGAACCTGGTGTGGTAGTTATTTTGGGGTTCGGTGGAAGATCCTCAAGACATGGGTTTTATCCTTGTGACTGTGGGCTAGCAAATTCATCCTACTATCCTCATGAGAAAAAAGTCTATGAACATCTGGACTTTTAATATTATATAACCTGAGATGTACAGTGCTAGTACAATTAATTAGTGGTTTGAGTAGTCTTGTTGAAAGTTCTTAGGAGAGGAACTTTTTTAACCACAATTAATGAAAGCACATTTTGTACTCAAGCTTTCTTTTCTAATTATGGTTTGCTTATCAGTAACAATATGAGAAAATTAAAGTTTGAGGATGTCAATGACTGTGACCCTTGGAGAAAATAAATCAGGAACAACTGAATGGTGGATTAAATGTCTAAACCAGGAAGATGCTCTTTGATACAGGGGCAGCCTTTGATGTCATCTACTTGAGGAAAAGGACTGGGTCTGGAAACAGGAGCATCCCTATGCACAAATCTTCCTAACCATAAAGCCTCAGGTGGACGTCAAGTTATCAAGCGCAGCTCCATGGAGGTTGAATAATTGATTCCACGGCCTATTGTTAAATGCATCCTGGGGCCTAGAGAAGTTGATTCCTAATAAACTCTAAGATTAAACTCCTATTCCTGGTGGTAAAATGACAATTTACAACTTCAATTATGGTTAACCAGGGAGAAAGACTATCACAGAAGAAAACAAAACCAACAAGCTGTGCTACGCAAAGACAATCAATAAACTGATTAATATGAGCAGTAAAGATGGTGATTGTTTTAGAAGCCTTAAATGCTATAATTTCAGAAAGATGTAGTTCTAACAATGAACACAAGTGGAAAGCTATCTTCAGGAAGATCTTTAGAAGCTAGAATCATGTCTTTTTCTTAGTGGTCTATCATCCTCAGGCCACCACTCTGAGAGCAAAAAACAGCACAAAGCTAACCAAGCACTACTCTATCTTCAGTGTACCAAGTGAGTCTCTGCTGACCCACCAAGCCCAAAACATCACCTGATTTATGAATTCTTTTCTAACTTTGGCAGGCAGGGTTAGGCACTTCTCATTTTGTTTGTTTTTAATATAATCATCATTCATGTATTCTTTCATCAAAGATTACTGCACATCTACAGTATACCAGACATTTAATAAACCCAAGAGTTAAATAACAATGGACATGTGGATAATCAAACTGACCATTGTATTTCCAACTTTTGTGTTTATATCTGTCTCTCTAGGCACCTAAATAACAGAGATTACTCTCTAATTTACTTTTATATCTCCCATAACTAGCAGAGTTTTGGAGGCATTAGAGTATCACAATAATCTCTATAATTTTCATACTACCCGACACCCAATTCAAGTCACATATCTTGAATGACCCATTTTTATTATCTTTTAACTCAACTCAACCTTATATACTTTGTTATTTTTTACCTTCTGTTGCTTACCTATACCTTTTTGGCTATTAGGGGTGTGTGTGTGTGTGTGTTAGTCCGGCATTTTTCATTAAATGTTACTTCGTTTATTCATTTGCTAAATGTTCACTGAATATTGGCTATGTTATAGTTCAGCTGTTAGGCTGCCCACGCTGACAACAGAAGTTAACTCATTTATACTTAATATTGCCCCTTCTCCAATTAGACGCTGGGGCCCTCCGGCTAGTTCATTTAGAGTAGGAATTTTAGTTAGTTTTGTATTTTTAAAGGCTAAAATAGAATAGGAACTTGCTTGAAAAAATTAAATTAATAAGTGCCTTTACATTTCCTCCAATACCCCTAATCACAGCACTTATACTTGGAACGGCTGAGTATATGGTAGGACTATAAATAAGAGCTAACATTTATTAAATATTTCTTATATTACAGGTGAAAATCTAAAGTCTTTGGAGATAAATTATTTAATTTTCCTAAAACATAAAGTTAGTCTATCGTTAAGAACCCATTTTGTAGATGAGTAAATTGACAGCTAAAGAGTTTACGTCGGAGATAACTGGTAGACCCACGACTCACATGGGTCTTATATTATTGTAATCTAATACAAAATGAGAGACAGGTTAATTACAAAATTTAAAAGTGATGCCTTACTTCTAGGATTATTGTCTGAATCGGCTCAGTTTCTATTCAGAAGCAAAAAGCCCTTAGAATGGGATTGGGGCTAAAATATAGATATGAGTACTCCTTGGTACCTGCGAGCTCCATTGTTTATTCTCTCAAACCCATATCTAACTTTTTGCTATCCTGGATTGAAGATTGCTGGACTTAAACTGTATTTCAAACTTCTAGTGGTTGTTCTCTTTGATTTAGAATCTTTCGATTTTTCTGACGCTTGCTTTATCCTAGGACTCTTTTCTCCCCATGTTTGCAGCCACAGTCTTTTGGGGGAGCTGAGTTTTAAGCCTAGAAACATAAGCCCATCCTTTGTTCCAGAGAGTTATAGAAAAAAGCCCCTTTAAAAGCAAAAAAAAAAAAAAAAAGAAAATATTTTCTTTAAAACAATGATTATATAGATATATTTCATAAATGGTTTGCATTATTCTTCAAAGAA
The DNA here is from genome assembly GCF_902729225.1 of Pteropus medius. Classification (NCBI taxonomy): domain Eukaryota; kingdom Metazoa; phylum Chordata; class Mammalia; order Chiroptera; family Pteropodidae; genus Pteropus; species Pteropus medius. Next base: position 3,682,715 of record NW_024340699.1, read on the forward strand.
CCTCTTTTTAAAACAAAAACAATGTTCACCCAAACAAAAACTATGTTATATGATACTTACTTCTTTTTATCCTATTTTCTCACTTGCTTTTGATGAATTTCAGATAATATTCTATTTATAAATTCTTATATAAAATTACCTCTGACCTCAGTTATCAATTTGTATTTTATTAGAAATGAACATTCCATGTTTGCTAAAGTCTTACAATTCTTTGAGTTATATTAGTAGTGCTTTATTTTATTATGATGAACATTATCTTGTTATTTGTATTTCAAAAATATTAGCAGAAAAATAGAGCAATGCAAATAGCTTCTGCAAGCAAACATCTTAATTTTAATTTATGATACCTTATCCCACCTCTTTTCTACCTTATGTGAAAGCCTCCTTCTTTACTCAAGATTGCAGTCTCATACATTTTTAATAGTTAATATTTTAATGATATATGATGTTAAAATAAGTAAAGTTGTGATTTTTCACCTTAAAAACATCACACTCTTCTAAAACACAGACATTACACCAATTTGGAAAAGGAGAATAAAGCTGGAAGACTCACAATTCCTGATTTTTAACTTACCACAATAGTATTGAAAGAGTATAGTATCAAGAAAATGAAAAGACAAGCCACGGACAGGAAAAAAATTTTGTAAAAGACATATCTGATAAAGGACTGTTATCCAAAATATACAAAGAACTCTTAAAGCTCAAAAATAAGAAAATAAACAATCCAATTAAGTAACCAAAGATCACAATGGATACCTCACCAAAGAAGATATATAGGTGGCAAATAGCTCATGAAAAGATGCTCCATATTATGTTATCAAATGTCCACACAAAACCTGTACATGAATGTTTATATCAGTTTTATTCATAATTGCCAAAACCTAGAAGCAACCAAGATGTCTTACAGTATATCAGACAACAGAATATTATTCAACACTAAAAGGAAATGAGCTATCAGGCTATGAAAATATTTGAAGGAAACTTATGTGCATATCACTAAGTGAAAGAAGGCAGTCTGAAAAGGTTACATACTGTATAATTCCAACTACTTGGCATTCTGGAAAAGAAAACCATAGATACAGTAAAAAAGATCAGTGGTTGCCAGGGTTTAGGGAGAGAGAGAGATAATTAAGCAGAGCACAGGAGTTTTTAGAGCAATAAAATACTAGCTATGATATTGTAGTGATGGATATATATCATAATTCATTTGTCCAAACCCACAGAATGTACAACACCAAGAGTGAATCCTAATTTAAACTATAGACTTTCAGTGATAATGATGTGTCAGTATGTCAATTGTAACAAAAGTAGTCCTCTGATGGTGGATATTGATGGTATGGGAGGCTATGCATGGGTGGAAGCAGAAGGTATACAGAAATCTCTGGACCCTCTACTCAATTTTGCTGTAAACTTAAAACTTCTAAAATATAAAGTCATTTATAATAAAAGCACATTCTCCTAAAAAAATTATTACATTCCTTGTGGTTTTAACTTAATCTACTTTTTAGAATCATCAAAGTGTCATTTTACCACATTAAATTTAAGTCATCGGCTTATTTTATCCCTCTTGTCTTCCAGAATATGAACCATTCATAATGCTTGGAGGAAAAAGTTTGTGAAGTGCCAACTGGCGAAGACACAAGACTAGGCACAAAGCAGAATATTTAGTACAACAAAGTTGTTTCCCTTTGAGAGATTTCAATATAAAATGCATCATAAAAAGAGTATTGGAAGATAATGAAGAAAAACTTTGATTACTGCAGTAAATATACAGAGATTATTTTAAAGAGCTGCTAAGGAATAACGATCAAATCCTGAAAGCACAGTAGTTAAACTAGAATGCCATAGAAAATGTAAAAAAAATGTTTAAAAAAATATAACAATTCTAGGACAATCAAGGACAACCAAGCGTTATCCACAAATCCTGTGAAAACAACAGACTGATCCCAGGACATCAAGTTAAAAAAAAAAAAATGAACAAAATACACTTTATTATATGTCACTCAGAGAGTCATTCTGTAGCCCCCTTTGCTTTGAAAGAGAATTTGTGTCTTCTTGAGTCTCCAGGTATTTGTAGATTTCATTAATGATTAGAAGGCATATTAACTCTGACCTTTGTCCCAAACTTCTGAAGTATGTTAGATTCAGATTGATAAATTTGTTGATAGATTTATAATCTTTTAACAAATTGGGGCTAACATAGTTATCAAAACATTGTCAAATATTTGAGTCAAAGAAGAGGGGAAAAAAGATAGCAATTGTGTTTCCATGTTATCATAGCTAAGTTTCCAATAAAAACGCCTCCTACATCCCAAATGGCAAGACCATTTTTATTAAAAACAAAGCTTATAATAAGCAACATTGAATAAAATTGGAAATAAATTGTCAGATCTTACATTATTGAAATTTTAAAAGAAAATACTTAACCACTAATTATTCTGCTTGCTATCACTTAATATTCTGGCACACATGAGACTATTCATTTCCTTCTGCATATTATTTGTGTAATTTGGTCAAGCTGCCAACTAAAGAATGTTGGTGTCCAGGTTATGGTTTAATGATTTGAATTTAAACAGAAATCATATTCCTATAAGCAAATTTTAATATGTAGTACATGATTATGGAAAATCACCCTTCTTCTATTTAATACCATTTAATGAAATGGTAAACAAAAATATTACATACTTATTCAAAAAGAAGATACAGGTTAGAAAAAGGTTTAAAGAAATGAAAACAGTAGAAAACAGATACTACAAGGTTGTAACATTATAAAATTGACACTACAAGATGATTTATCATTTATCCCATCCAAACTTAAATTTTTCTCCCAGATCTAAAGAAAAAGCAACCCATTCTCAACCTTTTCTTTATCTCAATCCCACACACTTGTTCTTTTTCCAACACTGATAATATTTTAATGAACCTAGCTGTGAAAAATCAGATTTTATTTGTTTGACAATTGCTATCACAACTAAAATGCACATACCACATACTGCTTTTATTGTTAAAAATTTATTGTACAGATATAACTGAAAACATATAAATGTAAAATAATATTTAATGAAGCATTGTTTGTAGTAGGAGATGAAAGTATCCATCAGTATCAGACAATGTGTTAAATTATGATTATATTATAGTATACACATGCTGTGATTAATTGATGGTCAAGTTATGATGTAATCACAATGTGAAAGTAAGGTAGAATATGGATAAAATGTCAATATGAAAAAAAAAGTCCAAGATTTAATAAGTCAAAAAGTAAAGTTAAAGACATGTTTTTAAAGAATGAGCCTATTTTTGTAAAATGAATGTAATTTTTCAACTTGTAGAGTATTAAATACCTAGACATTTAGTAGTAGCTTAGTGTCTATAATATTTCATATTTCAGCCATGTGCATATATTATCTTTACTTTTTTAAGAAACATGTCAGCAACAAGAACAAGATTAAAAACAATAGAGATATCAGAAATTAATTTTCTTTTTGAAATCCACTATTCACGTCACTTTCAGAAAAAAATTATAAAACATGTTTAAATGGAAACTGTAAAATTAAATAAAAGAATTTTTCGGTAGTTATTTCAAGACTAACATTACACTTTGCATAGTGTAAAGGGGTAATCCACTGCCAATTTTCATATGCTTGCCTCATCAGCCTGCAAACCCAGCACATACAGACGAGTGACCTTGAATAATTCTTGGTTCTCACCAGGAAAACAAACTCTCATTCCTCATCCAGGTGATAAAAATGCTTTTGAAATGAATGAGATTTTAATAAATATAATTTTGTGAGAACAATTCTGCAAATCAAAACTCAAACACAGAAAATAAAATGGAAATTAAAGTCAAAACCTCATGCAAGTGAAGAACAGAATTCTCTAAGTCTGAGTAAATAGCTTGCTCAAGTGAGATGACACAGAACATACAGAAAGAGAAAATTTTATTTATTATAATAGGTTTAGAATAATAATTATAGAACGTTACATACAAGAAAATGGAAAACTTCATCTCTACGGTTCCAGATAGCCCATGGTTCTCCAGCCTTGGCACTACAGACATTTTGGGCCAGATAATTCTGTATTAGGAAAGGCTGTCTCTGTTGTGCTATAGGATATTAGCAGCACCTTTACCTACCAGTTGCCAATAATGCCCCTCTCCTTCACTCACTCATTTCCATCTGTGACATACAAAAAAATGTCTCCAGATATTGCTGCTGAATATTTCCCTGGGTTGGGGGAGAGGCACAAACTCTTCCTGATTGACAATCACTGACATAGATTATATTGAATAATTTTGGGGATATAACTTTTTTTGCCATGATCCTTAGTAAAATAAATATTTTAAATCACACTTCAGTGCCCAAACATATTTATGCAAATGAAAATCTATAATTATATAAAATATTGTAAAATTATTTTGGCATAGACACTGATCAATCAAGATAGACAATAGTGGTAACGCTAGAAGACACTAAAGCATCAGGAAATCCCTTTAGCTGTTAGCCTCTGAAGTGCTCTAATGTGATGACCCAAGGGGTCACTGTGTCCAGGGGACAGAGGGTACTGGGAGCCGTGGAGTCCCAGACATTTTTACTAACTACAGACAAACACTTCATTATTATAACAACTGGTTCAGCCAGTTCTAGTGTAAACTGAATGCTAGCACTGATACTATAAACAAATATTTTATGAAACAATAACTCTAACTATGACAATGCATACTGATACATTTTATTCTCTCATTACTTTCTCTCCCCCACCCCTACATTTTTTAATGCTGGCACTATCTACTCAATTGAATTTACCGAACACACTGCTAAGTTATAATTCACAATTTGATAAACACAGGATTAAATATGCATCATCTCAATCACACAAGTATGACTGATTTATATTCATAGAAACAACTATGCTGATTTGGGATAGCTTCCTTGTTCACTGTCACACAGCTTTGGGGATTTGACATAATATTAGTACCAAAATGGAACCTATTCATGGGTATAATTGTCAACTGTCTGGCTTTTCTGATATAAAAACTACTGAACGATGTCTCTAATTCAAATGATATCATCTGCCAACCTGCTTGAAAGTCTCTCATTGGCCAGACCTTCTAGGCCTTCAGCATAGAAAGCCTGGTTTAAGTTTAGACACTTTATTGGTAGATCATTAATGAAATTTATTGCTAGCCTTTAATCTCTGTGTATCATTTCAAAGAAAGTATGATACAATGGTTAAGAGTATACACGCTGGAGTCTCACAGGACTATATGGCTTTGCTGTTTTCTGTTTATGAGTCTGGGCAATTAATACAAATTTTTTAAGTGTCACTAACTTTTCTTAAAAGTAAAAATAACAAAAAACTAAGAATTGATATACCATATGATCCAGCAATCCCTCTACTGGGTATTATCCAAAGACTTGAAAACCCATATCCGAAAAGATATTTGCATGCCAATGTTCATAGCAGCAATATTCACCGTGGCCAGCAACTGAAATGTCCTATGATAGATGACTAGATAAAGAAGCTGTGGTACACATATACAATGGAATATTATTCAGCCATAAGAGGGGATAAAATACTGCCATTTGCAACAACATGGATGGACCTCAAGATAATCATGCTAAGCGAAATAAGTCAGACAGAAAAAGTTGAAAATCACAAGATATCACTTATATGTGGAATATAAACCTAAAAGCAACAAATGAGCAGGACAAACAAACAGAGACTCATGGTCATAGACAATAGACTAGTGGTTACCAGAGGGTAGGGCGGAAATGGGAAGAGGGGGGTAGGTGGGGGAAAGGAGGTTAAATGTGTTGTGACAAAAAGAAATCTAACTATGGGAGGTGAGCACACAGTGTAAACATATATACCTCACTGTTAAAGTGTACAGCTGAAACTTATTGGATTTCATTAACCAATGTCGGCAGAAAATAAATAAATAAATAAGTAAAACAAATAATAAAAATTAAAAAATTAAAAATAAATTTAAAAAAGTAGAATAACAATAATATGCAATTATTGTAAAAATTAAATGTACGTAAAGCACTTAGCTTGGTTACCAGCATATGTTAAGTGCTCTGTGAACACTACTATTAACAAAAATAGTAATACCAATAAGTTGATAATGTGAATGTTAAGCCATGACATGCTTTGAATTTCAGAAAGAGGAAATATATAAGGTGATGATTTGGAAAAGAATGTCAAGGTTGCTTCTGGCTCTTGACCAAAGACTTTCAGATCATCCTTCCTGCAAACTATTTTGTTACTTGAGTTCCGTATGTGAAAATATATTATTTATTAAAATTATTGAGGTTACATTGATCAAAAAAATCCAATAAATTTCTAGTGTACAATTCAACAGTATGCCATATATATATATGTTGCATTGCGTGTTCACCATCCATAGTCAGATTTCCTTCCATCAACAAATATTTAACCCTTTTTACTCCATCTACCTCTCTCCTCCCCCCAAAAGTTTATTATTCAAATTGATTAATTACTAAAGTTTTTTTTTTTTTACTTAAATGGATAAAATATATATCATACTCTAAAGGAGAAAAGCTGTCTGAAAAACATTTTTCAGTAAGATTTTCCAATTAAAGCATCTGGAAGTTTTGGAGAACAAACTGGTTTGCTATTTTTAGAGACTTGGTTTAAAAATTGCTAGGTTTTTTGCTTTTTTTAATTCATTTTTTAACCTCTTGAAGGAAACTATAAAATGTTCTATTGAATTGAGCCTCATGAATACACACATCTGCTACATAGCACCTCACATATACTGTCTCCTTAATAAAATATTAGATTGACACCAGCCTCCTGCAGCTCCTTCATCAACGTGAAACTATTAGGGGCTGTTTTCTGTGTTGGAAACTGGCAATCCTTCACATAATTCATCTAGAAGACCCAATGAATAGGAAAAGAAAACAAAGTCAGGAAGCTATTTCTCTGGTAGAAAAATAGGCATTCCTGCATGGAAAAAAAAAAAAATGGTAATGAGGCGCTCCCTTTCAGAATTGAACCCAGTGTCCAGTTTGTGTTTTGTTTTGTTTTTACTATATTGGAGACTTAATCTATGCAGGTGGCGAAATAAAAGGATATCTTTGAAATCCAGGTAGTGGCACTTTAATTAATCTTGCCTTTGCAACTAACTGTGGTGATCTTTCATTTCATTTAGAATTGCTATGAAATACAATATTAAGACTCAAAAGATCACTGAGATTAATTAAGTCCACTTGTTTTCTTACAGATGTGGGAACTGAGGCAAGCAATCTCTCCCCCTGCTTATCTCTCCAGTTTAGAGTTAATTCAAAATTTCAAGGAAAAGAAGATTGCTTTTTAAAATATATTTTCAAAAGCTAATACAGCAGGATTCTGGTGTGGTTAAGATGGAATAAACATCCTATCTCTTCCATTAAAAAAAAATAAAACTCTGGATGGAATACATAAAACGATTATCTAAAGACTCTGAAAAGCAAATAATAGCTGGCGGATTGGAAAAGAATATCAAAACTTGAAGAAAGTCTGACACAGAGATCGGCTTCTTTTTTTTCCTTCTTACCCTCCTATCGTCCTTCTTGGACTCAGAGCAGTCTGATTCAGAGACTGCGTAAAGTGTGGCCATGGACAAATTTTTCTTTCTGGTCAGAGGAGTGGGGCAGGGAACCTCTGGAACAGAAAAGGGTGTGGATATCCTTTCTTATTTTTCTCTCCCAATTCTGCCTGCCAAGGAGGCAGAACCTAGTCCCCAAGCTTCAACCCTGTGGTTTGGAACTGGTAGCAGCAACCAGGTTCTTTAATTTGCCCTGGAGGAGACTATATTTTCAACAGTGCAGGGAATTTAAAATTCTGCTTTTCTGGCCAGAGAACAAGAAGGGCAGGCTTTGAAAGACAGTGAAATGTGGAAATTATAGAGAGAAGAAAGTTTGATCAGAAGATAATGAAAAAGATCTATATAGGAAACCCTACCTGCACATCTGTGGAAATGACTTCAAAACCAAATGCTTTGAGAACGAACCTTAACCTGCCAGATTCGATGCTATCTCCAGGTAGAAGGTGCAGGAATTGAATTGAATACCAGGACATCCTGCTGGTGTCTGCAGAATTGCTTGGTTTGGGGAAAAACTCCACCCCCATAAATGTTGGAACTGTGTCCAAAACCTTTCAGACCTTTAACCTTCAATTACCTTGACTTAGCTGACATATATAAAACTCTCAACCCAACAGCATGAGACTATACATTCTTTTCATATGAATATGGAATATTCACCAATATAAAATATATCCCAGGTCACAGAAAGAATATTGACAAATTAACCAAAAAATGATATTGTGCCAACTTTATCTTGTTATCATAAAGGAATTTAACTAGAAATTAATAACAGAAAGATATCCGGAAAACCCCTATATGTGAAAATTAAACTACATACTTCTAAATAATCACTAGGCCAAAGAGGAAGTCTCAAGATAAATTCAAATATATTTTGAACTGAATGAAAATGGAATGCATCAAAATTTGTGGAACGCACCAAAGTTAGAAGTTATAGAAATTTATAACATTAAATGCACATATTGGAAAAAAGAATAAAGGTCTCCAATCACTAAGTTAAGCTTATATCTTAAAGATCTAGAAAAAGAAGAGCCATAGAAACCCAAAGCATATACAAAATAGAAATAAAGATATAGTAGATATCGAAAAAATTGAAAACAGAATAGAGAATAAATAAAATCGAAAGCTGGTTCTTTGTAAACATCAATAAAACTAATAAAGCTCTAGTCAAGTCTGACCAATAAAATGAGCAAACACAAAGTTCTAATATCAGGAATGATAGAGAAAACATCTCTATAAACTCCACAGATATTAAAATTTTATAGGGAATGCTATAAACAACACTGTCTTAGTTAGGGCTGCTACAAAATATACCATAAACAGGGTGGCTTATCAACAACATAAATTTATTTCTCATAATTCTGAAGGTCTAGAAGTCTTGAGTCAGGTGCCAGCAGGATCGGGTTCATGGCAAGGACCCTCTAATTTACACATGACTGCTTTCTTGCTTTATCTTCATAGGGTGGAGAGAGAGCTAGAGAGCTCTCTACTGTCTTCTTACAAGGACAATAATTCCATTTTGGGGGGTTCCATTCACATGACCTAATTATCTCCCAAAGGCCCCGGCTCCAAATACTGTCACATTGGAATTAGAATCTAAGCATAAGAATTTGGGGGAGACACAACCATTCAGTCCATAGCAAACACTATCACCATGAATTTAACAGCATGAGAAAAATGAGCCATTTTTTTTTAAGGCGGAAACTGAGAAAATTCCCTCAAGACAGAGGTAATACAAACAGTCCTATATCTAATAAAGAAATTGAATATATTATTAAAACCCCTTTGAAAGAACATGTCAAGTCTAGATGGCTTCACTGGTGAATTCTACCAGATGTTTAAAGAAAAAAAAAAATACAGATTTTACATAATATCTTCTAGAAAACAGAAGAAAAGGGAACACTTACCAACCCATTTTATGATGCCAAGATTGTCCTCATACCAAAACCAGACAAAAACGGTACGAGAAAATAAAACCACGGAATAACATCAATCATAAAATTGATGCTAAAATGCTCAACAAAATATCAGCAATTTAATCCAGCAATAAAAAGCATAAAACATCATGCTTAAATGAAGTTGATCTCAGAAATGCAATATTAAAAATTAATATTAGAAAAGCAATCAATGCAATTTACCATATCAACAGTCTTAAAGAGAAAAATACATGATCATATAAGTAGATGAAAGAAAGCGTTGGACAAAAGTCAACATCTATTCATGATAAAAAAAAAAAAAATTGAGTGAATTGGAACCATAAGAAAATTCCTTTACCTGATAAACTGCAGCTACATAAAATATATAACTAACTTCTACTTAATAGTGAAAGATTGAATGTTTCTCCTTAAGACTAAGAATACAGCAAGGATGTTCATTCTCACTATTCCTATTCAACACTGTACAGAAATCTTATTAATCACAATGAAGCAAGAAAAAGAAATAAAAAGCACTGAAATGGAAAGAAATAAAAATGTCCCTATTGATAGAAGACAAGATTTTCTATGCGAAAACTCCTAAATGATCTACAGAAGAGCTCCTATAACTGAGTTTAGCAAGGTCACAGAAAATAGTGTGAACATAATAAAATCAATATTTCTATGCATTATCAATGAATGATAGATATTTTTTAAATTGCTACTTATAAATTCCCCCAAAATAAACTACTTAGGTATAAATCTAATAACATATGCATAGTATATGTATGTTAAAAACTATAAAATGCTGATGAAAGATATCAATTAAGATCCAATATATGAAGAAATATATGGTGTTTGTTAATTGGGAGATCCAATATGATTAAGAGTGCAATCTCAATCAAAGTTAATACGTAGACATAAACAGACTAATTTCAATATTTACATGTAAAGGCAAAAGAACTAGCCAAGACAATTACTATAAAGCTATAGCAATCAAGACTGTATGTTATTGAAAAAAAGGATAGATACTTAGATCGATGGGACAGAATAGAGTCCAGAAAAAAAATCCCTACATAAATATGATTTATTGATTTTTCTTAACAAAGAGGTACAACAATTCAATGGAGAAAGAATAGCCCTTTTAACAAACAGTGCTTGAAAATTTGTTTACCAAAAAAAAAAAAATGAATACCACATCCTATACTTTACACAAAAATCTATGTGTTCTTGATTTAGGCAAAGACGTCTTAAATGTACTTTAACTTACAAGTTCAGCAAAGAACTTGATATCCAGAATATATAAATAGCTCCTACAAATCAAGAATAAGAAAACAAGCAGCCCAATCAAAATATGGGCAGAAGATCTGAACAGTGCTTTAACAAGAAAATATATGGATATGGATGACAAGTAAGCATATGAGGTGTTCCATATTATTAGTCATTAAGGAAATGCAAATTAAAACCACCATGTCATACTGCTACACATCCATTTGGATGGCTATATACTAATACCAAATGCTGGCTAGCAAGTAGAACAATTACAAATGTATTGCTGGTGGAAAAACGACATGCTATGGCATATTTCAAACTGCCAGAAGCATGGAAGTACAGGGGATTTTTTCAGAGTTACTGGAGGTAAAACTCTCAAAAGCATGGGAGTCCCTTATTATTGGATTCCCTGGAGTTTTTAACTTTTAGACCTGCCCACATTGAGCCTCTAGCAACTCATCGATTACGGTTTAGGTTTTTTTTCCTACCTTGGCACTAGTTCTCATGGATGTTTCGACTTCAGTGAGCTGAGGTTTTCTGTATACACCTGTCCGTGTCTCGAATTTGGGGGCAGCTATTTTCCCTGTGACCTCACTTCTATAATGAATGTAAAAAAGAGTTATTGATGTTCAGTTTGTTCAGATTTTTACTTGTTAGGACAGAGTGGTCACTTCTAAGCTCTTTTCATAACAAAACAAAAATCAGAAGTCTGTTCATTTTTTATAAAGTTAAATTTGTACTTATCATAAGACCTATCAATCTCACAAAATCTATACATGAATATATACAGCATTTTGGTCATAATTATCAAAAACTGAAAACAACTGAAATGACCTTCAATGGGAGACTATCCAAATAAACTCTGGTACAAACATACAATGGAATACCTCTCAGCAATACAAAAAATGAACAATTGATATACACAGCAACATGAATGAATTCTGAAGGCATTATACCAAGGGAAGGAGCCAGTGTCAAAGGTTACATTCTGAATGTGTCCATTTATAGATATTTTGGGAAAGACAAAACAACCCTGATGGAGAGAAGGTTATTGGTTGTCAGAGTTAGGGAGGGAGGAGTCTTTGACTGCCAAAGACTTCTTTGGTTGAAATTATTCTGTATCTTGATTGTGTTGATTGTCATGTAAGTCTATGAATGTATTAAAACTCAAAAATGTACAATAAAAAAAGGTATATTTTACTTTATGTGAAATTTTAAAAGCCAATACAGTAGTAGATTTTTTCCTTTTCTTTAAAAAAAAATTCTCAAGAAGGTTTTCTATGATACTTCCTCTAGCACATTTACAACTCCAGAATTAGACATCATGCCAATCGCATTTTGATTACTTTATAACCCCCTGAATATCAGCATCCCAAACATAGCCACAGGAAAGAAACACTGATATTAATCAAGTTGCACTCATAAAGAGTCTAACAAACCAACAATTTGTGACCCAATCTTTTGGCAAAAGAGATGATTAAACACAGCATATTATTTAATAAAACAGTGTGGAGAGACCATCTTGGAGGAATAAAAGAAAAAAAAAACAGAATAAGAGACAAATTCCCTTTCCTTTTTGAGTACTGTTTAATGAATCTAATTAATAAGCTGCAATAGTCCTTGTAGAGGCTTTGGGGATTTTTGCATTCATTTCAAAAATGAAATGAATGTTCCGGCAGCTCCTGAAACAGAATGTTAAGATAAGAAATGTAACACAATAAGCAGTCACCTTGAATCAAAACCGAAGAGCTGACTGGAGGTGCTGCTGAGACTATAAAGAAGTTTGTCTTTCCTTTGCAAGATCACCTTTCATTTCAAACCATCAGCTTCACCAAAAAAAAAAAAAAAAAAAGGCAGGGATTAGAGAAAAAACAACCGCCTGCTGGGGTTGAAACTAGTAGGAGGTTAAAACTCTAGAGAGGTTAGATGAGAAATCAAACAGTATAAGTCTGTAAGTAAATTTAGGAACAGCAAGTTGGCAATTAAGTTGGATGTTAATTAATCAGCAAAAATAAAATGGGTGACCATTCAGCAGAGTCAGCAGTGAAGTAAAGGAAGCCAGTCTTGTAAAGGAAGTTTAGGGTTTGCTCTTCTCCAGGGCATCTCTCTAGAGCATGTCAAGACATGTGCCAGGCTGCCTACCAAATCACGAAGGTCACATACTTCTGTTCTTTTCCAGAGCCTCTGGACCCATGTCAGGATAACTAAGAAAGGCTTTCTTTCAACCAAGATCTGATTCTTACTCGTTATTCCATTAACCACTATCATTTCTAAGAAAACGTGCCCTGGGCTTTAGTCAGTCACTGAAACAGTGCCGGGCCTGCAGCTTCCTTCTCAGTGAGTGGCACAATACAGATAGAAAACACAGAGTTGACTTTCAGCTTGCCGAGATGTGCAAGGCATAAGGTGAAAGTGTCTACAGGCACAGTATTTATCGTTATACTCCAAAGCCATGTAAAGTTTTAAATCAGTTGAACCCTCAAATAAGACAAGCAGCGTAGGTCACTTCAGAATTAGACTGGCATCTTTGGAGCACTTCACAAGCACTTTGGAAGCCACTGGATTGAGTCAAAAGGTAACTAACTGCAGGAAGTGACAGGTGGAAAACTTGACCAAAGGCTTTGCTTTGCTGCCTGCCTCACTATATCTCACAATTTGCTGCAGCAAATCTACATTGCTAGGGTGAGAAAAATTAATAAACAAAAGAAAGAGTGGCTGTTGGTAAAATGCAAGCCATAGCTCAGGCAGGATAAACAATCTCCACTGGAGTTTCTCTCAGGTAATTCTGTCAAAATACAACTCTTATCCACTTAGTAACATATAGGCGACAGATGATGAATAAAAGGGGAAATAAAGGAGTGTTTGGACAGCTAATATTGGCTGAAAGGAGATTATCAGAAAGTAGTAACAACAACAACAATAACAGATTAAATGAAAAAAGAAAAACGTCAGAAAGGAAAATATTTGAGTTAGTACATTCATTTTCCAACTCTAAGAGCACTTTGGCTGTATGTGTATGCATGATTTGACTGTTTAAAATGCACAAGTAATTTACCACATGAAAAAGCTTAGAATGATGTATCCTGGTATGTAAATCACTTGAAGAATAAAATTAGTCTCTATGAAATTCATGCAAGGCAGATCAAACTAAAATTCTACAAAATTAGGCTCTTCATAAATATTTTGTGACATTATAATGAGGTTCATTTACTATTATTTACTTGACTCCTGCTGTGAGTTAGAACTTTGAAAGCTTTTCCTTTTGATGATAATCTGTTTCTGTTCATAACGGTCATAGTCCTTTCCAATTTCCAGCTTCCATAGAACATACATCGGATAAGTGTCTGTGGTCATGTTTTATCCCAGAGTGCTAACCAGCGAAGAGTGAAAAAAATTCAATCATCTAAATAGCTTTTTCAAAATTATATAATATACATGTAAACAGTTTTTACTGGTATTTTTTTTCCATTTCCTTCTAGAAAGATAGCTAATTATACATACCACCTTGGTCTTTTTATTGAAAAATAAATAAATGAGATAGCTAATTATATGGCATAAAATAAGTTATAAAATCAGGTGTTTGGTTGAAATTTTTACTTTTCAGTTGTTTTTATATAGACATAGTTTTAACTGAACTGAATAGCTATGGTTGCATCAAACACGGAGATGTTATCTGTTTTTGAAGATATACTTACAGGGAAAACCAACCAAACAAGCAAACATCAAGGATATCAAATCCTTTTTACTTGATATCGAGCTATAAACCTTATCTAAGCCATGCTCTCAGAAGCTTCTAAGTGTTAGACCATAAATCAAAAACACCATCCCTTCTCCCCAGGAAGAAAAGGCCTGAAATCAGGCCGGCTGGCATGATCTACACAGACTGTAAGTGGTCAGAACATCTGTTATAAACTCAAGCGCCTAAAGGTAATTCAGGTAACTTAAATAACTGAAGTGATTGGATGAGCACTGTGCTGACCCATGAGCATATGTCCTTAGGTACAACAGAGCCACTGGCTTCTCTGCTTGCCTTTCTAAATGCCATAGTTTGTGAGAAAAATCTACTGAGCTAGCAAAAGTTTAAAGACCAAGTAAAAATTATCTAACCAAGTGTTACCTTATCTTGTGTAAATGTAAGTCATATTTAATCAGATCTAATTTAAAAAAAAATGTGCAGTCTTATATTCTCTAGTTAAACATACCCACATAAATCATATATAATATGTATATATTATATACATGGTAACATATGAAATCTAAATATAATGTTATAGGTTGAATTGTGTCCCCTCCAAAATTAATATGTTGAGTTCTAACCCCCTGTACCTCAGTATGTGATTATATTTGGAGATGAAATCTTTAAAGAGGTAATTAAGTTAAAATGTCCCTGATCCAATTTAACTGATGCTCTTATAAGATGACGATGTTAGGACATGGTTCCATAGTGTAGCGGTTAGCTTGTCTGCTTTATACACAGAAGGTCCTGGGTTTGTGCCCAAGTGGAGCCACAGTCCATGGTCTATGGCCATGCCACCCTGAACAAGTCCAATGTCTGATCTTGTGAAGCTAAGCAGAGATGGATCTGGTTAGTACTTGGATGGGAGACCACCCAGGAAGACCAGGTGCTATAGGCATAAATAATAATAATGCTAAAGGATGTTAGTGCACTGATAGTCATACAGGGAAGACCATGGGAAGACAAAGGAAGTAGATAGCCATCTACAAGCCAAGGAGAGAGGTCTCTAGAATTATGAGAAAATAAATTTCTGTTGTTTAAGCCATCTAATCTGTGGTACATTGTTACAGCAGCCCTACTGAACTAATACAATCACGATTTAAATAACAATGTGCCAATGGTTGTAACAAGGCTGAATAAATTTTGAGTACATAAGTCATCTCTGAGTTAGAAGTCACACATACTGATTCATGAGTTATGGAGATCTTTCCATGATAACCTTTCCTTATGAGCCCCAATGTCAGATGATCTTATTTAGGGGAAGCTTTAATTTAGGAGATGTATCTATTTCCAAAAGCCTGAGAGAATTCATTTTTGATGTGGGCCATGGTCTCTACCACAGGACTATACCTTACTGCCAACGATACTGTGAGCTAACAAATTAAATAAGGCAAACAAGTAGGCTCCACAAACAATCATATCTAATCCTGTAATCCAGTAGCAGAGGTTAAAATAAGGCTATAAACATATTTTAACAGGTTCCTACCACAGAGCAACTGGGTCTGGGCAATTTTTCCCTTTGTTTAATTGTGTGTTGGTATTTGCAGGTTTGTTTGCTTAGAAAGGAAAAAAGAAGAGAGAGAGGAGTAGCACTAAATAAATAACATCACAGAACACTATACAAAAGTACATGTTTCATAAAGTCAAATGATGACAGGTACAACTAGGTCCCAAGTGAAGATTAGATTATCTCAAAATATATTTTCCTATTAATTGTCTCCCAAATTATGTTAGCCGTTAATTTCTCGGACCTCCCTCAGGCATTTGCATAGCAAAAATTTTCCTTAACTGAATCTCAGATATGTTTTAAAAAAAATCTACAAGATAAGCTTTTATCAACTCAATAAAAATATTTTATCAGCCTTGTATGTACAGCCTTCAGTATACATTGTATGTATACTGAAACAAGATTCTGGGCTACAAAAATGCCAATAACAGTTTCCAACCTTAAATAGCTATTACAAAAAGCTAAGCTACCACTGGACGAATGCAGTTAATCAAGAATTCTCATTGCTTTTTTCCATCTTAAATGTTCTATTTTAAAAATCTGTTGGTTTCTTTGTGGCTTTTTTTTTTTTCCTTTCTACCTATAGACCTTGAGAGCTTTAAGAATTCTTTAAACACACATTTTCCTCCTAGAAGAAAACCATAGTTCTGACCTTGGAAAGACTTTGATAGCAAGACTAGAGCCAAGCAAAATAATGAACAAGGCAAATTAGTCTTCAGCATTACATATGTAATTTTCTTCAAGTTTTGCTGTTCCAGAGCTTTCACGCAAATTTCTCTATATCCAGAATACCATTCTCAATTTGGGTCATTGCCCCAGATGAGGTTATTCCAGGAAAATGCTTTATGGCGTACAGCTCAATAGGCCTGAAGTCTGAGCATAGAGAGCTCTTAGTAGCAGCGTGACTGTGAGCACGTTATTTAGCTGCTCAAATACTCAGTTTTATCAGCTGTAAAATTGAACCAGCCTAGTAGTCTGTTGTCAGAGATAAAGAGATCATCTATATAAATCACTTAGCCTATGACCTGTCACATGAAATCTGCTCTGTAAATATTTGTTATCAAAGTGTCTAGGCCTTGGCTCTGAGTAAGATAAAATAAGCATACCCATTCTGTTTCTTCCACTAAATTTAGCTATAAAACCTGGACAGAATGTGTGGAATAGCTATTTGAGCGCTCTTAAACAGTAGCAGAAATATTGGGGAGGAAAATCAATATTTGAAATACCACTGACATACCCATGAGTTTACAATCCCCTCTGCCCCCTTTGGTATCCTCCAGCCAAAACTCAATACACCAATTAAAATCCTCTAGCTTTGGTTCAATGGTGGAAAAGGAACTCAGAACATTCAGAAAGATTATGGAAATATGCTCTTTTGTTTTTTCCTTCTCTCTATTCTCTACAACTCAGCCCACAAGTAATTACATAGTACTGGTGATAACTGTAAGCAATAAGAGGCCATAAACTAATACTCTGGTTAAGGGGAACCTTCCTCTTGGATCAACAGAGCTATGATTTCAAGAATATGGAGTCCATTCTTTATTGCTTTTATTCTCTTTTCTGCTGCTTGGCCCCAGACGTAGTATCAGTTGGTAAAGTACAAGGTAAAACAAGGTGAACAGAGCTTCAGCTTTTTGGTCATATAACCCAGAAGAGAAGCCCCAGGAAAACAGGAATTACTGAAGAGGCTGAAGAGAGGCAGGAACTTGGGAAAGTAACCCAAGAAAGGATTTTTATGAACTCCTAGGCTCATTTCAAGATCCACATATATGGATCTGACATTATTCAGTGTACTAAAGATGTTGAGAACTGAATTCACAGACAGACAGACGCACAGGTCCCAGCCCATGACTGGGTGATGTGTGCAGAACAGATCAGAGTAATACTACAATAGCTTTGAAACCACGGGTTGGAAATTGTGGTTGAATCGAAACGAGTCTATTGCCTACTAAAACAAATATATCGCATTTACAAATTAGTCAAGCCTCAGTCTCATATGATAATATTCCAAATGTCTAATATTCAATCTGGATTTACTTGGCATAAAAAGAACTAGAAAAATCTCACATGGTAAAAGACAATCAACAGATTCAATGATAATATGTCACACATATTTAAATTGGCAAACATTTTAAAGCAGTTATCACAATGATATTCCACCAAGCAATTGTGACTACCATTGAAACAAATTAAAGAGAGAAAATCTGAGCAAAAAATAATAATAATAATAATAATAATAATAATAATAATAATAATTTGAAGCTATAAAAAGAAAAACAAAAGTAAGATATAAAGGAAAAACAAAAGGCTCAGTTGCAGGATGAAGATTACAGTAAAAAGAGTCAGTGGATATAAATATAGAGCAATAGAAATTACTCAACATTATTCAATTATTCTCTGGGAAATAGAGAAAAATAAAATTAAAAAAAAAAATTAAGACCATGTTGGACAATAACAGGAAATTTGAAATTTTTGTTATCAAAGTTTTGGAAAGACAGGAGAAAGAGTATGGTACTGAAAATAATGTTTTAAAAAAATAGTAGCTGAAAACTTCCCTCCAGTAATGAAATATGTAAACCTACAGATTCGAAGACATGCAGATATTCAAAACAGAATAAACCCAAAGAAACTCATCCCAATGACTTCATAATCAAACTGCATATAACCAACGATAAAGAACAATTGTTGAAGATAGCCAGAGAAAGGACATGTTATATACAGCGAAACAGCAAATTTAACGATAGATTTCTCATTAGCAATCACGAAGGTTAGAAGAAAGTGGCCCAGTACTTTTAAACGACTGACAGAAAATATCAATCCAGAATTCTCTAACCAGTAAAAATATCTTCAAAAAAATGAAGGTAAAACAAGACATCTTGGATGAAAGAAAACAGATAATTTATGAATGAAACTGCTATAAAGCATAATTAAAGAAAAGTCTAAGATACAAAGAAAATAGTACCAGAGAGTGGGAAAAAAATCAGAAACATCAGAAATGAGAAAAGTAACCAAAATGGTAAACATTTGAGTAAATATAATAGCTTATTTTTCTCCTCTTGAGATTCGTACCATACATTTGATAATTGAAACAAAAGGCTGTTATTGAATAATAATTTTTCTAATCTTTGTCCCAGATTCCTGCATGAAACTCATAAACTTTAAAACTCATGGCCTCCCCTTTTTGTTCATGTGGAGAAGGAGAAAGAGATCTTTGGTGCCTCTTCCTCTTCTTATAAGAATACTAGTCCTGTTGGATTAAGGTTTCACTTAATCTTTATAACCTCACTTAATCTTTATTACCTCTTCCAAGTCCTATCTCCAAATAGAGTCTCATTGGAGGTTAGGAGGACATGATTTAGTTCATAATAACATATCCCCTAATGTATCAATAATTTCATTAAATTCAAAGTGTTAATTTTACCAATTAAAAGACAGAGAAAGATTTTAAAATATCCATCTATATGCTGTTTATAAGAATCTCATTTCAAATATAATTATATATCTAAGTTAAAGGTAAAAGAATAAAAAAAAGATATATCATGTAAATACGAATTGAAAGAAAGCTTGAGTGGCTCTATTGATATCGAAGTATCATTTGCAAAGCAAAGAAAATTACCAGAGATAAAGAGAGAGATTTCATGACAATAAGAGAGTTAAGTCACCAAAAAGACCAAAAAAAATTCTTAAATGTGTTTGTAGAAGCTTTGAAATATAAAAAACTGACAAAAAGGAGAAATATACAAAAACAAATACAGTAGAAGACTTCTACACTCCCCTCTTGGTAACAGATAGAATTGATAAGACATAAAATTGGCAAGGATACAGAAGAGTGAAACAATACCACGAACCAATTGAAATTAATTGAATTTATAGAACACTCCAACAAGAGCAGAATACACTTCTTTTCAAGTGCATATAGAAACAAGAACAAGATCAGAGGTCAGCAAACTATGACTATTGGCGACACAAACCAATAGGCATTGTACGCTGTGAGAAGTGAGCACCCAAGAGTGTTAATATCAGATAGTGGGGATCGTTGGGGCCATCTTTGTTGGTGGCTATCACAATCTTCTAACAGTGTTCTTCACTGCAACTTTATTTTTTTCATGTAAGAGAAAAAAACATCCAAGAAATGGCCCAAAGTCTTGAACATACACAACACCAAAGAAAGCACACTCAGGCAAATGAGCATATGAAAAGATGTTCAACATCATTAGTCATAGGCTAACACAAATTAAAACCATAATTAGATTCCACTACAAACATACTATAATGACTAAAATAATATTGACAACACCAAATCCTGGCAAGGATACAAAGCGATAGGAATTCTCTTGCATTGCTGGTGGGAACGTGCAATAGTGCAGATAGTTTTGGAAGCTTCTTATTAAGTTAAAAATACACTTACCATATGACCTAGCAATCTCATTCCTGGGTATTTACAATAGAGAAATAAAAATTAATGTTTACTCAACATCGTGTAGGCAAATGTTTATAGCTGCTCTTTCTTAATCATCCAACACCAGACTATCCCAATTGTAATTAATCAGGTACAAGAATAAAGAAATTGTGGTATATGCATAAAATGGAATACTACTCTGCAATAAAATAGAACTATTGATATACACAGAAGCTTGGATGAATCTCAAAGACATTATGTAGACTGTGAAAAAAATTAGTCTGAAGAGATTATATACTGTATTATTCTATTTATATGACATTCTTGAAAACATAACTTACAGTGACTGAGAATAGATCAATCATATAAGTCATCTCCAGGGGATAAGGCTGAGGTTGTTAGTAGAAAGGGTTAGCAAAGGGTAGTGGAACTGTTCTATATCTTGATTTTGGTGGTGGTTCATTATTCTATACCTGTGTTAAAATAGAGGTCAATTTCACTGTGTGATAATTTATAAAAAAAAAAAAAGCAAATAAAATTTAAAAAGTAGCTGCTGTTATTATTATAATGTATATTTACTAAAATAAGAAATTACTTATTGTTATAATTATCTAATAAGTCACTTTTCAAATAATTCTGAAATGACTTCTAACTTAATTTAATAAACCATTTATTTCAGTTATCTACAGCTATGTAACAAATTTGTGGTTTAAAACAAAACTTTATTTTACATTTTGTTCATTAGTTTGGTGGCTTCTCTTCTGATTTTGCCAGGGCTTGCATATGTGACTACGTATAGCTCAAGAGTTGACTGGACTGGAAGACCCAAGATGGATGACTGACTTGTCTGTCATTAATGCTGGCTGATGACCAGGGCAACTCAAGTTTTCTCCACATACTTGTCCCCTTTCAGTATTCTAGACCAACTTCCTTGTACGGTGGCTCAGAGAAACATTCCAAGAAGGTGACACTAAATGTTAAACATCTTAGGTCTAGGCACTGGACTTACAATGCCGCTTTGCCATATTCATCGATAAAAGCAAATCACAAGAACAGCCCAGATTCAAGAAATGGGGAAATCAGTTCCATCGCTTCATTGCAGAAGCTACAAAATATTTGGCTTTGCCTTTCTATCAAATCATTTCATTTTTATATTGTAACATAAGCTAATGACTGAAGATACATTTCTGGATAAAATGCAAAGATAGAAATTTCAGACTTTTTTCTAACACAATAAGAGGAAAGTTCTTTCTTTTATGCAGTTAATCCCATTTTTCATATGACTAGCCTATGTTCATGATGCCACTTACGTGTATGGCCATCTCTATTTGCAAAGTCTTTCATTTTTTTTAAAGAATTAATTGAATATGGCTGTTGCTTATTTATTGAATAGCTCAGGCCACCACCTAGTTCCCTGCAAGGCAGGCTTGACGATCTCTTAACATCTAGAGTTTTAGTTTATCTCAGACGAAAATAAAAATCACACTAAAGGGAATGACACTCATTAAATTTACTCTGTCTTGTTTCGAAACTGGAAATAGTAGTCCTCATTTTCCTTTGTCAGCTAAAAGAGAGAATTCTTACGATTAAAAGTTAGAGACTTATTCGCACTTTGCAAAAGGTGCTAAGTACTTTTCCCAAAGGAAATAACTTCCAGATTTCCATTTTAGAATTGCTTCTCCCAACATTTTCTCTGTAAATATGTTTATAATCTTTTTATTATCAATTATTTTTATTAATTTTTGTAGTTTGCTTATTCAATATATGGAAGGTTCACAAATATGTATATATACACACATACACATTGATGCTGCAGTTGTATTGATATGTAAAACAATGTGGATTGAGAGTCTTCAATATTTTAACAGCTGAATATATGCCTCCTGAATAACATACAGGTTTATTTGGGGGCCTCCATGTTTTCTCAATCTAGCAACAGCTTTCAAAGAGCTGTTCACTTTCTTTAAGAAATTTAGAAATAACAGCATCTGTTAGAAATGTAAAATAACCTTCTGTTCCCAAAGGTATGCTGTGGCTAACACTACGATCATTTCTGTCTTTGTTTCTACCCTAAAAGTAATGCTCTGAATAGTGTTATCCTTACAATTTGCTATTAGGAGCAAAAAACAATTTATAATCAGCCATCACAAAACAGTGAAAATTAGAAACTTTGTGACAAATTACATGTACAGTGACATGAAATTTTCATAATGGCTGGATACAGCAAGTGGAGGTAGTGAGTGTTTCAAGTGAAATAAAATTGTTTGACCAACAATATATTTTTATTAACAAGTCTATGCAAAATGATTCTTTTCATTTAATTGCAGGCTTAGACAACTGTCAGTAAGTGGATGTACCACAGACCTGCTTCTAATTTGAATCTAAAATCCTCCTTCTGTACTGAATATATTTAATGCTACCATTGGTTTGATAATCTAGTCTTGGAACCACACATCGTGCCTTTTCAATATGTCAGCCCAGATTCAAGCTAGTCACCCAATCTTTCATAACAAGATCATACATCGGAACCTAAGAGACTGAATGTTTTGCCATTGTAAAGAAATGAGGACATTCAGGAATAAATTCATTAGAGAGTGGGTAGGAGAAACAATTGGTGGGAGAAGGCCTATAAAAGGCCTTGAAGGATTTAGTTGATAGAGGATTGGTTACTGTAAGATACTCTCCAAAATACTTTCCAAAAGAAAGTCTACTAGTGGTAATAGATCTCATTAATTTACATGGCAAACTATACCATCCTAAGACTAACAAAATGACAAAGTTCTTAAGCTTGAACCAAATTTCTTATACCCTATCATTTCTTTCAGTAATATATACAAATTTAATTTCTCTTACATACACACATGATTTTAGCCTCTAAGTACTCCTCTCCTAGAAAAAACTTTATTCTTTACTAGAATATCTTGTTTCCTCAACAGTTTGGTTGATCAACATCCTTTCTAAAGAGCTCTTATAAAGAATTAAGTACTGTGTCCTAGAGGCAGTTTGATCAGTATGAAGCACAATAGAAGAATCCTCTCATTTGCTCTGGTTTATTCATCCTTAGGTTTAATCAGGAGTCTTCAGAGTCATTTCACACCGTCGATATTTACTGAACTCATCCTAAAAGCTATGCTTTCTTACTACGGATTTCTATCAAGCCAAATTTCCTCCATCTAATATTATACCTATATTTTCCTTTAACATTCATTTGTATATATGGGTGGGAAAGAGATGTTCAATATTTTTCTTCAAGACATGTGGTTGCTTCTGAATGTTGATATGGTCAACTATGATAATAATTATACCTCATGACTCTGGGTAATGAATAAAATATTTATTTTTCTCTACGAATTACAGGAGTAACTGTGAGGTACATCTGAATAAAAGGAGAGATTTCTAAATATATCTTATTATGTATCAAGTCACTATTAGTATTCAATAAAACTTGAGTCACAAAAGAACAAACTAGATTGCAAATTTTATAGAAAAGTTGACTTTTGGCAGTCTATTTTTAAAGGAAAGTCAAACACAAGAGAAACAGTGAATACAGCATGAATAACAAAGCATATATATGCACAGCTCATGTAGTCCAGCTTTTCTGGCATCTTCACCTATATTTGAAGCTATTCTATCAAATTTTTTCTCTACCTATTACACCTAGTATTCCATTCAATTGAAAATGATGTTCAAAATAATAAAGCTAAGGTTATAGAACAGCCCACTACAAAATACTAAGTGAATTTCACTACATGGCAGTTTCAAAACCAGGAAAGCAAATGCAGATGTTTTTCTGCTTTATCCTTGTATAAACAAAAAATTCAGTTCTTCACACTTCCCCATTCGGCTTCCTTCTATTCATTTTTACTTTTTGCATAAAAGTATTCTTATTTTTTTCTTATTTACTAATTTGAAAGTGAATATACGTGTGGAGATGTTATATAAATTCATCTGTACTTTTTCCCAGGGAACTCATCCTTCTAGTATCCAAACTAACTAAATGGATTGGTTTATTTAGCATATAATAATCTTCAGAATAAAGACCTGTTACAGAAAATTATTTTATCAATGCAATAAATATTAATTTATTGTTTACTATGGATAAATTTTTGTGCTAAAGGTGCATGTGTGAGTACAATTCATTATTTCAACCATGGAATAGGTTCTCACATGTTTTTAAATCTCGACTATATCCCAATAAAATGATTTTCATTTGACATCTGAATTAGCTAACTTCTGTGTGCCTCTGAGTTTCTTTATATTCAAGTATATAGAATAATTCCTTGCTTATTCAGCCCATTGTTATGGACTGAATGTTTATGTGCCCCAAAATTTATATGTTAAAGCTCTAATCCCCAATATGATGATATTTAGAGATGGTGCTTTTGGGAAATAATTAGGTTTAGATGAGATTATGAGGGTGAAGTCCTCATGATGGGACAAGTATTCTTACAGAAAGAGACCACAGGGCTTATTTTTCTCTCTCTCTCTGTCTGCTCACAGAGAAGAAATCATGTAAGGACAGAGCAAGATGGCGGCCATCTACAAGACAGGAAGAAGATCTTCACCAAGAACCAAATCTATCAGCACCTTGATCTTACACTTCTCAGCCTCTAGAACTGTGAGAAATAAATATCTGTTATTTAAGCCACCCAATTTATGATATTTTGTTATAGCAGCCCAAGCTTCTAAGTATATATTTGAATAAATGAATGGAAATTATTTATGAGTTCCTTTCTAGTTAGAAGATGCCATGGTTCCATAATACATTGTTTTATGATTTCATTCCCTTTGACCTTCTCCCACACTTTTCCAAAGAAATCATGAAAAACATAAAATAGTTACTGCTTTAAATTGTGATTGTGATATAACTTTTGCCCAAGGATTTTTGAAATTAATTTGGAGGTTTGTCATTTACAGTGACTACTGTATTGATTAAAAATTGTATAAAGGAATCAGGTATTTAGAAATACACAAAAGCGATAGCACAGATATTGTTCTGCTGTTTTCATATTTTCAGATTTTGTGGCATTATTCAAAGCATTATAATTAAAGTTTATCTTTACATTCTTCTGTACTGTCATTGAGGATTAAACATAAGAGAGTAGAAGTAAACTGCTTTACCTAAACAGAATATGTAATTAAGGGCCTCCCTGAGCAGATATTGAATAGAAATGCTGACATACAAAAACAATGTTTTCAGTCTTCCTGGACTTTTTAAGAGGCTCTCAATTAAGAACTAGGTGAAACAAAAGTATTAGTTACTGTCTAAAGTCCTTTTTATTCACATAGTCCATGCACACTTTAGTTTTTAGGAGATCTAAGGGGGTTTTATTGTTAGGTTATAATTTATGATGTATATCTAAAGCAATTACAGTTCTCTGGTTAAAGTACCATTGAAGAGTTTCTATTAGTTCCTTATATTCATCTTATTGCTGCAGACACCAGTGTAAAGCTTGTTTAAATTAAGGTATTGTTGCAAGAGTAAATCTGTTCTAACCAGAATAAGCCCAGGAACATTCCTAACTATACCAAAAAGACTTTCAGAAATTTGATTATCAATTCTAAGCCCTAGTGAGAATTACAGAAATAGATCTCAGGGTCATAACTGCTCCAGAATTAATCCAACCAGAATTTTAGCCAACATACAACACTGCAATCTTTCCAAGAGTCAGCAATTAACAGAGGAATAGAAGACTTTGATATTTATGTCAATTTGGATTTCAGTTAATGCCAAGCTACAATTAGGGTGCTTTTTCAAATCTATAGACAGAAAGTTACTTTTCCTGAAGTTTCTCAGAAACAGAGTGTATAAAGTATGGCATAAAATATCCCATTACATTTATAAGTATTTTTAGAAAATCTTTCCCATCTTCAGATATTAAATGATATTACTTTGGTGAAAAACATCTCTCTGCTACCCCCTCATACACATTGGTTATTATTTACTCTCAGTTTTTGTTTCCTTTCATATCCCAAGTTTATTCTATTTTATTTTCAGCCTGAGTAGGATTGCTACATGCACTAGAAAATACCTTGTTAAATTTGCATTTCAAATAAAAAAATAAATAATATTTTTTAGTATAAAAATGTCCTAAGTATTACATGGGATTTGGTCATACTAAATCAATTATTCATCATTTATCTAAAATACAAATTAAACTGGATATCTTGTATTTTTATTTACTAAAACTCCAAGCCTAGTATTGGACCCAGTTCAGTACTGGCTTTTTCAGAAAGTCCTATAAAAGTGAAGATTTAATAAAGTATTCAACGATTTTGATTTAGAATAATTTAAAATGAATTATTTTAACTATTTAGTGTAAATAATCAGTTTGAAGCTTAATTATATATGCAAAAAAATTAATATTGATCTCATACTGACTTAGCCTCAGTATAATTTCTTTTAAAAACTGTCCTCACCTCTGCCTCTTAGGACTTTGTTCTTTTTCCTCTGTGTTCCCATTAAAAAAATAAACAACCAAAAAAAAAAAAAAAAAGAAAAAAAACAATGTATGTGTAGGCATGCTTGTGCACACACATGCACACACCTTTATTTTAACCTGGCTAACACATTAGAATATTTCCTATGTTATATGGACATTTCACTTGTCTATGCCTGTCTTGTTAAATCACAAGCTCTTTGGAGGAAAAAAATATATATATATTTTTTATCTTTTTAGTTTTTAGTTTAGCAGATACCACTGTCCAGTTAATTGAATTAGTGAAAACATTAAGTCCTAGTGAAATGGTAGGTAAGCACTGATACCCCAGTCATTGGGAATGGTCAGTGTTAACTTTATACAGTCCAAATCCGTTAATAATTTCCTACCTGCTTGTTAGGTCAAGGGAAAAAGTAAAGCAAATAGCAGATGTTTAAGAGAAGCCTTCTCTAATTTATAGTGATTTTGGGAAAATATGTATGCTACGTTTTTTTGCCCCCCTGGGATATAAAAAGTAATGAAACCCTTAAAAGAAATGATGCTCTCATCATAATAATTTCCATTAGAATACTAGAAGAAATCTATTAGGACTGTTATCTTTCCTTTTCACAGATGATAACTTTCAAATAGTTTGGTCCCCTATTATTTGAATCTCAGGAATAATGTGAAGTAATAAAAATGGCTGCTTTTAAAATTTAATGATTTGCAGGTATCTAGGGTAAATTAGCTGTTAGTTGAATTATTTTTCTTCTATGCAATATTTTTTCTGTACTTATTCTAGAAAATTTAGTTTGTTTTATAGAAAACCTGAAGCCATAAAAATCAAGTTATTTTAAATCTCTTTGACCTATACGTATGCTTTTTTACTATAGGAAATGTCGTATTTTGAAATATACAATATAATATGACCTAAAATGGTTAATAGGCTATGTTATATAACAAAACCCAAAGCATATATTTACTATTTTGTCCTCTGATATTTCCATCATGTTACAAAAAAGACTATGGGGATCATGAAATATTTTGTATATTCTTGGCTTTAACACTGATTTAGAACAAGATCTAAAAAAATACATATGGAGTAACTTTTGAAAAATTTTACCTTTGTTTAAAACACTAGTTCATTTAATTATTTCATTCATTCATTCTTTCATTTATTGCTGAAAAGTACATTTGTTTTTAGAACTTATTTAACAAGAAAATGTGCAAAATTTTCTACAAGTCACAAATTCTTCTAATCACTTAAAAATTTCTTATTTGTCATAATGTTCCCAGTTTTCAGTTGTTGAAATTAAAACAAAGTTTAAGCAACCCACCCAAAGTCACACTGCTGGCAACTAGAGGAATCCTGGCATCTGGCCCAGGCCCTTGAGCCTGGAGTCCAGGTCCTCAGGCGTCAATCTGCTCTGCTAACACAGTGAATGAAAAAAAAATAGAATAAACTCTGGAATCAAACATACTTGGGGTCAGTTCGTTACTCTTTTAGCTATGTGATCTGTTTAATTTTTCCATGTTATATTGAATTTCAGGATGAATTAAGTTTCAGTTAGTTTTTCACAAGACGAAATATGATTTAGAATTTGGACTACTTAAAAATTCTAGTTTTATTCTACCTTGTAATCTATTTGTTTGCCAATATTTTTTAGTGCCTATTGCTTGTCAGGCATTATTATCATAAATTATAAGTACAACCATGGGTAAGGCAAACATTCTCAATGTTATGAAGCTTATATGTTATATATTCATCAATTTCCTTGATATACTATAATAGTAGACCAAGCCATAATTTGATTGCATCCCTATTTCATTCCATTAGAAGTCAACCATGCTCTCAAGGTATGCCTGAAGTTTATCAAACTGTATCTTGAAAAAAAAATGATTACTTTACATCAACTCTTGGAGTTGATATATCTGTACCTTGGAGTCGGGTAATACATTTTCCAATAATGTGACTGTCCTAACCAGTCTGTATATAACCAGGACAAAGACAAGCTTCATTACCGATGGAAATGAGTAGCTATTTGCCACAAGTAAATCATCTCCTTGTCAAGAAGCATTTGAGGCACATAGAAAAATGGTAATTAATGTTAAAGGAAAACCCAACAAAATCAATTCCTTTGCTGCATTTAGTTTCCCAGGAGGAGTTTGGCTTCAGCACTCTGTTGATGGATAGGCTCCTCAGATTTGGGAAAATGGCACTGTGATTATTTGGGCTCTTGAAACTAGACATACTTCTGTTGGGATTGACTGCACAATCATCATTACCCCTTTAGAGATACATTGAGATCAAAATTAATCATCACTGGTCCACAGAGACTGAAGTTAGAAAAAGATTGGATCTGACACTGAGCTTGACAAACCACTGCAATTAGTAATCTTTGCAATCATTATAATTTCTAGTTGGAATTTAGTAAGTATTAAAAATAACATCACAGAAGAAATTAGGTGTGCCTCTTACTATTGCATTGAGCATACAAAGGACATTTGATTTTTTTCGGTTTGATTTGCTTGCCTGCTCAACATCCACTTCTCCTGTTTTGATAATGACATGCTGATCTTAATTTTTGGAATTACTCATTTCTCATTATCACTCTTCTGGTTCCAATTACGAGTGTATTATCCAGCCCTGGACAATCAGCATGTTATCTCATCTGGCTACAGTAGAATGAAACCATGACCAACGGCAGCCAGTGAAACTAAATCCTTATATTTTTTCTGGAACTATTAGGAAAATGAAACCTTCTTGAGTAGAGCAGCTTATAATCTCATGCTAATATCTTTGATTCAAGGAAATGACTACTGAGAGGATCACATATAAGCCTGATATTTTGGGGGCTTCCCACCTAGGAACAAAATGACTGAATGGATCTAAAATGAAAGAAAGGCACAAAATTAAAAATGAGTTCCAGGGGCATTGTTTGCGATCCTGATTCTAGACTTGTTGGAAAATAACTCTATGAGTTCTTTTACCTCGGACAGTTTTGGTTTGGTTTCTGTCTCTAACAGTCATCTGAAATTGCTCAAACTCTCTTACATGAAAAACTCTGGTCCCAGGCTAGGACTCCATGGGTTAAAAATGCAGAACCATGTCCAGCGAGGACTAAGGCACACACAAAAAAGGCTATATCATGAGGGTATCTCAATTTAGAAAAGGTATTCCACTAGATAAAGTCTGAGAAGGCAGGCTAAGAAAATTGGTTCTGAAGTTGAAATTTGGAAATAAGTCTAGAAAACAGTTGTTGGCAAGGCTGAAGTGTTAAGGTGAAACAGATCCCCTGAAGACAGAGCCTTTAATAGGATGTTTTCCAACTCATCTATGGCAGGTCAGGTAATTTCAATGAAATTCACCAGTGGGGTAGATGTTTTGAGTAGAGCAGCCTATAATCTCTCATGATAATATCTTTGATACATAAAACATGTAATTTCTGAATGCATGGTTTTGATGAGAATTATACCCAAAAGAGCTTTAGCATAAAGTATATCAAAAAGTACTTAATATGCAATAGGAAGAGAAGTCTCAATTAACCAGGAAAACGTGTTCCTCTGCTACTCAGATTATTGCCTGTGATTGTACTGAATGTTTGACATCATCCACATTCAAGGTATTAATGATTCAATTTTGCTTTCTCTTTTAAAGAATTAATTAATTCTAATTACTTTCAAGTATACACTACATTGGTTAGACATTTATATAGTGTATACAATGATCCTCCTAATTGTTCCTTCTCTCCTCTGCTTTTCCACCTAGCCAATATATAAATGCTAACTGCATTCCTTCTGCCGTGCTCCCCATCCCCATGACCCTCTATCAACTACTAATTTGTACTTCTTTAACCCTTCATCCCATTCTCCCAGCCTTTCAAACCGCCTTCCTCTCTGTCTGTCACCAAATTGTCCACTATATTTGTGAGTCTGTTTTTGATTAGTTTGTCAATTTTGCTTTCTTATGTTTGAATTGTGTGAAATGTTATTCACTGTGATTCTTTGAACAAAGTTTTGCTTTTTCTGTAGGAATCTATTAGGTTATAGCCTAAGGTTTTCTATATTAGCCTTCAATCTTTTATGACTGTTGCTTGAGTCATAATTAAAAGTTAACTGTAAAATGCCACATGACTTGGTCAAACTATTGTCTATTAGGCTTAGGTTCCAAGAGAAATGTATTTTTGGTTTACAATATGTAGGTCATTTAAAAAAATCAGAAAGAAGGAAAGACACTCTTGACTGTAAGTCATTTATATTTTACGGAACAAATGCTTCAGCATTTTACTGAGGCATTTGTCCTTTACATTTTATGAGTTTTTAATTAAAGGGCACATAGAGTTTTATGTAACTATTAATAAATCAAAGTATTTCTGTGAAGCCTTGCTATGCTTCAACAACGTTCATGAAGTTCATTGTCCTAATCCTAATATTTTTCTGGGATACGTTCACTACAATGATTTCATCTGTGAGGAACATCCCCTTGAATGGCCTAATTTCATACTTAAATTTGACTTTAAGTGACAACTAACTTTACTTTCTATGCCTAAGTGTAATTAAGCAGCTCCTTTTTCTTATTTTCAGGCTCTGTGTAGCCTTGCATTATTTTATTGAGCATGCTTTCAGTTGACACAATTCAAACTGGCTTAAAGAAGAGGAAGAAGAAAAGAAAGAGGAACATGGATGAGGAGAAAGAGAAGAAAGAGAATTAAGGATTCAATAGTTAGCATTAGGTATGATTAGAAGCATGAAATTAAGCAGCACCATCATCTTCTTTACACTCCCCATCCCCCAGCTCTCGACTCTACTTCTTTCAGCATGTTGGTCTTTTTCACATGGCAAAACAAAAACGGTAAATCAAAAGTTACAGCACTTCAGCTTAGTTACCCCAATGGAAGGAAGTCAGAATCTTGTGCCAGAATCTGTATATAAATCCAAAGAAGTACTCACCTGAGCTCTGTTTGTGCATGAATGTTAACAATAAACAGGAAGCCAAATCTGATTATGTGATACCTGTGTTATCCATTGTCATTTGAGTGGTAATATGGACTCTGTGGGATATCGTACCACCTCAGCTGTTAGGGCCCTTGCTTGTATATGCTTATATCCCCTATTTCACCAAGGAGTGAGCTGTGTACATAATAAGTAATTCATACATACTAACTGCTTTCTGATTGTATGGCAATACAATGCTTATGACATGGGGTTACCATATTACTTAAATACACAGAATATCTTGAAATAGTGACAAAATTCCAAAGCATCAGTCTTTTTCAGAGTTCAGTCTTTTTACATTTAGTTCCTTCTCATCTCCCTTCTCTCTTCCTCCTCCTCATCTGGTCCATTCCTAAAGAGCTTAAGTATCATTTTATTTTTTCCGAATCTTTATCTGACTGCTCCTCTCCTCAGACTATGGTAGGACATTGAATTTACCCTTCCATAGCTCTTGTTTTTTTGCTTTTCTTTTATAGCACTTATTGTAATTGTGATAAATTGGCTAATACTTGTTTTCCCTGTTAGATTGGAAATGGATGCACTGCCTAAATCATTAACTTCTGCACTGTTAATACTTCATCATCAAAGGCACTAAATATATACTTTTAAAGAAACAGCAGATGATTAAAAAATTAATACAAAAAATGTTAACTCTAGAATTATCATTTGGTAAGACGTTTTTGTAGTATGCAATCAAATTGGCTGCCAAAGATCTAATTGTGAATAGCAGGGTGGCATGGAGATAATAGTTCTAGAGTTGATGATCACAGGATGGCTCTAGTTGCTATAACTAGAGAAGGCATACCTCATTTTGTTAACCAATTTAGTCCGGAAATGAAACATTCATTTAGCAAAAACTACTCATATGGTCCCATCTACATGCAGGGAGATGGAGTTTCTGGCTAGCTACCCACTTGCCAGCCACAACTGCAAGCTATGGATGGAAAAAGTAGGAATGTGTGATAGACAGTGACTGATTTCTGCCATTACACTCTTTAAATAGCGGACAATCTTCCAGTAAGCTGATTTTTAAGATTCAAAAAGCTATGGTGTATCCTACCAACAAAATTGGCATCAAAATGAACAATTCAGGCACTCAACAATTTTTTTTTTTCCTGCAGTAAAGACAACAAAACATCAAAAAACACAGAAACTAAAACCTGTTGACCTATTTTCCTTTTTATGGTTCTGTTTCCACTTTAGGTTTCTTATTGCTTGTGTTATTTAATGTTTTGAAATTATGTGGAAATATCCCAGACTGAGACAGTGCAACAGATTTCTGCGATTTCTCTCTCAAATCTTAATTTTTTCTTTTATCATTTCTTAATATTTTTACGTGTTAACCCCAGAAGTGATATGAGTTAACATATGTAATCAAAATGTCTGTCCCTATCTCATATATACAATGCTCTATCCCATCAAGATGATGCTAATTAATTGATTTTTAAATTAATGTTTGGTGTGTTTAACACAGCAGTGTACTATTTACCATCTTCACAAAACATGAAGGCTAAATGTTACAACAGTATTTTACTGACTGAAAATACAAAAACAGGTGACAATTACCACAATATTGTGCTCTGAGGTTAAAACACTGGCAGGTCAAATAATTCATCAGCAGGTGTTGCGTTATGTTAAATCCTTCAATTTCAAATGCAAAAGGAGTCTAAACTCATAAAAAATGAGAAAACTAAGAGGATACGAAAATGTGCATATATCACTGATCTATTATATATAATAATTTTTCCTTGATAAGATTCCCACCAAAGTAATTTCATTTTGGTCAAAATTCATAGCAAGTTACTACTACCAATTCTCTAAGCCATGTTTATTAAAGGCTTATAGTTCTTTTAAAATTTCTTACAATTTGATTTTTAAAAAACTATTCATAATTTGTTTCTCAACTGCTATAAAATAAATTATTTCCATTTGTCACTATTATTCAGTCAACAAAATCATTATTTTGTCACATATCCACTTATTCATTCAATTAATTATTTTATTTTTTACCACGCCTCTACTATGTAAATAAACCAGTCTGCTAGGTGCTTCAGAAGATATACAGAATTTTCGCTCTAAAAAAAACCTTGCAACTGTTTTTTTCCATATCAAAACTGTTCATATCAGAACTGAACAATCATTTATGACAAGACACCAGTGATGTTTCAGAGAGGTATATGGTAAATGTTGAATAAATTAAACAGATAATGTATGCTATGTGTTCTGAGAATTAAATTTTTTATAGCGGAAAGTGGTAACCAGAGAAGTCTTCTTGTAGGTAGTATGAATTAAAGACCTGGGAGACTGCATAATAATTAAACAGTAAAGGAATAACCTAAGTAATTCCAAGAGCAAAACAGTGTGCAAGGAATACAGAGAAGAAGGCCTGATATAACATATAGAAGAAACAAAGTTGAGTATTATGGCTGGGGAGAGGAGGGTTCTAGGAGGAGAAGAGAAAGAGATTTAGGAGTTGGTAAAACCACCACCCACTTTATATCTTCGAAAACAGAATAAATGTTTTATAAATTCAGATTTTAAGAATGAGAAAATGTATCCCCTGTGCACTGTGGGGAAGAGGGATGTGGAAACTTTTCCAGCAGCGAGAAGACCACGTACAGAAGCCCACCTTCTTCTAGTTCAATATGAATAGAAGAAAATTGCGTATACATGGAAAAGGGAAAGAGAAGACAATGGTTGGGACTGAGACAGATGAGTTTGGGGAGGTGGGTTAGCTGGGCCGTAATCTGGAGGTTAATTTTTATCATGTTAAGATTTTTACTCTGCAAGCACTGAGTGTCACTGAGAGGGGAGAACAAGGTCAGAGGTGCGTGGTAGATCACACTATGCTGTGGTGGGGAAAATTCACAAGAGAAGGGCAAAATTGGAGGCAGGGAGGACTATTAGAAATTTGGAGTGATCAGATGATAAAGAGGGATGAAGTGAATTCTGGTGGCATGGGAATGGAAAGAAGTAAATGAATGAGTGACACAGTAAACAGAAAGAACTCATGATTTCTATGAAAAACGGATAATGGGAGAGTTATTTTAAGACCTTCGTAGTCCATATATTTATACTTTGGGAGTCCTTATCCCATGCTGAATTAGGCATTTTAAAATATACGCGCAAACCTGTTAAATGTCATAAGTAATTATAATAAATAAGTGAAAATGGAATTTTCTCAGTTCTCTAATTTTATTATAAGGTACAGTATTCATATTTTCTTATGATTTTAACCTTGTTAGGTTTTATTACACTTCATGATTTTCATAGCTACATAAGAATTGCATTGTGATGCAGTTGTCTAGTTGTCCTAAAAGAATCTATGGACAATTAAACTGTTATCAATTTTAATTTTTCTGTTTTCACATATGTGAATGAAATTACTTTAAATATTATTTTAAATATTTTCAGAAGCCCTCCAAAAACTTTATGGTCCTAGACATTGTACCTTAATGTAAAGTTGGCTGGCATAGTGGTGACATTCACTAATTTACCAGAAATCACAATAGGAAAAACTGATATCATTCTAATGGCCTCCCACCACACATTTTGTAGTTGTGAAATTCTGAATTAATTCTTTAAATTCAGTAAACCTCTTGAGAATGTTCTAGGTCATGAGCTAACTTTCCCCACCTCCTTGTATGGATGTTAGTTGTGAACTCAATGGAAAATAAATAGGTGATTTGAGAAATCTGCTTTTCACTCTCATAAACACAATCATTTGTGTTCCTAAGGAAGAAGGAAACAAAGGAAGCTGCTTCTCTATCCCAGGCCAGTCCAGACCACTCAGTGGAGCTATTTCCAGTAATAAAGAGGCCCAGCAGGTTGCAGAAGGGCAGGTGCAGGACTGACGTCAGTCTTTTTCAAGGCCAGTCTTCAGCGTGCATGTATTCACTGGCCCATGAAAAGTGCTCCGTATGAATCCTCACTGATAACATGCCACGGCAAAAACACTAAGTTAGACTTTCTTCACTTCTACAGAAACCAGAATCAGCTCCTTCCTCTGGCTATTTTACAATCCGGCTAAGCCTTCTAAGGGAGAAGAGTGAGAAGCAGGAAGGCAAGGTATTTTTTGATGTTACATTACTAAAGTGAACTTATGCTATAGCTTTTGATTTTATTTTAAAAAATAGAAATAAAAAGTGAATTTGCTCGAAAAATAAAATGCTCTTCAAATATATACTTTTTTTTTTCCAGATACCAATATGGTACATAAAGTGCTCAAAATCCAATTTCCCACTATGTCAAAGGAATATTAGATATCTTTGACCTGGGTGATTTATATAAATCTGTCATTCAGACAACTGAAACTGATTTTCAGCCCTTATATATTTTTGCTCAGATCATCACTTTTTAGAGAAAAGTAAGTTAGAAGAAAGATTAGGAGGAGACAGAAAAAGACAAAGGGGGGAAAAGAATACGTGGAGGAAAAAGAGAAATCAAAATATGAAAAAAAAAAGTGAAAATAATTTTCTCTTTTGCTCTTCTACAAATGGTTAGTTCAAACATTTTCTTAATAATGTCTCAATCTAATTATATAGAGTCCCTACTCTTAATCAAATTCACTTA
The DNA here is from genome assembly GCF_902729225.1 of Pteropus medius. Classification (NCBI taxonomy): domain Eukaryota; kingdom Metazoa; phylum Chordata; class Mammalia; order Chiroptera; family Pteropodidae; genus Pteropus; species Pteropus medius. The sequence goes on from NW_024340699.1 coordinate 3,719,134, forward strand.
GTGAGTATATTAATATAATAATCATCTTCACATTAAGGAGTTCAGTTCTTTTCTGTATTAAAAAAATCCAAAATTTAATTCTGCACTATTTATTTTAACACTATAAATTATAAATTATACTCACAGTACGACTGGTCCCTGAACTCTAGTCAAAGACAGTTTTTCTATAGACCCATATACACAAGGCACTCCACCCTCATAGTCTTTAAAAGACTAGTCCATACCTACTTTTCTGAGAAACTTTTATCTCTGGCTTCTGAAATGTTATCAGCCAATGTGGTCAATATACAAACTAGCACCAGAATAAACACTGACTTGTTTTCCACCTTCTGTGTGTTCATTCATCTCCAGGGAGAGATTGACAATTCTCTGTGAACATGAAGCAAGAACTATGCTTCTAGAGTAATTGAAAATCCTGGACTCTGATCTGGACAAATAGAAGATATTGTATAAATGTGTGCTAATTGATTTCTTTATCTAATTTTTGATATCTTGGTAATATCTGAGCCTGTTATCATGCAAAGAACAGGAATCAGACAGCTGGAAGTTACCTCTTTGTTCTGATCTGAAACTATCTTTCTCTCCAAGGACTTTTTTTTTCTTTTGTTCCTCAAGATAAATTAATCTGCAAAATGACTACCAGCGGACAGTTAACTAATTTAACTCAAGCTAAAGTACCTGATGGAAAGTCTGCTCAGTGTTTTATGGAGTGCATTTCTTCCCTCAACAAAGAGCCTTCATTTAATTATGAGAACAGTGAATTAAGTAGATATTTTCCCTATCAATTGTTATTCTCTGCAGAATCAAAGTTATTTTTTTGTTAGTTCAGTTACATTGCCTTTAAATACCAATAATTATAACAAGTTTCACAGATACGTGTTAAGTTTCCTCTACCTTCTCTACTTGAGGCAAATACTTCAAGTTGTCTTCCTTCATGAAGTTTTCCTCAACAATTCTAATCTCTTTTCCAAATTTCTATAGGCAGAAAGTTTGATATCTCACTGCTTTTGTATCATCTTATTAGCATTTTGTTCTCAAATATGATATAAGCTCCTTGAAAACCAGGACAATATCTTTACTATATTCCTTCCAGTCTTTCATTGAACAACTAGTTACTAAAAACACATCACATGCCAGACACTGGCTAATATTTGAGGATACAGAAGAAATGCATTTGAATCCATTCTCTAGGGAAGCTCTCAAGGAGGTGATAAATTTGTGAACTGATGAATTTGAGAAGATGTAATAAGTTCTACAGATGAAAAGTTGAGGATATAAAAGACGGACAATTAATTTAAATATCAATAAATACCTAATCTAGGTTCTAAAAAATAAATATTAGTTTCTTAGAATAAAAATTAGGAAAGAAAGCTGGAAGAGAAAATTCCATGCAGAAGTAACAGCACAATCATGAATAGACCCAACATTTAGTACAAAGCAATGAACATAGCATGGGCTTTAGTAATAGTTTCATTTTAATTAATGAAATTTTTTCATATGGGCTGGAAAAATCTAGATTATCGTTTTCTGCAGACTACAAGCAGAAGCAAAGAAAATCCTTTTACTTTGTATTTAATGTGCTACCTTAAGTAAAAGCTGAGACAATTCAGTTACAAAGAGAAACTTACCCAATACTCAGTTTGATGTATTTTGGTGATGTAAACTCACTGAATTTCTTCAGGCTTTAATATTCCCTACTGTTCTATTCTGATTAAGGTGAGTGCTGTGTTTGAAGGATAAAGTTTAGTATACAAAAGCACTGTCTGAAATAACAGCATTTACATCTAGGTTGGGTTCTTTTATAAAAATAAGAAGAGCTCAAGCCCAAGTGCAAAGAAGAGTATTGCCCCAGTCATCTACTTAGGTATAAATATATCTCTTTGATTTCAAATTCTAATCGTTTTAATATTTCTCCATTTTTTGCCAGGTATAGCTAAAATATGAAGTTTCACTAACATTGTGGAACCATATTTACATCCCATTGAACTCTATAGATGCCTAATGAATGCCTAGTGAAGAAGACAGACACCAACCAGCGACCACACACAGTCTTCTGTCTAATGGGAAAGAGGCAGGGAACTATGACTCTGTGATCAAGACTCAAATGGTTCACTGTCACTTTGTAAAATACTATTTGAATTCAGTATCATAATCTATAAGATCCTACATGGTCTGCTGCTACACAATTTCCTTTCATCATCACCTACTACTCTCTCAATTTCCCACTTAACTTTAGAAATAAAGGTTTCTTTGTTCATCTTCAAAAGTGTCAAGATTATTCCCATTCTTAAGCATTTTCATTTGTTGTTTCCTCAACAAGGATATCTTCACTAATTCCCTAAATTCATGTAAGAGCCCATTCAAATGTTACCTCTAGAGGGTCGCTGGTTGGTGTCTGTCTTCTGACCATGCTATTTGAAATAGGCTTCATCTACCTTTATTGTACTCTAATAGTCTTTATGGTTTGTATCACTTCCTGAAATCATATTTTACACGTGTGCGTGCACACGCACACGCGCACACACACACACACACACTCACACACACTACTTTATATCTCTGTCTCTCTTCTAGAGAGGAAAATTTTAACTTTCTTATTCACAAGCATATCTCCAGTTTCTTAAAAAGTGCCTTGCACATAGATGTTCAATAAATATTTTCTATTTTTTGTTGTTGTTGGATCATGTATAGAGAGTGATATGAAAAGGGAAAAAATTTTCTTGAGTATCTTTTCCTCTTAGAAATTTGCATCTGATCATCCAACATAGATTTTCAGCTCCATTTTAGTTACCTCCACTGTAATAATAGAAAAGAAGAAAAAACCTAAGTACTTGACATAAAATAATAATAATAATGATAATAATAATAATAATAATAAATAATAGGCTAATGCCATGGTCAGCACTCTCCTACATTTGAGAAAAAGATGTCCACATTCAAATAGTTCCCAATTTGAACTTCCTGAATCAAGGGTTGGAATATGGAATAGGTCTCAGGGGACTTATTTTCTACCTATATATAACTGCATAAATTTGGAAAGGTTAATTGCCCATTTCTAAGTCCCAGTTTCCTCACACAGATAATCATTTCACAAAGTTTGTGGAATTTTAATAAATATTAAAAAGATAATTTCCTAGTCACGTAATCTTGAGTAATGGTGGGTTTGATATCTGGTAAACAAGCTTCTTTGCTACAGGCTTCTCTATAATCATTGTACATGGTGAGTGTCCACCACAGCTTTGAGTCAAGTGCTCTCCAAACTGTCTGACCTCAGATACCTTTTAACATGGAGCATGTTGCTGGAGATGTGTTACCATACCCTCTTCAAGAAAGGCTGTGCTGTATGACTCTAAGGTTTGTTCTAATGGTTCTATCATATTTCAGGCCCTGAAACAGTCCATTACTGACTCATGCTCAATGATGAGAGGGATGCTGAGTGAGACTAGAGAGTAGTATCAGGTCAACTATTTGAACATCAAACAAAATTGCCTGTTTTTAGTGAAATATGTAGCTGCTGCTAATTCCCATGCATATTTGGGTAAATAAATCAATTCTTATTGAATTTCTCTCTTTCTTTAATCAAACAGGAAAGAAAACTCCAGGGGTTCTGTTCTATACCATGTAGGAGGAAAAGTCTCTGATCTTACACTCATAAAATTCTGTTCCATGCCTTCATATGGAACACTAACATTAAAATGACATTTCATTCCATGCAAGTAAAATGTTTGGTTTTGCTCTAATAATATATCAAGTCAATAGCTGAACTATTTATGATGAACACCATGCAATTATTCATTCCATTGATATTTCATGAGCTCCTAATAATTGGTGCTGGGGTTGAAGCATTGAACAAGATAAACCCCTGAGTCTGCTGGCATAAAGTTTAAAATCTAGCAAGAAAGAAAAATAGTAAACCAATAAATACCCATATAACAATTTGATTATAATTCCGAAACATATCATGAAGAACTATAAGGTGTCATGATGCCATATAATGTAGAGTACAATTTGTTGTAATAAAGCAGTCAAGATTTTCTTGAAGTATGGAGTATTTGTTCTGAGGCTTAAAGAATTCATAGAAGATGACAAGGAAAACTAAATTTAAAAAGAAAGGCTAAAATGGGAAGGGAGGAGATTCTAGGAAAAGAGAAAGCTTAAGGACAGAGAAGAATGATTAAGGAATTTCAGGTAGGTTGACAGAATTTGCAAATAAAAACATGGTGTACACAGTTAAATGTAAATTTCAGATAAACAATAAATATCTTCAATATAAATATGTTTCAAATGTCATTTGAGACATTAAAAAGTAAACAAATATGTTTATCTAGAATTAAAATTTAACCAGGCATTGTAAATTTTTTCTGGCAACCTAAATTATGTTCATAAGAGCTTTGAATAGAATGCTCTCAAAATTGAAGCATAATCATTCAAGCAGGTAGGAGAGGAACTGAAGATGAATGACAGAAATTCTTCTCTTGAATTTTACTTATTCACACATATATTCTACAAATGTTATTCACACTCTTAATGTACCATATATGGTCTCCAAATTGCGATACAAGATAATAGATGAATCCTCGACCAGACTATTAATCGAAGACTTTGACAGAAACTTCTCTGTGTTGCCAACCCTTAGCCTGGCACAGAAGTGCCTTTTTTGTATGTTCGGCAACTAAAAATATCTTACAAATACAAAAAATGATGTTGGTAGACATTTCTTGGCCTTCTTTTCACTTATACTATACATAAGATATCCTTAAGATTTAGCCCACTTGCTCTTAGTGATCATCTAGCTTCCTCTCTCCTGGGTCCGTCCTCTAAGCCAATGGCTTTTAATCTGTGTTCTGTAGAGCAGGGGTCCCCAACCTCTGGGCTGTGGACCAGTACCTGTCCATGGCCTGTTAGGAACTGGGCCGCACAGCAGGAGGTGAGTGGTGGGCAAGCCAGCGAAGCTTCATCTGTATTTGCAGCTACTCCCCAGCGCTAGCATCACAGCCTTAGCTCCACCTCAGCTCCACCTCAGATCATCAGGCATTCGATTCTCATAGAAGCACCAGTCTCTGGTGCCGAAAAGGTTGGGGACCACTGCTCTAGAGGATCCCTCAGCTGCTATGAAAGATGAGGATGGGAAGGGGTTAAGTATATGGTATGCTTTGGACTCTCCATTTCAGCTTCAACCACAATGGTACCTGAGAAATGATCAAGTGCCTCCATGTGTGTTTATTATGCGTGTATATTACAATTTCATATAACTTTTTTTTATTTACAAGGAAATTTTAGTAAATATTTTGAATTAATGAACATATCCATGTGATCATTAAAATAAAAATATCCATGAAATGCTCTCCAAAAACCAACATTCAAACTTTTTGATCTAATTTAGTGGTTCTCAGCCAGTGGACATTTGGCAACTTTTTGAGATATTTTTAATTGTCATGACTGTGGGATGAGGGTGGTATTATTGACATTCAGTGAATGGAGACCAGGGATGCTGGTAAACATCCTGCAATGCATAGAGCAGACTTCCAAAAGAAAGAATTGTCCAGAATGTCATTAGTGCCACTCATAAGAAACCCTGATACAAATTAGTAGTCAATTTGGTTTGAAACATATGTTCTAATTCACAGCAATCAGAATTACCAAACACTGGGCTTGAGTGCATGAACTTGTTTTGAGATAACAGTAGTCTACCATTCTGGACTATGTATTATATGTTAGACCACTGTGCACATTTAAACTTCACAGAAATACAGCAAGGTCAGTTGTATTGCTCACCACTCTCCATTTTAGGAAACTGACACTTAAGGTTATTGGCTTACTGGCTGATAACTAGTAGAGTTTGTATGTGAACTTAGATACTCTGATGCCAAAACCTACACGTCCTTCTCCATTGAATGATGATAGTAAATAATTTATTCTGTGGCTCAACTTTTTCACATGAAATGGCAGTAAACTCCCCAGTCTGAATATTGCCAACATTTCAAATTGATATATACTTTTTTCTACCAATAATTATAAAAGCATACCTACTTCTCATAATTCTAAATATATATTAACTTAATTAAGCACTGTCTGTTCTGTTTCAAGTTGAATCAGTCAAGTTGTTTATTTTTAAAGATTTAGTACTGTTGGAGACTCCCCCAGGCTCCCCTCACCCACTTACAAATGCCTTAACTAAAGGTTTTCTTTTCTGCCATTTCTAAGGAAGGAAATACCTTAATACCTTAATATGTTTAGTTGTCTTCAGCTATATCAGTAACCACATCATCTGCATACCTAATACCTGCATTTTCTTTTGGCTAAACTGTTCTTTTATGTTTAAATTGAACTCCAAATATAAATGAAGATTATTCAAACCCAACAGACCCTAACAGTTATTCCAACAGTTTCATAGGTAATTTGTTCCCTAATTTCCACTTAAAATAATACATACCTTGTTATTTTTAAGCTCAGATATATGTTGCTGCTCTATGCAGTTAAATACAGACAGATACACAGAGAGAAGCAAAATTACATCTGCAAATCATTACAATAAGGTGGATGTTTATTCACAGAAACATCTAATTGATAATCACTTGCTGGCAAGATTGGACAAGTTTCAAAGCGACTCCAAAAAGATCCAAGCATACTGTTAAAAAGAAAATCTCCACAGAGCATAACAAGGGCATTTGTGTTTGCTGAGAAAAATATGCCCCCATCACAAAATGAGTTTTCTAATTTTGAAGAAGAGATTTCATTTATTCACTGTGATATTAACTGCAAGACCCGAATCATTTGATTTCAATGAAAGAAGAGAGAATGTTGTTTCAGATCGAGAAAATCTTATTGTTTATTTTTGTTTGGTGACATTGGTTAACAAAATTCAGTAAGTTTCAGGTGCACGATTTAACAGTAAGGCATATATATATATATATATATATATATATATATATATATATATATATATATATATATATATATATATATATTGCATTGTGTGTTCCCCGCCCAGTTAGATTTCTTTCTGTCACCACATATTTGCCCCCCTCTTTTTAAAATTAAGTTTATTGGGGTAACATTGGCTAATACAATTATATAATTTTCAGGTATACATTATAATTTGACATCTATACATTCTATTGTGTGTTTACCGCCCAAAGTCCAGTTTCCTTCAGCTACCATATATTTGATCCTCTTTACCTCGTCTACCTCTCTCCTCCTCCCCCACCCCCTACCCTCTGGTAACCACTAGTCTATAGTCCACGTCCATGAGTCTCTGTTTGTTTGTTCTGTTCATTTGTTGCTTTTAGGTTTATATCCCACATATAAGTGATATCATGTAGTTTTCAATTTTTTCTATCTAGTCAAGTAAATTTTAAATAAATCATTGCCAGCCCTCATTTGTCATTAGGGTATTTTTTTCCATTTTTTTTTTTCAGAATCCTACCTTAACACTTTCACTTACTGTTAAGGAAACAGAAATTGGTTTGATCTCTTTGGAGAGAAATTTAGAAAAAAAGAATGCTATCTTTTAGAATCTTAGCTTGAGGCATTTAAAACTGACTTTGGCCAATGGAAACAGATAAGGGCTTTATTGGCAGGATACCTCAAAGTTTTTAAACTGAAAGGAACAGTGTCATGTAGAGCCGGCAAAGCACTGGGTGGAGGTACAGGGAGCAGGAGCTAATGAATGTCTCTTAGGGAGCCTGAAACGAAATAAACCAGGTCTAAGCATTTTTAGTCTCTTTGATTAAACTATCCACTTTCATATTTCAAAGAGACAGCATTTCTTTGTCCTACCCTGCAACACACGTCTGTTATTTCTCTAAGGCAGAACAGGGAACCTCAACTAACATTTTCATAAGAATGTGTTCCGAAAGGGAAAAGGTTGTTGCCAATAAATAGATAAATGAACATTCAGACCCACAACTTATATCAAAACCCTTAAAAATAAGCATTCCTTTTGACCAAGAAACAGACTTTGGGGTCATAACCTGGGGAAATATTCAAAGAAGTTTTCAAGGTTTATATCTAATATGTAATGTTATAAAAACTATAAAAACTCCATACTAAACATAAAATTTTTAAAAATCAGACTGAGTCTGAATTTTTAATAATCCAATTTTTGTTTAAATGTCAATGTATTTATGAAAAGCTGTCATATGAATATGTACTTTAAGCAATTTTATTATGTATTTTTTTCTGTTTTTTTAACATACACATATATTTTTCCCCAAAGTTTTCTGAAACATAATAGACATACAGCATTGTATAAGTGAAGGTATATGTGTGCTGTTTATATATATATAAATTTATATATATATATAAATTTATATATAAATTTATATAAATTTATATATATATAAATTTATATAAACAGCATATATATATGCTGTTTATATATATAAATATATATATATGCTGTTTATATATATATAAATTTATTTATATATATATATATAAATGATTACCATAATAAAGTTAGTTAACAATTCCATCAACACCTATTAACAATACATAATATAGTATTGTGAGCTATAGCCATCATGTTGTAAATTAAATCTGTAGAATTTATGCATCTTATCTCTGAAACTTTGTACCTCGTGATCCACATCTCTGCAGTTCCCCCGCCTCCCAGCCCTTGGCAGCTGCCATTCTATTGTTTCTCCTCATTTGGATTTTTTTAGATGCACGTTAAAGTGAGATGACCCAATATTTGTCTTTCTCTGTCTGATTTAATTCACTTAGTATAATGCCCTCAAGGTCTATCCATCTTGTTGCAAAAGAAGAATTTCCCTATTTTTTCATATTATATATTTTCTTGCATCACACATTGGATTCTAAATGGTCTGGAGCTTATTTTATTTAAAAAAATATATTTTCTATGCTATATAGATGTATCTCACAATTCCTTTTTCATTCATCTGTCAATAAATATTTAGGTTGTTTCCATGTCTATTCTGAATAATGTTAAAATGAAAATGGAGGTACAGTTATCTCTTCAAGATAGTTATTTCATTTCTTTTGGAATATATACCTAATGGTGGGATTGTCGGATCATATGGTAGTTCAATGTTAATTTGTTGAGGAACCTCCATACTGTTTCCATAATGTCTGTACCAATTTGCATTCCCCCCAACAGTGCACAAGGGGTTCTCTTTTTTTCTATACCTTTATCAATTCTTGTTATCTCTTGTATTTTTGATAACAGCCATTTTAACTAGCATGAGGTGATCTCTCATTGTGGTTTTGATTTGCATTTCTCTGATGATTAGTGATGTTGAGCACCTTGTCATGTACCTGTTGCCATTTGTATGTCTGGATCCACAGGAAACTGGCCTATTGTTGGAGTGAACCAGGAGCCTGGTTCCACAGAAGCCCACCTAGAACCTTAGTTTGTGGGGGCTGGCCCAATACTGAAAAATTGGGTTTCTGGGAGCACTCTGTGGCCTTGGCAGCTGACCTGGAACTGGTGGGGGGGACTGGTATTCTAGGGCTGCAGAAGCCTGTCTGGCATTGGTGTGGGTCTGGTGCTGGGGTCTGCAATGATGTTAGGTGCTTACTTCACTCTCCTTCCCCCACAGGGAGGGTGTCTCTCTTCACACCAGGCTGCCCAGGCTTGAGGGAGGGGAAATAGGGAAAATACGAAACTTTCTTTCTTATTCTCTTCAATGTGTCTTATTTTGATATTCCACCCAACTGTTACAATCTCTCGCCTGGAACCCCTAGGTCTTATGAGGTATTTTCATAAGTAGGTAGTTAAATTGATGTTTCTGGGAGGGAGATGAGCTCTAGAAATTCCTATACTTCCATCTTGCTACATCACTCCTCTACCGATATATTCTTGCTAGTTATATATTTAAATTTTAGTAATAGAACTTTCCTTTGTGGTTGCAGGAGTCATACATATTGTATAAGGCTAAGAATAATTATAACTTGAATATAAAAGCACTTGACTTTAATTTGAACTTCAGATTTGTAAAGTAGGATATAGAAGCTACTTCTATGGGTAAGAAAAAAGACTGAAACAAAAATGTTAATAGTGGTTATCCCCCCAAATTTTCTTATAATACAGGTATTTTTCTTGTAACAATAAAGAAAAAAAGCAGGTTAGAATTAAAATTTCTGACCTAAGCTCAGATATTTATAAACATGCTATGAGATCTTCTAACTTTTTATAGGGGAAAATCAAATTATAGACAACTTATTAGTGAAATCTTTTGACGTTCTTTAAATTTCTTCACATACATCTCATGTTTTATAGCCTATTAAAAACATAAGAAGTAAAAAACTCGGTGGCTGAGAGTAGAGGCTATAAAGCCAGTTAAATTTGTGTTCAAATCTTACTTCTTCCACTTATTAGTAATGGAAACTTACCCGTGTTGTTTTAACGTTCTGACCTCAGTTTCCACATCTATAAAATGATAACAGTAATTTCTATTTTTTAAGATCATCATAGGAATGGAAATCTCCATGGAAACTATATCTACTTTGTTTTCCACAGAAATACAAAGTTATTTGTTAGAAAATGAATTAAAGAAATATTAAACAAATTATAGAATGTTTTTATTTTGTACGGATAGAAATAAAACCATGGAAGTGGGATGAGAACAGCTGAAATGTGGGAAACAATGTTCTAAAGTGATGAACAGAAGTTTGAGGAAACTTCAGTTCCCTTAGAATCCAACATGTTGCATAAGATGCTATGTTACAGAGAAAATCACACCCTTGTTCAAATGTTGGGGAGTGGGATTTGATTTTTTACTCTGCGAAGCCACGAGTCTAGCACGGTTTATTATGTTGTGATGCGTGGATGCCCCTAGTGGTCAGTGAGATGCTATACATTCCTTAAGTGTCTGAACAGGTATGTTTTTCTTGGTTTGAGTCAATGGCTTTCATCAACTTTCAGAAAGACATGAGACGTTTAAAATATTAAGAAGCACAGAATTAAAATCTCCACTCTTTATCCCTACAAATGCCCCTTATTTTGTCTACTTCCTTATCCTTTTATTTGTTATTCACCACTGTTGGAAGCATGAGCTGGCTGCTTGAAAAAACATTAGAAATTAGTTGGAGCATATTAAGTACATTCCCTCTTTTTCTCATCTATGGTAATGAGCATTCCCATATGTGGCGGAGAAGAAAAATGAAATTGGCTTGGCTAGGGTAAGCACACATGAATAATAATTTAGTATAAAACCTGTTTTACTCTCTTTTTAGAGATATGACTAGGCAAACAGAAACTAGGATGGTATATTTTAAAACATAAATGTTAGGATTAGAATATTAAAATGACTTCTTTTCCTACATCGTTTTTATTATTCAGGGCTAAAGTCAAGTCTGATCTCACCCATAAAGCCTTACCTAATTCTTTTAGCCCTTACTAACACTACTTTTCTCATTTCCCATGCCTGGAAGAACAAATAGTTACCAGGCCAACTTTAATCAGTTGTTTGGCTGCTTGGGAAAGATCTGGAGGACCTGTCAAGGCTCAACTAGAAAAGGAAACTTGTTGATTAGCAGTGTGTTCTGTTGACTCAGGATAAGAGCTGGCCTTCCTCTGGGTCAGGACTGAGGAACCAATACAGGGCTCACAGCATAGAGACACTAAAACATTTTTTTAAAAAGTATTCAGGACCTGGTGAAATTCCAAAGTTCTACACTGGATTCACATTCAGTTCGGTGTGAATGGCAAGTAAGGTTAAGACAACTTTAGTTATTTTTACTTTGGGCATGAAAGTATTAGCAACTGCATTGCTTAGTTACTATAATCTTAAACTCTAAACTTATGAACATAAGTCTGTAGAACCATAGTAGTGATCAGCTGGATACATTTTGTTCAAGTTTCCAACAGGCTATACATAAACCAAACTGGCTACTGTCAATTTGCAAACAGTGTTAAGTTGGTACAAGAGGTAACATGGGAACATCTTGGATGGGAGCAGAGGCCTTTTTCTCTCTGCCATCTTCTTACTTGGTAACAAGTACTGTGCTTATTTATTCTTCAACTAACCTTATACTTGATATTATTATTACTATTATTTTCATTTACAAATGAGATAAAGGTTTCAGATTGTTTGCCCAAAAAATAGATGAGGGTTGAACCCACCTCGATCTCTGCTATATTGCCCATGACTTTAATCTCTACATTAGGGAAGTTTGAAAGACATTGTTAAATCATCCATACTCTCTGCAGAATCCTTCTGTGACTAAGAAAAGGCAAACACATACTAAGAGAAATAATGCAGACAGAGAAAGACAAATACTATATGATTTCACCTACATGTGGAATCTCAAATAAATAAACAGAAAAAAAAAAGACAAGGCAGACACAGATAAGAGCTGACAAGGGTAACCGCTAAGTATCCATTCAGATATAAGAGTAAATGAAGAAGTGTAGGGGGAGATCTAATTTTCGGCAGGAAAAACACATTCTTAATTGAAAAACAAAAATCCCGTTATGAAAAAAATGGTCCCCTTCTATTGTTATTATGGATGGCAAACTCAGATGTTAAATGGTGGAATGAAATATTACTTAAGAGCATTGGCTTGGGGACCAGGGTTCCTCTCTTTGGCGGTAATACTTACAAAGTATGTGAAATTAGAAAAGTTGTTTAACCCCTCTGTTGTTTAGTTCCTACATCTGAAGACCTGTGGACAGAATAGATTGGTAAAGCCTTTCCACATAAATAGGTCATCCCAGGTTTCTGTGAGAATTGAGGTAATATCTGGCAGGAAGTATCACTGAAGTATTACCTATGATCATAATTATTATAATAATAATTGCTCATCTTCCAATCATGGGCAAATGGCAGTAATTTAGTTCTGTTATCAATACTTCAGCTTCCCGTTTTTATAATTCTCTGCCATGAGCACTTGCTTATAATCGATAACTTTAACATTAAAAACCATCTTTTCCCACATAAAGCTTTTTAGAGGATGCAGGGGTTTGCAAAATGGAGACCTCCCTGCCCTCATAAAATTATCAGCTTCTCAGAAAACATAGGAATTGAGATAAATAATTTGGGGTGTTATTAACGTTCTGAAAGAGAAAATATAGCTGTGAGGACAATGTGATTAAGATGTTGGGAGTAAGGGAAGGTGCCCTGAGGAAGTAGTATTTAAGTTGAAACCTGAAGAATAAGGAAACTAAGCGAGAAGAAGTGATTCAAAAAGAGTAAAAGGCATCTATGAAAAGCTGGAAGGTTGCCAGCCAAGCGTTTATTATGGCTAGCATGTAGAACGTGAGAAGAAGGGTGAAGAGAGAAGACTTTAAAAACCAACAAAAAGTGGAAACTGCAGTCTCATTTGACATTTTAGGAAGTAGGGATTATGTCTTGAGATCATGGAAAGTCACTGAAGCAAGGGAGTGACAATTTATTTGTTACCCACAGAAAGCTAGAATTTAGCCCACTACCACAAACATAAAAACTGAAAAGGTATTTGTCTCTTTTTTAAAAACGCCAAAAATGAAAATATATTACCGATACCACAAAAGTGGATTACTAAGCATATTATAGACTCTTACTGGATGGACAATTACCTGTCTTAAGATTACTTAATTATGGTTCTGCCTAAAGGTATGAGGCTAAGTTGATAACTTCTACACTGAAATGTTATCATTCTATTAAAAAAATATAAAATATGAATAGTTTTAAATTTAAATTTATTATGAAACATGTATGGAATGCATCCATGTAAAGATCAGATTGATTTACAGATGTAAAATCCATAACTTAGATTTTGTGGAACCCAGGTTCTATATAGTTTTTATAGAATATTTCTCTACAAAATGCCTAATATTAAAAGAATAAATTTGAAAAAAAATGCCAAAAATGAATTTAAATTGAATAAAGCACAGAATATTCTAGTATTATGTTTTACCGTCTATCCTTCCTAAATCAAAAGCTTTCTAGCATAAATGCTATTATTTCCATTTTGCATGCCGTTTTCCAAAATTGCTCGTCTATCTTCATTTTCAAAACCACTCTTGGTTTTCTCTCTGTCCCTTTCTTTTATTCTACTGATCCTTTTCAAGACGGACTTAGAGATGCATGACACAGATCCTCCTTCACAGAAGTGCTTGCTGACAAGCTGCGGGAGTATGGTCAGCCTTCAGCTGTAGGCGCATGCAGGGGCTGCCTCAGCTGCAGAGAGCCAGCTCTTCTTCCCAGGTCTCTCCTTTCCCAGAGTTACTCACATCTGGTGTTTGAGAGAGGTGGAGATATAAAGGCCCCACCCCGGCCGTTTCAGCCCAAAGTGGGACAGTTCTGTCCACATATGCCCCTGAGATCCCAGGGGAGTCCACTGAGGCTTTGAATTGAATCTCCTTTATGTGTGTTGAGAGATAGGATAAAGATTGTTGCTTCTTTTATACTGAGTTTTTTGTGTTTCGACTAGACCACATACATCAGGATCACCTGGCAGCACTAAACTTGAATTTGTGGCCCCATCTCTAGAGTTATGGGTCATGTTTGGAGCTTGATCACTGATACCTTCATTTTTAATAAACATTCTAGGTTTTTCTAGGACACATGATCCACACACCATATTATTCGAAACACTGATCTAGTCCAGGATTCCTACTTCAAACTGGGGAAGTTACTCCCTCAGTATGCCCACACATAGGCTTTTTAGGGAATATGCAGGGATGTATGATTTTAAGGAAATACATTTCCAGATTCTCAACTTCTGAATGTAGACTTTCCTAAAGGTGACCTTCCTGAAAAGCTCCATTTCCTATCGGTCCTCCGTAACTACCGGTGCTTCTGCAATTGCCTTTTCTCCACTTTCTAAAGGAACTGCATTTATTCTGGCTTATAAATGTATTGCCCTTATGTATAAATCATACAGGCACTGAACAGAGGAACATTCTGGAGTGCATAATTGCTAAGGAGGAGACCCAAGAGAACAAACAAAAAGTCAATAAGTCAGTAAGGAACACAGAAATTTTGCTCCTGCAGAGAATCATGCCAGGATTCTGACTTTGAAAGGCTCCTGACTTTAGCTATCTCTTTTTATCTCTTCAACTGTCTACCTATCTTTTTTCCACCCATTCATCTATAAATCTCTATCTTTCTCTTTCCTAAAATCGCACACGAAAAAATGGTTATGGCATGTGACATGTTAATCTGAATTAAAAATTCTCTGCTACTCAATTTACATGACAAATATTTTCATAAAGTGAATGAGTAAAATATGCAGATTCAAAATTTTAATTAAAATATGTGTTAAAAAGCCAATATGCTATAAGCAATTAGCCAGAAAACATATTTTGAAGCTATTAAACTTGTGATGAAAAAATCTTAGGCGACAACTTAAAATATGGTAGAAGTTAAATACTTAAAAAAATTATTTTAGTGAATAAATGAGAGTATATACTCACATGCATATCAGTATAAATAATTCCCTCCATCATGAAAAAGTCCAAGTTAAGCAGTCCAGACTGGCAAAAGGCTCTGCTCAATTTAGTCATTTGCAGACATTGGTTTTCTGAATTCAACTTTGCTTTAGCATCCCCATTGGCTATGTTATCATCTGCCCAGTCCAGCTGGGTCCTTGCCACACCAGATGAAGAAGGGACACCCATTAGCTCAGCACCCTGGCCTGATCATGTCAAGCCGTCATTCACTGGCAAACACTTGTTGACCACACTTAACTGCAAGGAGGGCTGGGAAATGTGGTTTCTAGTGATGCTGTTACATGCCCAGCTGCAAATCCTCATCCATGGAAGAGAGAAAACAGATTTCAGGGAAAATTGTGAAGCCTTACCATATGAAGTGAATTTTAATACTAAATTTTTATGGGATAACCATCACTTTACCCAGGGTGTATTTTAATACATCACTGAACTGTGTTTACTAGTGTTCTATTTTTGTGTTCTCAATATGTTAAGTGACACTGCTCTATACTTTTTCTCTTATGCAGTGCTTGTCTAGTTTTCAGACAGACTATTATAATTCCCCAAATGAACTAGAATATTCCTTCGTTTTATATTAACTAGAATATTTTGTTAATTTTTTAAAAGATAAATATGATCTGTTTGTAGATTTGAAAAAACTCACCTATAAAACATCTGAACATACACTGATTTTTAAAATATATGTATATAATAATTTAAAGAAATTATTCTGCTGCTTTAATGACAATTGGTCTATTTTGGATTTTTCACTTCTAAAATAAGTTTTGGTAAATTATAAAATTTTCTGGAAATTAGGCATTTTGTTAAAATTTTTAAACACAATGAAATAATATTAATCGTTGGTCAAATTTGCTTACGATTCTTAATGTTTGTTTGTTTTAATAGAGCCCTACAGCTGGTCTAGTCTGCAGAGCAAATTGCTCCTCACTTTTGCCTATATGACCCAGTAAATGCAATGATGCCGGAAGTGGCAGTGGCAGTTGTGGACATGGTAGCACTCTCTTGCCTCATTAATGTCCCCTTTCTTAGCTTAAGCTAACTTAAATAGGTATCTCACACTTCACCTAAATTATCCTATGCCTAAGATACAGGCCAAACAACTGAGAGAAGAACATTTAAAATCTTGTGAGGAAGAATGAAAGAGGCCTCTTCAAACCACAGCTAAAGTCTGAAATTCCAAACCAATAGCATCCATCTAATTAAGGTGCTGAAACAGTATTTATTCCAGTGATTTCATTTGATAGATAAAGCAGCTCTCTGTATAGCCACATTTTATGCAGTTCAGTAAGGAATCACCAAAAAGAACATTATATGTCTAGATAAAAGGAGAGGACCCAAACCTTCACATAGAGCAGTTTGAAATACAAGTCGGTGCATTCTGGTATTATTCTAATTCTGTTTGCAACTGATGATGATTTAAATTTGGGAGAGATTTTTTCCTTAAATATACTTGTGTTTACCACATGCTGTCTCAGCAATTTAGCTATTTAATTACTTGCTTGTATTCATTCCCAAGACAGGAGTCTAGGTTAAAACCTACCTTGTGAATCTCAAATCCGGTTACTATGGTAACAGTATCCCTTTTCCACCAACTCCATACTCTTAGTTAACTTATTTGAGTATCATGGATTTCTCTCTGGTGCCAAAGCACTACGATAAATCATTATGGAATTTTTATGTATATTATAGCATAGTCTTTAATTCCTCTTTAAACATGATTTCAATGGCTAAATCTTATATTATGCATTAATATATTCCCCAATTCTCCTATTCATTTGGAACATGTTATAAATTTTGGAGTTTGATTTTGGTATACATTGATAATCATTTTATGCTTTTAAACTCATTTAAACTATGAAGAAAAATTTAAAGATTTTAAGTAAATTTGGAGAATATATCTTTACTTCCCATTAGTACATGAAATAATTTTCCTAATGCTTATAATTAGCATTTACGCTAACAGAGGTCAAAGAATATGTTCATATGCTTTGTATCATCCTGAGTAACTAGAACAGTACGTCAAAGTATTTTTACTGAAACTGGACATGTCATATCTCAAGGCAATATTGATGAATATCTACTTGACAACCTCCTAATTTCAAAGTATCTCTCCTCATTATTTGCTTTGGTGGCTTATGATCCTCACTCTAACCTGTACCCTTTGGAAAGACATCAAGTTTAGAGGAAGACGAAGACATAGCAAGCCTGAATAAAAACTTAATCTAATTCCTATCCGTCATCAGCACAATACTCTGATACTCTATCATTTTCTTTAGAAACCCATCGGATTCGTTCTCAATCCCAGAGCTAGGACAACAATGAAGTTAGAAAGACACCTACAGCATAGATTTAATAAGGCACTAACTCAACTTGTCATTCTAGTTTCATTCTTGCCATATTCTTTCCATCCTGTTCTCTGCTCCAGAAGACGGACCTGTATGGACCACATCAGACCTCCCCTCTCCTACTAAATTTCAGCAGGTAATCATTAAAAAAAAGGAGAGGGACCTGTCTTCAAAGTGGTCCTGGACTCTTTACAAATTTTCTGAGCAGTTAACCTATCATATTACATAAGGATCACAGAATAAAAATGTGTTTTATTTTAACAGGCCTGGGTGGAAATATGTGTTTGTATGTTTAAAAACCAACATTAGCATGTAGATACTGAAATCTCTTATGATATACCTCAAAGAATATTATAAATATTTTAATATCTCCTTTTGTAGCTTAAGCTAACTTGAACAGGCATCTCACACTTCACCTAAATTAATCTATGCCTAAGACACACGCCAAACTGAGAGAAGAACATTTAAAATCTATTGAGGAAGAATGAAAGAGGCCTCTTCAAATCACAGCTAAAGTCTGAAATTCCAAACCAACATTTATTTACTCATTACTTACTCAACATTTTTTCATTAATTATTTCCTGACACTCTAAATGGCCTTCCATTCCGCTAAAAATAAAATCTCAAAATCCTAAAATGACTTATATGTTTCTCTATAATCTAACTCCTCCCTGAGTCTTCCCTATTACTTTTCTTTAACTATCTTTAGTCCAAGCATTCTTAATACCTATAGACTGACTCCCAGATACCATCAAGAATTCCAAATTTTCTTTTGACTCTAGGCTTTATACACAATCCCTCTGCCTAGAATTATCTCCCCCAACATGTATTCTTGCTGAACAGATTCTACTTCATTTCAAGTCTTACAGAGATGTTTCTTCCTCTAGGGGAGACTGCTCCCAACTCTCCAATAATTGCTAAATCCAACTAAGTTCTTTGATGGCAGATTCTATTGTCTTCTATTCAACAGCCATCCTCTCCTTCCTTCTAAGTAAAAGAGCCATATTTAGGTGTGAATGCCTAGAATGATTAATCCAATCTTCTCACGAAAGCACTAGTCCCTTCTATCAGTTGCCAAACGAATGAGACATAAGAAAATTCCAGGAAGATATTCTTCCTGGTAAGAAATAGATTTAGGAAAGGGGGAGCTTTTTGTAAGCTCCTACTTCTCCACCCCGTTTTCTGCTCTGGATGCAGCTGTAGTTGTGATGTTCATTTACAGCGTGGAAGGGAGACATCACAGTCACACTGAGGGAGGTAGAATAGAAAGATCAAAGGAGACTGGGTCATCGATGACACTGAGCCCCAAAATAACCTCAGAACTACCTACCTCTGAATTTCTCAAGTAAAAAGTAAATATCCTTAGGGATTAGTTTAATATTAATTTGACTTCTCATTATTTGCAGCTAAAAAAATGTCCTAATTGATGCTTTCCAACATCGACCTGTACTTATCCTTACATAAGACACTTTGTGCTTTTAACCCCGTGAGAACAAGTCTCACAAAATACTGGAGGATTCTGAGTAGCACAGGATAGAGGACATGGCCTATGCTAAATAAATATTTGTTGAATAATAGTGTGGTGGTGAAGAGTACAGCTTCTGGAATTAGACTTTTTGGGTTTGAGTTCTGATTCTACCTCTTAAGGTCTCTGTGACTCGGCATCTGTAAAATGGGAATAAATATAGTACCTATCTTTTTGGTTTCTGAGAGAGTTGAGTGGATAACACTATTTAGCTAGTTCTTGGAACATAATAACATTCAATAAATGCTTGCTCTCATGAGTTGCCAAACTCTGTCCTAACTGTGAATCATTTTAAGATGAACAAGATTAACACTCTGTTTACAGTGTTATAGGGTAACAGGTATGAAACAGTGAGTTAGTTGATACTATAGAGGTCCTTGTAATGGTTATTAATGGGGAGAAGATACATCAATTTCTGTCTAGAGGATATTGAAAAGGCTTCCCAAATAGAGGAAGAACTTTTGTTTTACTCACAACCTCAGCCTATAATTTCTCCTATGTGCAACTGTAGAACAGGAAGTAGAATATCTTTAAAGTTCTACCAGAAACCATGTCTCTTAAAAGTAAGTCCTATTATTTCCAACTGAAAAACGTGCAAAGAAAGGTAGAGTGGGTGTAGAGTAAGACCTGGCCTGGGAATTTTACCCTTATTCTTGACTGCTCCTGTATTTAGTGTTTTCCATCTGAGGAGAACACTGAGGACATATTTCTTGAAGATGGTTAACTTGCTTCAGAAAGACTACAACAAAAGGTGCTATATAAACACAGAAAAATAACTCAGACATCTGAGCCCTTTCAGATCTCAGGGATATGAGAATGGAAGACTGACTTAGCAAATCAGAAGAATGTGATGGGGAAGAAATTCAAGAGCTATTTGTCAACGAAGAGGCTGAAAACAAAAACAACGATGCAACAGCCAGACCCACAACCCGAGTCTTGTCTCTTCTTTTGGCTCATTACCAGGTAAGAACTGACCTATCTCATTTCTTGAAATGCTTCTAAAAACAAAACATTTACTTAGAGAACAATTAGGACCAACAGTATCTAACTGATCTGCTTGAGTATTTTGTCTCTGCTGCACTGTACAGATGTTACTGGGGGATTGGTTCTCTGCGAATTATAAGAATTATTTATATAAATAATTGCTAAGGCCCAGCATGTTCACCTCACTGTTGATTATCCAGAAACAATAAGATGTGGAACATGTCCTAGGCAGTGTCATCCACATCTCCACAAGTCACTCCTATTTATTAAATACAACGCTGCCTCATCTGGGCTTTCTCCCATACGGATCCTGACATTGGATGGATCATGCCCATATACACATGTTCACCCTTCACTGTACTGGCCTCTCAGTTCCATTACCTCCTCCTCTTCAATGACATTTTCTCAACCTCCTCCATAATCCATATTCATGAATAGACCCTGAATTTTGTCACTGTGGAAATCAATCTACACCCCAAATCATTAATTCTAATAGCCTAACATAGGTCTTTTCAGCTTGATTGCTCCACCACTGCTATTACAAGCAATTGCACCTTCAACTTTGTAGCATCTCTGTCTTCTTCCTCTCCATCTCCCTCCTGTTTTTACTACTCTCCATTTTCAGTTTGTATTTTAATGTTCTGTAACCAATAACATTAATTTCATTGTACCGCTGTACTTTCATCATCATCTGGCAAAACCCTTGGAAAAGCAAACAAATAAAGAACATGTCTTCTCTTTCCTGTACTCTGGTGCTATGGAAGTTACCATTCTCTCCAAATTCAGAAGTTGAAGCCCCAACTCCCAATATGATTGCATTTGGAGACAGAGATTTTAGAAGGTAATTAAGGTTAAATTAGGTCTTAATGATGAGGCCCTAATCCAATAGGACTAACAACCTGATGAGAAGAGGGAGAGACACATACTCTCTCTCTATGTGCACATACCAAGTAAAGTCCATATGAAGACACAGTAAGAAGGCTGCTATCTGCAAGCCAGGAAGCAACTTCATACCAGAATTTGACCAACTGGCATCCTAATGTCAAACTTCTGGCCTCTAGAACTGTGAAAAAGCAAATTTCTATTGTGTAAGCCACTCAGTCTACAGTATTTTGTTATGGCAACCTCAGTTGACTAATATACCTGGTAATGTAGCTTTCTGGAAAAAAATCATAGCACAAAGTTGATTAGTATGACTCACCTCAGATAAAAACTACTAATGCATTGCCCTTATTGGTAAATTGTTCCACGATCCACAGTGAATGAATTAAACTCTGTCCATTCTATGCAAACATCTAAATCCAAATTTCATAGAACTACATAATTCTACTTATATTCTCACTTGGATTCCATCTCCAAGAAATCTCAAACTCAGTATATACTCATCTCTCCTAGATATTTTCTCCATTTTATCATGTAAACATGGCATCCTTCTATTGTTACTGAGCTCAGTAAATGGACCCACTGTATGTGTAGTTGTGTAAGCCAGAATCATGGTATCACTTTGACCATTTTTTTTTATTTCCTCTCCCTTTCACTCCCTCTCCTAGCTACCATGGATAGCTCATAAACTTTGTCCTGATTCCCCAGAATCACTTGCCCTATAATTTTTGGCTTTTTGCAGTGCTCATACAATTTTACTTAAATGTTTATTTGTCTTTCCACTATAATACTAACTGCATTTAAGGAGTTGGTCAGTATTGACTTTGTTAATCATTCTATTTCCAGCACTTCATACATTATCTTGAAATGTATAAATATTCAGTAATAAATATTGAAAAAGAAAAAAATATGATTTTGAACATTTGATACTCATTTGAACATTTTAAGCAGCTAAAAATTACTATATGTCTTTTCACGTCAGATTAAATTTATGAGTATTTAAACATGTAAAGCAAAAGTTATTAACCTGGGTTTATCTCCATGTCCATGGAAGAAATACAAGTATTCTGTGTGGTTATAAATCATTATGAAAGATTTTTAGCTTATATAAGGTTCTGTGAGAAGACAGTGCGAGTTATAGGGTGAAAGTAGTGGGTACTTTGAGATAAATTTTAAGAGGAAGAGAAAATACAGAGTATATAGCAGGCATAAAAACTAAAAGAAATAGGTGGGCTTTGTAGGCTGATGTTCAAGTACACTGTATTTACCATTTACCAATATAAGCTTGGCTGATGTAACCTCTAATAGGCTCTGCTGTTTACATATGGAAAAAAATATTTTAAGCTTAACTATATTAGAATCACTTGTTTAACTTAAAAAAAAAAGATATTGAGTCTCAAACCCAGAGTTTATTAAATGAGAAATAGAATATATATGGATTTTTAAAACTTCAGGGGCTAATGTGTTACTCAGCCCAAACTGAAAGACATGGATGTACGAAAGGAGAATAACCATGCCTTCTTCACAAGCAACAGATAAGACAAGGTGAGCAACTACCAGAAGAGGGTAAAAAAATGCTAACTTCCTATTCTTTCACTCTTTCTCCCAGGATCCTGGGAACTGGAAACAGTAAGTGTACTTTTGGAATAGTGACACAAAATAAAAAATCTTAGGTTCGAATTCTATCTTTAGCTCTTAAGATGAAAGAATGTAAGTCATGTAATTTCTTTAAGTCTCAGTTTTCTACCTGTTTAATAAGAACGATAATATTTGTTTAGCTAGTCAACCAGATCATACTCAATATTCTTGAAGAAATAAATCAATCAAACAATCAATTCATCTACTATTTTTTGAGCACTTACTCTATGCTTGGTATTCTTCTAGGAACTGTAGATATAAAGATAGGAAGACCAAAAAAGTGAACATGGTCCCTACCTTATAATACGTAAGATTAAAAAAAAAAAACCAGAAAAATAAATAATAAACATACTATGATACATACCATAAAATAAATACAAGTGGTTGAAATAAAAAATAACTGTGAAGGGGAGACTTAGTTAAAATAGAATTATCAAGAATGGGCTCTTTGGGTGTTATTTTTACTATGAGATCAAGGTTAAGAGCTAGAAGAAAGAACAGTGTTTTAAGGTAGAAAACAGGGCTCTGGACTCATATTTTTAAACTGAAACCTAGAATATGACAAGGATTCAAACAATGGACAGATTCAAACATTAACGCTGATTTGATCAAGGTAACTGCCTCAGCCAAGTTTGAGGAAAGAAGCAGGTTTTGCCCTTTCAAGCATTAAGACATGCCAATGCCACCCACTGATATTTGATTTCCACCTTTTAACAAGAAGGTCTCAGACTCTCTCATCATCAGTGGTATCCAGAGACCTCCCACATTGTGTTCATTTTTTTCCAAATGGAAATTAGCAATGTTTAGTGATATCCAACTAATCTCTGGGAAAAATAATATTGTGGATTCTGTCACAAAGTTATACATGCCAAGGTTTACTAGAAAATGGATCGGTTATATCCAAGCAATATTCCCATCCATGTTCTCTATTTTTTTTTTCATTTCTAATAACAAGGATCACATATATATATATATATATATATATATATATATATATATACACACAAACATTTTCAATTTTTGCTTTAATCCTTGCCCCTACGTGATGGTTCACAAAAGGCTATAAGGAAGGTCCTTAGAAGAAGAGACGGTTTGTAATCTCAGTAGTTCTCTGCATGATAACAGAAAAAAAAGAAAAAATTTAGAATTCCTTTTGGAAGCTTTCTAATCCCCAAGTGTTCTGAGTCATCTTCTTCTTATTAGTGGAGAGACAGCATTTTAATAAGGGAGTCTCTGTAGATGTAGCATCCTTGCCACAGCCAGAGAGCATTGAAGAACAGTTACATTTAGAGGACAAATGTGTATACATACAGCTCTTATCTCAAGAGTTCAAAAAGCTGCAGCTCTTATTTCAAAATTCAATCCAACTTAAGGTGTTAAAATATTTAACATTTACATTACTATAATGAAATTATTTACAATGTGAGATAGTTTCTATTAAGCCCAAACGGTGTATCCCCAGGATTTTCATGTGTCCATAAGGTATGTGCCAGGCTCTGTGCTAGGCACTGTGGATTCACCACTGAGTGATGTGGTCATGTCGAATATCCTGGAGGAATTTAAGAAGCTAACTAAAGGAGGGGGAAGTTATTCAACAAATAATTCCATGAAATATTTAATTATAGATTCTTTAAGTCCTTTGTAGAAGCAGAGGATTTCTCACAGATTAACTTCCTGACAGCAAGGAGTTGCTATGACAAAAATCATTTTCTAAGGAAAGAACACTTAAACACTTGCACGGAGGATCAACATGAGCTTTCTAGGCAAAAGTACATAGTGATGGGGACAAGGTCTGGGGACTTTATAGGCTGCCTCGACAAACAACTTTGTGTAGATGTCTCTGTGAGTAGATAGAGAAACTTGGCAAGTCTAAGTATTTGAAAGAAGTCCTGTGTAACTGAACCTTGGTGAACAAACACACGATTGATCACCTGGAAATAGGCTGAACTGTACAAGGCACGTTAAGAAATCTGTTTCTTTATTCTAAGGATAGTCAGAAGCCACCGAACATTTTGAAGCAGAGGGGAGACATATTTTGAAAAAAGCTACCTATTTCAAAGAAAGATCACTCTGAGTGCTGACTGAAAAGTAAGAGTGAGTATGTCATGTGTGCTGGGGGAAAAAAAAAGGTTGTTCTTGAAGTCTAGATATTTAACCAGCTGGTAAAAAGCTTCCTGCTAAAAGTCAGATAATTTAGCTTAGAGCCCAGGTTCTCCCATTACATAAGAAAAAAAAAATCATTGTAAAATTTTAAATAACACCAAGAAACGGGGTATTCATTCTGGAAACTTTCAATAAAAACAAGTTTCCAATCTTAATTCCAAACAGGTCATTCACATAATAAATATGTATGCTATTTGTCACTTTTCATATGACAAAACATTTCTCCTCTTTTGCTAAGCCTCCATTTATGCTAGTGCTTCTCCAAGAGGCTTCCTGGACCAGCATCATCAGTGTTGAGTATAAATGTGCTATAAAGAGAAATTCTCAGGCCCTGTTGTAGACTGACTGACTGAGTGAAGCCCTCCAAGTTGACTCGGATACAGGCTTCAGTTTGAGAACTGCTGAAGTTTGAAAATAATCAATTGGTACCAATGATGTTCAAAAATACACTGTAAGTTTCCCAAGTCTGAGATGCTTGGTTACATTCTACGAATTATGTAGTTTAATATTCATAGACATTAATGCTGGAAGAACTGCATGTCTATTTAAAATCATGCATTCTACAGATGGCAAACCGAAGCTCAGAGAGGGTGAAAGTCTTGCTCTGGTCATACAATGTTTAAGAGAAAAGACTTTGACAAACCTGAGTTTGAGTTGTCTGTTACCAAGTATGTGACTTTGGGCAAGTTTTTTTTTTTTTTTTTACTTTTCTAGACTTATTTCCCTCACTAAAAACCAAGGACGATAAGAGTATTTATTTCATATTGGTGTTGTGAGGATTATAGGATATAATATTGGTAAAGTATATCACCCAGTGACTTGAACATAGTAAGTATTCAATAAATGGTAGCAATTAATTGCTTCAGAAAAATTCCTCTCTCCACATTTTGCTGTTTCTCTAAGAGACATGTCTTATAAGTAAATCTGTACATTTGTTATAGCCATGATTCTGCTCTTTTTTCAGAAAAGCTGTTAACTACAGCAATGGTGCCTTGTCTGACTAATGAAATCTTGGAATTGAGTAAATACCTCAATATCATTGCCCTCGTTATGATATCAATTTCAAATCTCAAGACGTTTGATGATTAGTTAAGATTTTATTTTTATGCAAGAGAAGGTCAAATGGCAGCATCCGGGGGGACTGCTGATCAGGTCTGTCTCTCTGTTGCCTGAAGTCCTTTATACCGGCTGCTCCTTCTGTCGGATATGCTCTTTCTCTAGATATTTATAAAGCTGGTTTCTTTCTGTTGTCCCTACTTCTGCTTAAATGTTCACCTCCTTGTAAAGTAGAAACTCATAATATATGAGCTTTAGAAAATAAACAATACTCATCTTTAAAAGAAAAGACACTTAAGCTTATAGTCCTTTATTGGAAGAAACTTCTTGTGTCTCTTCAGTCCCCATACATTTTGTAGAGAGGTGTTGACAGCTTCTGTTCCAGACTATCTTTTCAAGGACATTTGTATAGTGAACGGTGCTGGAAGACAAAGAAAATATCTCCTTGTAAAGCAGAGGGTAGATTTATTTCCAGATCAGGATAATAAAGATGATGTCTCCTTTTAGTGCAAAAGTTAGAAAACTTTGCCAATAGCCCTCTTATATAATTGGAGTTTGTAAACTTGACTTCTTAACAGTGATACAAATGCACTGTATGTACTGAATCCATCTGGGTTCTCCTCTGCATCACACTCATGGAATTTGGGAGGTAGGGGTGTGGGAACTGATGCCAATATTGAAGCTCACACCGCCTGCTGTGCCATGAGTAATACTCTTTGCCTCTGACCCCAGAGTCTTGTGTTCTCTGCCATGATTACAAAAATGTGATAAGCTTGTTAAATCGCAAGTAGGGTAAAATCTCATATCTTTCATTACAGTTACTTTTTATACTTTTTATACTATTTTTGGTTTCTGGTTCTAGTCTTAATTCTAACACTGTAAATTCATGAACTTTCTTATAGAAAATCATGGGAAAATATCTTCAGTGTTTCACTAAGTCATTGTGATTTTGATTTTTCTAAGTTCCATTTAGTGAACCAATGATCCAGTTAATAGAATATTTAAGGCAACTATTATGAAACTGGTATGATCCACAGGGGGAAAATATATAAATAATATCGGAGAAAGAGAGAAAAACTCATTTTGAGCAAGATTCTTGTGTCCTTCCTACGTTTCTGGCAACTTTGCTCTTTCTAACAAACTTGCAATGTTGAGATGACCACCTGCCCACTCCAGATGCCCCAAGTGCTTGCTTTACAGGAACTGATTGTAGTTAAACAGTGACATTTCTAGGAGATTCACATTTTCAATGGTGGGCTCAATACAGCCTAAGAGCAAACATTTTTTCAGAACTCTCAGTTTCACCTTATCTGCAATTAAGAACTGCAGTGTCACGTTCAGAAGAAGGTTTCCATCTCCCAACAAGAACAGAGAATTTATAATTCAACATTTCTACTAGAGATCCCATGATTTCTATTGAGTCAAAGGCCTGGTTACCATGGATTTAGGGCTGTTTTAATAAAATATTACAGCCAGACATGGGACCTCAAAACATAGACTCACTTCATTAACCCAGGACCTCCCATAAACTAATTTTCACCTGTTATAAATTCTTAATAACATAACTGTTCAGTGCCTCTCAGGATATAAGTGGAAAATATAGTTATGCAGATGATTTTTACCAGGGCATACTCACTGATGGTGGAATTTGACTGCTTTAATGCAGACATAAGATGGCATTTGTTTTCAGTAATCCTAATGGATCACATGTTTTAAATCTCCACGAGTGGAGTTCTATACCTCCTGGCAAGAGGGAGTTCTCTTGAAAGTACATACCACCCTTGGCTAGGAGATGACTATTATTTATTCCGTGATTCAACAAACTATATCGAACTCATTCACGTGTCCATTGCTGTGCTAAGCCCTGAGGGCTACAGTGGTACATGAGACAGATTCATACCTCACTCCCACTGAATTCACAGTTGAATGAACTAACAATTACCAACTGTAAAATTGTAACTTTGATTACGATAAAAAAAATGCTATGCATAACAAGGATGTGTGATACAAAACCAAATAGCATGGTGATGG
This sequence comes from Pteropus medius, assembly GCF_902729225.1. Classification (NCBI taxonomy): domain Eukaryota; kingdom Metazoa; phylum Chordata; class Mammalia; order Chiroptera; family Pteropodidae; genus Pteropus; species Pteropus medius. Next base: position 3,747,158 of record NW_024340699.1, read on the forward strand.
AGAAGATTTTTGTCCTGTGTCAAGGAGCTCCCTTTCCAGAGGTCAGCTGTTGGTAGGCATTGTTCTATGAGAGCTGATCCAGTCAGCATGATCCTTCAAAATCAGACACCTGGGTGACGTCTCTGGTTGCATTTCTTACAATCCTTCTCCACCATTATCCATATTACAACTTACCCAATTCCAGCACGACAGTCACATTTAACTATTTATAAAGCCTCAGTTGTGCTGCTGTCACAGAATGAATTTCCTAGAAAGCAGATTCTGAGATGGAGGCTAGTATATAGGAGGTCTGTTTAGGAGATACCTTGCTATTTATACCCCTTCTGTATCTTGTCTAAGACTTCTGCTGGTGATGCCACTGTTTCCCAGAATTTCACAGCTGATCTCAGCCAGTTTCACTGAATGTCAGCAAATGACAAAAATAAGTCTCCTGCTTTTCTTGCCCCTAGTTGTTCTGCTTCATCTGTCTTCAGAACAGCTTTCCTCAGGCTCTGAGGCCATTCATCCTCTGCACATGCCCAGTTCAAAAGATTAATGGTGGAGCAGCTCTCCAAGCAATGAGACTGGCTACATTCCAGACTTTGGCCACGACTCATCTTTTTTTTCTCTTCAAGGACCAGGGGGATATTGTGCTTGATGGTAATGAGGCTGTTCAAGGAGCCAGATGCAGTCTGAAGTCTGGATGGGTCCCTGTGTGATAAGCTATCCATGAATCTTTCCCTCACCACCCACTCACTCCCTGGTGATTTCCCTTTCTGCAAACTTATCAATGTTGTCTCTTTGGCTTCCTTTGAATATGATTGTATGTTTTATTAAAAGTCATTTTTAATAAATCGACAATAGAATAAAATAGGAAAATCTTTAGACTGACAATTCAAAGCCTTTAAAATCTGACTTCAATTTACCCTTGAATTTTTAATAAATTATAAGCCATATCATGCCACTCTTCTTCATAAAACCCTCTATTAGCTTCCTTCATCACTCGGGGAAAAAAAAACACCATCAGCTTATGAGGCCTTTTGTGATCAGTCTCAACCCCCTACCCTCTCTCTTCACGACTTCGCTTTCCTCCCTCCTGCGCTCAGCACCAAACAGGCTGACATCTAGGTTTTTCTCAATATGCCAAATATACTTCTACCTCAAGATCTCTGCATTTCCTGTTCTTTTTCCTAGACCACTCTTTTCTTGAATATCTACTTTAAGTCTTACTTACTTCCTCAATTTCTACTCGTCTCAACTCAAACTGTTGACTGGACAGTTTTCAATAACCACTCGTTTAAGCTGTTATGCTCTACCCTGCCTCCCACCTCTCTTGTCCTCTTTATCTTTTCATCTACTTACTTATCCTCTCTGTGCCTTCATTTCCTTTATGTAGAATGTATATAACATAGTACTTACCTCCTAGCAGGAAATAACATTTTGAGGATTAAATTCATTAACCTTTGTAAAGTACTTTGAAAATGCCTGGCACATAAAAAGCACAATATGAATGTTTGCAACAGATTTAGCGTTGTTGATCTGAACAAAATTATGGCATAACTATATTAGAATGGACAAATAGAACGTATACGTGTGTGGTGGAGATGGCACAAAAGGGAGCTAAATATTTATTCTCTACAGGGAGGAAGCCATCCTTACACTGGAAAAATCAAGGAGAAGCAACAGACACGTTTTTAGAAAAAGGAAAAAAAAAACAGTCTCTCTCATACGAAAAGAAAAAAATGTTTAAAAGTAATTTTTTTCTAGTGATCAAAAATCAAGGGTAAGAGTGGCTGGGATAATACTAATTCTGCAGTCAAAAATTTTAGAACTATGGGACTCTTTAAACATAGGCATACATAACTTTGATAAATTTACTTAGAAATTATAAATATGTTACATAACATATGTTACATATTTTTATAATATAAAAATAAGAAAGCAGCCCTGGTAATGTTTAACCACATATTCTGATATGGGTTTTTTTTTGTTTTTGTTTTGTTTTTTTTTGGTTATTTTCTCCACGTGCATGAAACTTCAAATCACTTGACCTTTTCTTTGGGCATGAAGGCCTCTTGCTACTTCCTGACCCTGTTTTATTTGTAGGGCTCTTAGCAATATTTATAGCAGCCAGAAATATAAACAGTTAAGACACAGGTTTTCTATTTTACAATGAGAATAGTGTACTCTCTTGCTAAATTTCAGGGACTGAAACGTCCTTGCTGAACAGGTTTACCTATTTCCCTGGTATGGTATTAAAATAAATTATTTCCTTAGCTGAATAGTAATAAAGTTTCTACTCACTATTATTCCACTAAACATCACAGCCCATGAGAGGATGGGTGAAATCATTATTACCTGCATTTAAAGGCAGGAGAACAAGAAGCACAGGAACATTGAAAAGAAATTATGTGACCAAGCATGTCTTTAACCCAAGAAGGATATTATGACTCAGATGATATTATCTATAGTCATGTAAATTATAGTTAGAGAAAATGTACTCAAATTACCAAAAGAAAGATTTATTTTATATAGAATATGGAACTCTAAGACCCTGAGCAAAAGGAGGATGGTGGAAAATATGAAGAAACCATTATTTCTCTTGAATTATTTAATTCTTGGAGGTAAGATATTAGATGGAATCAGATATCACAAAGGAAAATCTGGAGAAACCAGCCAGAAGCATAAATGAGATAGGTGTCCAGAGTGGAAAGAGCAGCTGTCACTCAGCCTTGGTTGACAGTGGCCATGCAGAAACACAGGCCTGGAGAAGGAGACATTTTAATTCCACAAGAGAAGTCAGAAATCTAGAGTTTTATGTGAAAAAATTCTGAGCATTATTGGAAAGAAGGGAAGGTGAAGGAAGGAAGGAAGGAAGAATAAAGGAAGGAAGGAAGGAAGGAGGGAGGGAGGGAGGGAGGAGGGAGTGGAGGAGGGAGGGAGGGAGGGAGGGAGGAAGGAAGGAAGGAAGGAAGGAAGGAAGGAAGGAAGGAAGGAAGGAAGGAAGGAAGGAAGGAAGGAAGTTAGTTAGTTAGTTAGAGATATGTGTGGGCCAAATACCATGAGCCTAGTCTAAGAAGCTCCTCTTTTGACCTCTAGACATAATGAACCTTTAAGGAAGCTTCCAGGCATTGGATTTTAGCCTATCTTCATAGACTTACAGCACAGCAGGGGAATATCTTTCTCCATGCCTAGTCCTAAGATCTAGTAATATTATCTTTATCAAAGAGTCAAACTGGCAAGTAGAGAATACATAGAAATTAAGTGTCCATTTTCTGAAGACAGACATTTTTTTCCAAAAACAAATTATTCAAAATCTGAGTCTTAGTTATTATTCCTATTATAGCCCATTAGATTAGGACTTTGACTTATTAGCAGAAATAAACATGATTTGTAGTAATACGTATATTGTCTTTCTGTGGAGGGGAGGGTATTTTATTTAAATGTATTCTTTCCTGGATGAAGCTGAAGAGTAAGCTGATGATTTTATGAGAATGCATTGTGTTTGGAATCTAAAGCCATGTGCATTAGCTAGCCAAGACTTCCTTTACCAAACCACTTATTTTCTTGTTATTATAAACTATTTAAGAAGTCCTGGCCTTTTATTAGTCTTGTTATAGATAATTAAAATTGGGACAAATTAAATTTGAATTGATAAACTTTGCCTAAGAATCCTTAAAAACCTTTGTCAGTGCATCGTAACCTTTAAATTTATGAGTTAAAGGGAACAAAGGAAGTCTTATTGGCTGGCTACTGAATGTTCTACTATCAGAAAGAAACGGTCATATATTAACTAGCATGCTAACAAAATAGCCCATGTATTTTTATCTATAGTCTGGATTCTAATCATTCAGTTTATCTTTCAAATCAGACTGTTTTTTGGGTTGTGTGTATGTTTTTCCTACAGCTATTGACTGCTGTAATATTGTGAAACTGATAAATATTTTTACTATTTTTTATCTGGTTAAAATATTTGATTTACATTGTTGAGGAAGACAACCCATATTTGATACTCTATTAATAATATAAATTTTAAAATGCTAATGATATACAATTTTTTTATTTAGCATGCTCTTTGTAAATTGATTTACTGTGAAACAACACTGACTTTTGCTTTACAGACACAGGAGAATAAATAATTTATTTTAACATATATGGATTCTTAATTCCATAAAGGAAGGGGCCTTATTTAACTTACTGAACACTCAGCTCCTGAAACACAGTAAATCACACATACCTTGATTTTGTGAGAGTTTACAAAACACAAGGAAGTGTGACTTCTTTTGTGGTCATCTAATCTCTTTCTCTGATATATAAATATTTCAGGAAACTATAAAATTAATAGTGCCATTTTATAATGTGTGTGTGTGGGGTGTAGGGGTGCTGCTAGATTCCACTGTATTTAATCATAGTATTATTAGACAACTGATACTGTTTTGAGCAATTCTATGAAAGACCCTCCCATGTGATTGGTGTCAGAATCGTAGGGCTATCGTTGATAATGATAATGAGAGAGATAAAACAACTCTCAACATTCAAAATTTGACTGACATTCACTAGGCCGTGTTACTCTCCTATTAAACATAAACACTCCCACAAAATACCAACCTCAGACAAGGTTACTCTCTGAGACCATACTAAAATGAGACCAAACAAGGCAACCTAATAATTTTGTTTAAGCCCAAACAAAAACAATGCCAATATCCACTCATAAAAAAATGAGCAACTGCTACTTCTTTACTAATTATAACTTTTTCCCTCATTTCTGTTTTAATATTTATTGAGATATCCGACCACAGAATTGTCTTCTATTTCTAGAAGCATTCAATCTAGAGAACCCTCATTTATAAAGACATTCCCTCAATTATGTGACCAAGCTCAAAATCTAGATAGTCTCTTTTTAACTAGAGTAGAAAAATGAACCCAAATTTTCAAAATAACTATCGAAGAGCTTCATTCTAGATAAGGCTTGGTTTATATTGTTTGTTTGTTTTCTCATAATGATTATCTTTATAAGGGCCATTTGTTTCCAGATATTTCATTGAAAAATAATGATGACTCATATACTCATACGTTCTGAAAAATAAACATATATGGTGAATTTGACAATGAATGACTCATCGTTTTTTTTTCCTAACTTTGTTAAACTATTTTTTTTTTTTTTTTAGTACAGACAGGGTATAGGTCTAGCTACACTGAAGAAGTTACAATAATATTTAGCAGTCAAGCTGAAAAATAATTTAATATGAAACCTATAATTATATAAATGAGAACAACTATAATAAAGGTGGAAAACTTATTTTAAAAATCCTAGTATCAAATCTGAACTCAATATATTAGAGTTATTTTGGGATTGTCATTTTGCTTGGATTTCAGAGAAAAATATAGATGCATTTCAATTAAGAACATTTGAATGGTCATAGATGGCTCTTTTTAACTATGTCTATACAATGTTAAACATCCACATAATTAAAGATATATTCATTGTATGTAAATAAATAACATAGATATATATTTTTTTCCATTTTAAATCCAGATTATTTGGCACCAAGAAAGTTACGGAATTAATTTTGGATTGTACAAATGTTATTGAAATACAGAATCAGACTTAAAGTATTTTAAAAGTCGATTTATTGAGCAATGTCCAAAACTTCATTAAAGAATCCCTTTCAAATGTTCATCCATCTTCGATTTGAGTACTTCGAGAATAGTGAATTCACTATTTCCCAAGATACTCCACTCCATATTACTCTTGATAATTCCATTTATAGAAAAATTCTTCCTATGCTAATCCCCTGGAAAACGAGAAACAATACATAAATTGCAGAAAACTCTTCTCTACTGGTTATGACTACAAAAGTACATAATCAAAATCAAGACTGAGGTTTCAAAAGTTTCACCTTCAAAAGTTCCCTCAGGCCATTTGATTGCAAATATTTGCAAAAGTTTTCTTCCAGAACTTTTTTAACAATATGATTTAGCCTTCTTTTTAAAACTGTAGAAACAGATGCAGAAGTAAAAAAAAAAAAAAAGTTGGCAAAAGTACGATTAATAAAAAGAGCTTAGACTGAATCTAGGATATTAAACTATAGATGAGGACACCAATTCAGCTCCCATATCAAAAAGAATCATGATTAGGATATCTACATCTATAAACTGAAATATATACTAACTATTCGTAAGGTAGATCAAAAATGAAAGACAATATATTCATTTATGTCATTCACTCATTTAATACCAAACTCTTTATTAAACATTTATTAGGTGCTAGATCCTGTGTTAGGCACTTAGCAGCTCACAGACACAGAGGCTTTTCTAGAATCATTGTAGAAATACAGGAACAGAGACCTTCTAAATACAAAGATTTTGTTACTAAGACAGTTAAAGAGACATAGCTACAAAGTTGACTTTTACTAAAAAGTAATATTGATGCCAGTTGTGACATCTCAAATTGAGAATGAGATTCACTTGTCAGTGTAATAAATTGCTAAAGGCAGTGGTACAGGACATGACTGCAGAGCTAAGAAAAGCCCTGAGGATTGAACCATGGCACTTGATTCTACTCAACTGAGCTAATGGACATAGACTCTAGTACTGGCTCTTCTAAAACCTGCAACTTTTCATCTAGTTAAATGTAGATCCAACATGGTCTGAAAATATACCTCAGTGGACTCCATAGGCATTAATCTGTTAATTTTCGAGATATAAAACCAGATGGATATCCCATTGTTTTTGCCTTTGCTGAATACATCATCTGTTACTTCATTGGGAGAAAGAAGTAAATGCTTATTTCTTATAATGCTTATAATGATCATCTTTTCTCTCTTAGACTTACTGAACATTAAAAAGATAATAATAATTGCATGAAATCCTTACAGAAATTCTAGTACCAAAAGAACCAGAAAGGAAATTTCTCCCTTGAGCAATACCACTTTATTACTTTAAAAGGGAGTGATTTGAAATTTATTTGAAATAGTGATCTTAAAAAATCTTTCTCCTACATGAGATTTTTTTCTATTAATAATTTGTGCTACTTAATGGACTATTTGAAGATTAATTGACTATGCAGAAACCATGTGTTTAGGGTCCCTGGAACTATCTGACATTCATAATTGTATTATTTTTTTTCTCAATATATTGGTAGATGATCTGTGCTAAGATAATGCCCTTGGAGCCCCCTACCAGAAAGAGATGAATAATTTTACAACTGCATTGTGCTTCATGGGGTATCTCTTTGATTGCATATATTGTAAAGGTACATTAATATTAGTCATCTGCTTTTAAAGTATTATTTGTAATTAAGATAAACAGAAATAAACTTATTTGCATAACAATGATTGTCAGACAATAAATTTTCCAATACTTTGCATGATCTCAAGGCACCTTTATCCAGGCACCTGAACCATTTGTTATCCACATTAGGGATCCGGAAGATGTTATCCATAATTTTATCCTCTAAAACTTAATATTTTGAATTACAATGATTCTACCTAAATGTCTATAAGATTAGTAAACCAATGATAATTATAAACCAATTATTATTGTCCAATAAGTTGGCAAAGAACAAAACCTGAAACTTTGTTTAGACCAGGAGTCAATGACCTGCTCCAGCAAGCTAAATCCAGCTTGCAGCATTTTTTTGGTTAATAAACCTTTATTGGAACACAGCAACACCCATTCCTATACTTACTATCACTTCTTTCATGCACAATGGCAGAGGTAAGTAGTTGCAACCAAGAGAGTATGGCCTAAATTCTAAAATATTTACCATCTTGCTCTATACAGAGAAATCTGCTAATCCTTGTTTACTAAGCGCTACTTACTATGCATTAATATCACATTCTTATTCAACAAATCTTGTCAATCAACCCTACCTCCTAAATAAACATATCTTTATTTCATTCCCCTTTCTCCATGATCTGTGCTAAAACCTAATTCAGTTCTTTACTATAGCTACCTGAACAATTACAGCATATTCTTAACTGTCTCCTGTAGTCCTATCATAATTAATTTACCTTCAACACTTGTAATGTGCAAGAAAATAGATCTATCGATTACACTTCTTTCTTAAAGCTTAGGAAAATTATCCAGAAACATTAGTAACTTGTATAAAGCTCTTCACATTCTAGGCTCAAACAATTTAAATTAACCTTATTCAATTTCTTGCATGAACTCAAGTGTCCCCATTTTCGAGCTACCCTATACCATTTTCTTCACCAGAATCTCACTTTTGCATGTATTGTTACCTCTATTCAGGATTCTTATCTTCTTCTTAATCCACCAGACAAATTCCAACTCATATTTTAAACCCTTTCTTAAATGTCACATACACAGGCAAGCCTTTTTTGATTACCTATGGCATAATTGGCAGTGTTTTCCAATGAGCTATAATAGTACTTTGTACAAACCTCTTACCGCATTGTACTTATTTGTATCTAATTTATATATATGCTATTTTCTGTGACATTACTATAAGCTTTTCAAGAATTAAGACCATGACTTAGTCATCTTTGTATCTCGACGGTCTAGAACAAACCTGGCAGGCAATCGGTGCTAAATTAGTGTTTGCTTAATGGATAAATGAAAAAGGAGCATCTGGAACATCCTAAAATCATAATAGTCTTTGCTATGAAGTGATTACTGCCATTAAATGACTTTTAATTTATTCTGATTTCCATTTGTTTAATAACATCTCTCAAATTATAAACTCAGTATATCATTTTAATATTATGAATAGGTAGTAAATTTATGTGAAGATATTCAAATTTATAGATTATCTCTAATAGCCATCATATAGATATAGCCCACATGTATATATGTTCATTTATTTATTCAACTAATTATCTACTAAGTGATTATTATATTCCAGAATCTGTACTAAACTTTTGGCATACAGTGGTAGGCAAAGCAGGCAGAAAATTCTTCTCTCATAAAGCTAATCATTTAGTGGGATAAGCAGAAGATAAAATTTAAAAAAAAAAACATAAATGTTTTCATTAGTGTTATGTTGGAAATGGACATTGCAATGTAACAGAAGATAGGAATTAGTTCTATTTAAGGAGGTCAGAAAGCTTCTGTGAGGAGGCAACATTTAAGCTGAAAAAGAAAAGATGAGATAAACCAGTAGCTGTGGTAATTGTGTTATAGTGAGACTATTTTAGGCAGAAAAAAATAGATTGAATATAGACTTGGAGGCATGAAAAAAGTTTAGCATTCAAGGAATGGAAAGAGAGCTTTGTGGTTACAACACAGTAATAGGGAGGTAAAATCAGATGAGGCTAAGAGCAAAAGATCTGCTGGATTATTCATAGCCTTGACAGTGAAATTGAGATTTATTAAAAAATGGTTAGGAAGCCTTTGGCAAGCTTTAGGCAAAGGCCTAATGTGATCCAATTTGTGTACTAAAAAATTTTTCTGGTTGCTGAATGGCGATAGGATTGGGAGAGTAGGCCTGCATTTATTAGGCACTGTCCTAATAAAGGCAAGAACTGATAATGCTTTGGTCTAGGTGTTAGGGTAGTAACGATAAGATGGAGAAAATGACTACATAGAGGTGCCATAATTTCTGTTAAAACTACTCAGCTCTGCAGTGTAGCACCAATGCATCCATAGATAATACATGGATGTGTGTGGCTATGTTTCCATAAAACTTTATTTATAAAACAGAGAAGTCTGATTTGGTTTTGAGGCTGGAGTTTGCAGATCTCTGATTTAGCACATGGATAGTATACTTACTACGAACCAAGCTTGTATAGGTTGACCATATTATTACCTTGTATCCCATCTTATGATCACATATATTTAGCTCAAAGTTAATGTTTAAATACTTTACTAAAGGCTGAAACCCAAATAAAGATAATCTAGTTTTAAGAATCAGAATAACAAAGATGGTTAAATCTATCATGATCCTATTTTATTAATGAGTCTGAAATTTGCTTTCCATCTCAGCCTATTGAAACACTATAATTACTTAAAGATTCCATTCAAATGCTTATATTTGTGTGAATTCTCTAGTTTTACCTACTCTCTCTGATAGTGATTTTGCCTTTTGTCTGTGCTCTCACAGATTTTAGTTCTTAAATACATTATAGCATTCATCATATTGTAATAAAGGTTTTATGCGACTGCATTATATATCAAGCTTCTGGTGAGCCTGATTTCTTATACATCAGTCATTTCACGCTCTTTTACTAAATAATGCTTATTAAATACCAACTGGGTGTAGGCACTATCCTAAGTGCTGAGGACATAATGGTGAATAATGTAGTAGTTTTCTTATATGAAAAGAGATACCACCAAAGGGACCAACTATTTTTCATTACAACTTAAAAGACCTATGGAGAAAATAATTAATATGATAAAGAATACTTGGGAGTCTCTTTTCGGGATGGTGGTCAAAGTAAATAATTTTAAATTGGTTATAATTGAGGATATTTGTAGATTTGAATTATGAGAAACAAAGATCTGGGATAATTGTACCTCCTCATGACTCACCCTCCATGGAAGAAGAAGAAGAAGAAAGAAGAAGAAGAAAGAAGAAAAAGGAGGAGGAGGAGGAGAAGAATTAAAATAGCAAGTACAAAGGCCCTGAGATTAAACTAATTATGCAAAGTTAAACAAAATAAGGACATTATGGTTCCAGTGTAGGTGATGGGTTGAAGAAGCAGACAGGAGTCTGATAATAGAGAGCCTTACAAGCTAACTATGGTAAACTGTCTTTTCAAAAAAAGAGCTACAACAAATAGTCTGTCTCACACGCCTTTTCAGAACTGTACCACTTCCCCCATCAATAGGTGGTTTCCATGTCCCCTCTGCTTAAACTTAGATTGGTCTTTATGACTGCAGAAGTGACACTCTATGATGTTCAAACCATACAAAGTGATATAATGTCTGCCTGATTCTCTCTCAGATGCCTACTCTTGAAACTTCAGCCATCTAGCATGAGGAAACTTGGGCCACATGGAAAGTGCACGTGAAGAGAAACTGTGCTGCTGGCTCTCAGACATGACTGAGTTCCCAGCCAAATTGCTGTTTGGAGGAGATATGTTTATAGCAATAGACAACGGGAACATATCGTGAGAAGTTGACCCCTCTTCATAATCTGTGTCTGGGACAGATAATGTCCTTATTAAATCAATACTGCTATTGATGAACTACAGAAGAAAACAAGAATAAACCATAATTTCAGGAAAGTTTTCCTCTAGGTAAATGAACTCAGATGATTCCAATGACACTAATCTTAGCTATGATTTCTAAGTATACTTAACTTCAAATATTTATCATTTTATTTTTTTAATAAACCTTATTTTTTAGAGTAGTTTTCGGTTCACAGAAATTGAGTGGAAGGTACAGATATTTCCCATAAACACATGCATAGGCTCTCCAATTATCAATATCCTTAATTTTAAATTGGGAAACATCAATTCATATTAATATATTGATGGTTATAGAAACAAGTTACCTTAAATTATTGAATATTTTATAATATTTGAGGTATATTTTTATCAAAGCATGACATCTGCATTAAAACATACACAAGTAAGTATACAGCTTAATGGAATTTTACAAGGAATCTTTAAAGTCAGTATTAAATGAAGAAACAGAACATTACCAGTGTTCCAAAGTCCTATACTCCTAATCTCGACTCCTAACCCCAAAATAACCACTAACTTGACTTCTAACACATAAGTTAATTTTTGCCTGATTTAAAATGTGTGTAAATGGAATCATACAGCAGATTTTCATCATGGTGTAGTGTGCGGATATATTTTACTAATTGTCATTACTATATCATATTTCACTATAGGTATTTATCCAAATTGATGTACTATGCTATTGTTGATGGACATTAGGTCTGCTTCCATTATTATTAAAAATTATTGCTAATAGAAACATACTTAGAACAGTGGGGTCATAGGCTTCATACATGCTATATTTAAGAAGATATTGACAGAGTGGTTGTGTGTGTGTGTATGTGTTCATGTGTAAATATGTATGTCAGATTGATGGCTTAGATATGCACATGTTCATATTTAGTAAATATGGAAGAATAGTTTCTCAAATGGTTGAATAATTTTATAGCCCAAAACAGCAGTATATGGGAATTTGAGTTTCTCTACTGCATCAAATCACCTGGCATCCTTCTGTCTTTAAAATTTTTGCTCTTCTAGTAGTATGTGTGCTGTGGCATTTTTGTCCCATTTTAATTTCCATTTCCCTGCAACTAGGGGATTTGAAGAACTTCTTACATATTTACTGGCCATTTGGAGATCTTTTTTTTCAACGTGCCTATTCAATACAATTGTCAATTTTCTGTGAAGTTATCTGTCTTTTTCTTATTGATTTTTAAGATTTTCAAATATGTTCTAGATTCAAGTCCTTTGCTTGATATATGTTATGAACATATTATCTTACCAAATACTTTGTCTTATTTTTTTCTCTCAGTGGTGTTCCTTGATTAATAAAATTTCTAAATTTAATGCAGTTTAATTTTTTTAGCATTTTCATCCAATTAAAATAAAATCTTTACTAATCCCCAAATTATAAGGATATTCTTCTTTTCTCCTAAGAATTCCAAGTACTTATAGCAAATAAAATAGCCTGCCTTATACTTTATTAGAACCAGGATATGTTATAATTACAAGGTTTTGGCTTGAATAATTCTCAAAACATATCAAATGTGTGTGTGAATCTGTACCAAACTCTATCTTCTTTTTACTAGTAAAATATCTTGAAGTTATCCATTCCTATAAAGTTCCTAGAGAGGAAGATATCTCTTATGCCACACTTAGCATTTGACCAAACTTTCTGATGACCTAAAAATTTTAAAGAATTGGAATGGCTAGTTTTATAATTTTCTTTTATATCGGAGATTTAATTGCCAAGAATGGACTAAGGATCCCAAATTGTTGTCTGTGTAGTAAAGATAATCGAGAAATGAAAACTAAACATGATTCCTCAATGTTTCATAATTGTCTAAATGCAGTCAAGGTATTTCATTCTCTCTGATTAAGAATCTACTTTTGAAATGGTGAACTGTATCCAAGTGTGAATTTGACGGAAATTAAAAGTATTCTTTTTTTCTTAATGACAGATGCACAGAGAGAGTCAATTACAACAGATGCCTGGTCACTCACACCAACTCCTGATCCTTTTCCAGCACTTCAGACTAAGTGATTTTGACTGCCATTTGTTCCACACCAAAGACTTTAAGGCCAGACACAAATGTCTTTTAAATTTCATCTGATTAATATCCCTCAAGAGCATATTTATCACTTCCAAAGACTCCGCATGTTGTTCTCCAAGGCAAAACTACTCTGACCGATATGGAGAAGAAATGAGGCATGTTGAATAAGTATTATTACACTCCAATGTGACTGAAACTCAGTAATCTTCATTGCTGGAAATTAAATATTAAGTTCCTGAAGCAGAAACATGAACTAAAATTTTATCTTTTTATTTTTCTTTTCTCTAATTCTGAGTTCACTAAATAAGGTGATGACACCAATGTATGGATTTGATCAATGAATAATAAACAGCGTGTTAGGTCATGTAGATGCCACGTAGAATGAACCTTATTTGACCAAGACGATATAATTCCGAAAAGAAAAAAGATAAAATTTCTAATTTTGCAATGCTCTAAGAAAAGCAGCCCATTGTTTTTTTTTACCCCTTAAATTTTCAAGATCTCATTTCTATCCTTCTCAGCAAAATGAGTTTTCTAAGATCTTAAACGCGAGAACTCTTTCAACCTTAGAAATTACATTTTCTCTTTCATGAGCGATCTTTGACCTTGATGTGAAAATGAAAGCTATTCATTCAACTAAAATACCATAAAGACTCATCTTCATAAAACTCATTTTTTGTCTTATGATATTAGTAAAATACAATTTATTTAGTGTCATGGGAAATGAAGAGAATAAAAATCAATCCCCTGGAACTCTTTAAGTACTTTTCTTTCTTAAGCTCACCTATTAAATATCTCCTTCTTTGGAAAGATAACAGAAAAGCACTTATTCTATTGATGTTATCAGATTCTTAGGCTCTGAATGGAACAGAGAAAAACCTCTAGATCAGTGCCATCCTACAGAAATACAATGCCAGCCACAAATATGAGCAACATATGTCATTTTACATCTCTAGTAGCCACATTAAAGTAAAAAGAAACAGGTAAAAATAACTTTAATAATATATTTTATCTATTATCAAAATATATGTCAAAATACTACCATTTGTAGTAATGTGTAATAAATATAAACCACTAATAAGATAATGTGTAGTAAATATAAACTACTAATAAGATATTTACTGTTTTTGATAGTTAGTCTTTGAAATCCAGTGTGTTTTATACTTCTAGCACAAGTCAATTTGGATTAGCCACATTTCAAGTATCCAGTAGCCACATTTGGCTGATGGTTATCACATTGAGCAGTGCAGCTGTGGCATATTTGCAGAAAAATTTATAATAAAAGAATATTTTATATACATCTTTGTTTTTTCTAATTGCTCTTTCTACCTTTTCTTTTTTAGCCACCAGATCTTATACCAAAATGATCTTTCTTTTATTTACCATCAAACTAATAAAAAATACAACTAAAATTATAAAGTTTTGATAGCAAGGCATGAATTCCAAGACAGATATTACATTGCTTATAATTACTGACATTATTTTGCTTAATTTTTTTCTTTTAATAATTTTTATTTTCAATTTTTTTTTTTTTTGGAGGGGAGGCTGGGATAAAAGCTATGCCCATCATTCACAAACTGTGTAAACTTAGGCAAATTAATTAACTCACTAAGTTTCATGTTCTTCGCTCCTAATATAGGAAGACAATTATTTTCTCAGAGGATTATTCTAAGGATTTCATGAATTCATGCTTATATACTTAGTTCAGGGCTTAACACATTATAAGCACATACCGAACATAAATAGACATGCTTGTTTTTTAGGAATTTTTTAATAACTGGATAGCACAGGTGTTTTGTTTTTGTTTTTGTCTGACTTCTTCATTACCATGAGAAGCAGAAAGGATATAATAATTTACTCCAATTCACAGACCTGCTAAACAAAAACCACATTTATTCAAAGTATTCCTCTGCTCAAATAGCAATGACACATTCATCTTCTTAAATTCCATAAGCATTAAAAAACTCATATTTTTCCCAACTCACTCTGATTTTTTTTGCTGCTTTGCATAAGAAATTCAACTATATGACAAGATTTTAAGGTATCTTAACAGCTGATTACAATACTAAGTAAAATTTCACTTTTTTACTTCTTAGTAAAGGAGAAATAACTTACTTAAAATATATGCAAGAACCCAATTAGTTAATGATTTCAGTTAATTTGAAATGTTTTCCTGATAATGCCTGAGAAATGAGAGTCTACAGTATCTCTCATTTGTATCTCATAAGCATTATTTCTGCTATTTTTAACTAATTATTTTAGCACCATTCTACCCAATCTCCAGATCTACTCTCCACACAGTACCCAGAGTTATTTTTTCAGAAATATAAAGCAGATCATAGCATTCAGATATCAGAGACATGGCGTAACAGTCAGAATGAAACCCAAACTTGCTAACGGCCTGTTGATCAGACTCCATCCTACTGAACTCATCTCACATCAGTCATCACTGTTCCTTCACTATATCCATCCACATTGGCCTTCTTTCTTTCCTTTGAAATCTCCAAGCTTGATGCTCCATTGAGGCATGTGAACCTGGCTGTCTTCTTTGGCTAGAATAGTCTACTCTCTCTTAATTAACACAATGCTCTTATTTCAAATGTCACCTCCTCAGAGAATTTTTTCTCTGACCAAACTATCTAAAGAAACAACCTAATTAAAATCCTAATTATTCTTTTTCCACGTACCATCATTCTCTCTCCCATTACTGTTTTCTTTATTGCTACTTTCACAGTCTGAAATTCTTGTGTATTTGTTGACCCATTGAAGGAATTCTTGTTCAATTAAATATAAGGGGAAAGATCACATCTATCCTATTCACCACTGAATTCCTATACCTAGGGGACTTTGTTGAGTAATTAATAAATTTCTTACAGAGGAACAGTGCTGATCTGGTTGGTCTCATTTCCAGACATTATAATGGGTCGCACTTAAAGGGATAAAGATTTTCAAGGTAGTGGAAGACCTATCAAGCATGGAGGTAGTAGTAGCCACCTCTTGCTCTTTTTTCCACATGGCCCGAGGAATAAGAAACCTAGGACTCCAGCAGCCCAGGACACCACTTTAAATGATCTCTCTTCCCTCTTTCAGGGGTATCAGCTGGTCTGGAGCTACTTGACCCTAAATGAGACCTGGGTTGCAAAGAAAAGGAGTAGACAGTAAAATAAAGTGGAGGGAAGATAGACCAGATGTAGTTCTGGGCTTTAGACAAGTGAACCTGAAGAAACTGTATAACCTTCATGAGCTTTAGTTTTCTCATCTACAGCATAAAGGTAATAGTGATACAGTAGTCTCCCTCATCTGTGAGGGATACATTCCAGGACCCCCAGCGAATACGTGAAACTGCAGATAGAATAGTTCCAACTCCTAAGTATATCTTTTCCTATATATACATACGTATAATAAAGTTTAATTTATAAATTAGGCACAGTAAGAAATTAACAATAACAATAAAATAGACTATAACGATATAGTTAAAAAACTGTAACTGTTTTAATAGACTAAAACTGTTAAAAAAGTTATGTGAATATGGTCTCTTGAAATATCTTATTGCACAGAACTCACCCCTCCTCTTGTGACGATGTGAGATGACGCAATGCAGACCTGATGAGATAAAGCGAGGTGAATGACGCAGGTTGTGACGTAGCGTTAGGCTACGTCTGACGATAAGTAATAAGCATTTTACAGCTTCTCTGTGGCATACCCGAATTACTAGCATCGCTACTTTTGCACTTCAGGGCCCTTATTAAGTAAAATAAGTGTTACTTGAACACAAACACTGCAATATCTCCGAAGACAGTCTGATAACCAAGATGGCTGCTAAGCGCTACGCTAACGGCAGGGAGTGTCTACAGCCCCGTGACACTGGACGGAGGGGTGATTCACGTCCAGGGCGAGCTGGAGAAGGACTCGCGAGATTTCATCTCGTTGCTCAGAATGGTGTGCAATTTAAAACTCATGAATTGTTTATTTCTGGAATTTTCCATTTAATACTTTTCAGACCACTGTTTACCGCAGGTAACTGAAACCTCAGAAAACGAAATTGTGGATAAAGGGACACTGTGCTTGCCTCATAGTGTTGCTGAGATGATTAAATTACACGGTCTATGTGAAATGCTTATTATTCAATTAGCAGTCTATCCCAAGTAAATATTTCACTTTGCTTTCTATCTTTCCAACTCCTTTTACTAGAGTCTAGTAGGTGTGACCTGAAAAGTTCTATCTCAATGGATTTGGGTAACGGAGGAAGAGAATTTCACGTAATAGAATTATGTATAAGGTCTAGGTTACCTTAAATCTAGCAAATCCCCAGCTAAAAATGTAAAGCAGCTTTATTATTCTTTGCCTCTTTTTTGCAGAAATTTCCTTTAGGTCTTTGTGTGGAAGAGCAGTGACTTAGGCCAAAGTCAGATTTAGATATCCACAGTTCCCTTTCAAAATTAAATTACAATCCATTAACACTGCATTGTTATGATAATTTCCAATAGCTACTTCTTTATAGAAAACTGGTAAAATAAATGCATATCACTAAATTTACATGTATAACTATATAAACTATTTTTGGCATGCAAAAGCAAAAGGGAGAGAAAAGAGGTCTGGTGAAGAGTCAAGTAAAAAAATGCCTTCCTTAAAAATATATAAAATTATAAATTAGGTGCTACTGCAGGAGTATTAATATGACTCAAAATATTTCCCATAGGCAAAAACAAATCAGACCCTAGAACACCTCTCTCCCCCAAAGGAAAACCATCCGTAATTTTATTGACAGCTCTTTAGATGTGGCTTGGGAATTAAAAAGACACTATATTAATTTATCATTTTATAACAAGCAATATGGTAAAAACCTCTCTGGGACTAGCGACTCTATTTGTCCTTTTTCTTTTTTCTAAATTGCATCACCTAAGACATCCACAGGGTGTTAGCCACAGTGCCAAGGGACAGATTAGCTAAAAGTTTATATACAAAGCTTTTTCTTCTTTTGTGTATGTAAATTGAGATAGAGACCTAATCATTCAAGCAGTAATTTCAATCATATAAAAGGAAGTATAGTTTAGAAGGATAAACAATAATTAATGAGAACACCATCAGCCAAGAAAGGAAAGGTTCCATTTTAATATGAAAGTGCTAGAAACTTATAAAAGTATACACATTAAAAAATGACATTTGTCAGTGCACATTAAGTTGCTATAAATCCTTCTTAAAAGGGGCCCTCGAAATATGCTTGCCTTTAGCTATGCATACAGGACACAGAAAATATTTCATAGAGTATTTACGAAAATCAGGTTTCAGAAAAGTGGCACATTGAAAATAATTTGTCTTGTATTTATATGGTTCAAAACAACTAAGGTGACTATCCTTTAACCTCCCAAACCAGTGTCTGGTCATTGTAAACAATGAAGAAGCCAAGGACAAAGCACTTGGTTTGCAATCTATGGAAGTTCCTAAGGTTCCTGCTATGGGCATATTTATCAATTTTAAACATTTTAAACACAAAACACCTTTGGAAGGTGTTAATGATTAAATTTTCACAATATGCTGCAGAAGAATTTAGGGTCACACGAACCGGAACTGGAATCAAAGCTCTGCTGCAAATATCTATGTGATCTTGTCAAGATAATTAAAATAAGTTCTCAGTTGCTTAAACAAAAAGTAAGGATGATAATGAAAACTAATTTGAAACTGGTTGTAAGGATTTGAGATATTCTGTACATGAGGTATTGAAAACTATATTAGGCTTACTGAGTTTCATAAATGGTAGTTTTTTTATGAAAGAAAAAAATCAAAGTATGACATATTATTAAATGTAAATAATTATACATTTACAGTTTGATAAATTTTAAGAAAAAAATATACATAATTTTATCCCTGTTGGTATCGCCCCACCTGTTCTTAAAATGTATATGGATGGATTCTGGATTATGTATTCTCTCTGGATTCTTTCATTAAACACTATTCTTGTGATATATGTTCATGTCATCATAAACAGCAATAGTTATTCAATTATCACAATTTTATAGTATTTGTTTACATATTTATACTATGATTGTATTATCCATTCCATCACTGAGGGACACTTGAGTGATTTCCAATTTTAAATTTTTATAAGAGGTATTTCTATTAACATATTTGTATGTCTTTTGCTGAACCTATGTATACATTTATATCAGGTAAACGATTAGAAATGGAATTGCTGGATCACAGGGTATGCATATGTTAAACATAAGTAATACTTCAGGAGTTTTCCCAAGTGGTTGTATCAATTAACACTCCCACCACCAGAGTATGAAAGTTCCAGTCGCTCCACATCCTCACAGATAACTAGTTATCAGCAATCTTTTTCATTTTAGTCATTCCCCTAAGAATAATTAACGTACAATAACTGAATATATTGAAAGTACAATATGATCCATTTTGATATATATACACTTACATATGCATTTGACATATATAAAAATAAAACTATAATCACAATTAAAATAATAAACATTTCTCTCACCCCTATTTCCTTTGTGATCCTTTGCTGTCCATACCTGCCTCTCTACTTTCTCCCATCCTGATCCACAGCAAATACTGATCTGCATTCTGTCACTGTAGATTAATTTGTATTTTTAAAAAATTTACATAAATGCAATCATACAGGATGAACTCTATTCTGTTTGACTTCTTTTATTCAGCATAATCATTTTGAGTTTTATTCATGTTATTGTGGGTATCAATTATTCATTCCCTATTATTGTTGACCAGGATATACCACACTTTCTTTACTCATTTACCTACTGATGGATATGTGACTGTATAATTCTCAGCTACAACAGCTATGAATATTTACATACAAGTTATTGTGTGAATGTATGATTTCATTTCTCTATGGTAAATGCCAAGGAGTGGGATGGCTGGGTCATATGAGAGGTGTATGTCTAATTTTGAAGAATGTATTAAACTATTTTCCAAAGTTGTTGTACCAATTTACAATCCCTTCAACGATATACAAGAATAGCAGTGACGTCACACACTGATATTTGTACGAAGTCTTTTCATTTTAGTCATTCTAATGAGTGTGATACCTCACTATGGTAATATACAATAATATACAATATTATTATTGTATTATTATTATAAGTTTTAGTGATACATAATTTATATGCCATAAAAATCAACCATTTAAATTGTAAAATTATTTTTAGTATATTAACAGAATTGTGCAATATCACCACTATCTACAGAATATTTTCATCATTCCAAAAGCAAACCATTAGTAATCAGTGATAATTCCCCATTTCCAACCACTAAAAAAACACTAATCTACTTTCTATCTCTATGGATTTGTCTGCTGCTGACTTTTCATATAAATGAAACAATACAAAGTGTGGACTTTTGTAACTGGTTTCTTTTATTTAGCATAATGTTTTCAAGGTTCACCCATGTCAGAGCAAGCTCTGAGCCAGGTCAAATAAAAACAAGCTCTGTGAATGAAGCTCCACAGAGATTCCACACAGGCCACATAGCAGAAATCTGGGGGCGGAATTTCTTGGAGAGCTCTCAACCTGGTCTCCCCTTCCCAGTGGCTACTAGGCTGCTGGTTTTCATAGTTTCCATAGTTTCCAGGGTTGTGATGGTGTTAGTTTTCAAAGCTACCATAGATCGAATAGAAGGGAGTAAGAATAGGACAAGTTTTAAAGCCACAAAATCCCAAAGTTTGCTGTTCTTACCAAGATATTATTGACTCACATTGCTGCAGATATTTGGTTCATTTCCACAAATCTAAAAAGTTGATTTTGACAATTTTTATCAGTGTTCTCGTTGTTTTTATAGGCTAGCAGTTTTTGGATTTCTTTCCTCTGCCATTTCGAAAGTGCTTCCTTAACCAATTGATTTTATAGTGTGCAAGCAGTCTCTAAATTCCTGAGCGAGCGGGTTGTCCCATTATTGCAGGTCAATTCATAGAAGCTCCAAAACTATTTTTAAAATACATTTAAAGAGTCGTCTCATATTCAAACATATATTTGGGCAGTAGGGAAGATAGAGAACATATGAAAAAGCTACCCAATTTTACTATAATCTCTTTCTGATAAATTTAAACACTATTGCCACATATCTTTGAAGGCAAGCAAGTTTCAAGCTACTTGGAGCAATTCTTTGAATTGTGAGCTAAGGTTGTATTAGAATTCCTCTACATATGGAATTTTATTTCTTGCTCGAGTCCTGGTTAGCATCTTTAGTCTACTACATGTTAAATGTACAAGTGTTGGTGACTGTATATGTGGGTATATGTGCAAATTCCAACATTGCACAAAGCAATGTTGGTGCCAGGGTAGTTTAATTTTTTTTTCTTTCCTGGTTTGTTTTAAGATGACACAGAACAAATATTTTATTTACCGTTTCCCATATAAAGAGTCTTTTTTATTCCCTTTTTTTTCAGGTGTAGAAAAATGGAAATTCGGCTAGCTATAAAATTTAACTTTCAAATACTTTAAACTGTTTGTCTGACCTAAAGTTAAACTAATCACACTCAAAACCTAAAGGATTATCTACTCTTTTAAAGAAGGGAGGGCAGATTTCTCATCTTTATTTCTTAAGTAAGTACTGATTACAGGTCATACTTCCTCTAGTGCTTATAACAAAAGCAAATAGAGTGGAACTTCATTGTAATTGACAGCAATGGACATGAGAAAGGAACAAAGCATATTCTAGATAATTATTTCAATAAAAGTTTGGATATCAGAGGATATACTTATATAATAAGAGCCTATGAATAACTTACAGCTATGCAGTATTCAAATTTTTAAAAGATATTAATATTCTTTGGCAATGTTATAATAATTTTTTCACCTTTTTATTGTCAAAACATCTTATAGGGAACAATTATAATAAGAGAGTAAAACTATTTCATGGTTTCATTAATACTTGGTAAATCTTTCTGAACCTTTCTTTTGAATGGAGTGGAGAAGTAACTGACAAAGAGGATAAGGTGATTAAGAAGGACAAAAGCCATGTTTAGCACTGAAGTCTTTTTGTCTATGCTTTGTCTTTACATCTTAATAAGTATAATAATATGACTTCCATTTTTAGCTTAGAAAAGCCACTTAAATTGCAAAGAAATACAAAAGATAAAATAACAAACATCCATAAAACCACCATCAAGTATACATAATTACATATTTGATTTGTATCTATCTATCTATCTATCTATCTATCTATCTATCTATCAATCATCTATCTATCTTTCTATCTATCTATCATCTATCTATCTAAAATAAACTATTAAGGATAAGATAGAAACCCTCTATGTATTCTTTGTCACCATATTGTCCCTTCCCAGGGACAACCACTATCATGAATTTAGTGCTTGTCTGTGTTGGTATAATTTTTACTCCATTTCTGTTTCCAGGAAAAATATATGATATTGTTCCTTGTTTTTTGTAATTTACCAAAAGGTTATCATATTATATATTTTTTTCTGCAATTTTCTTTTCATTTGTTTCCAAGTCAATATGAAAAATGAGAAAGGGAGACATACAAACCATGAATACAAAATTATTCATTCTGTAAAAAAACCAAAAAAAACTGAAGAGAGCGATTTCAAATTATACTTAGGAATACTGTGGAGAAGCACATTAAAGTTGTATAAGCCAAACAAAGATCAAGGAGTGGAGAAATGGATAGGCAGAGCACATCATTTATATTAACTGTCTCAGAAAAGGAAGAAATATACCAGACCTGGGCGGCAAAACTTCACATTATAAAATAAGTTAATTTATCATGCACAAAAATTAGGAGAATACCAAAAAGTGTAATCTTTTAGTCTCCAGTACATGTTGGTTATTAAAATGTATTTTTTAAGATATTTATTGGAGGAAATTTCCTCCATTAGTACTGGATAAATAGCTTATCTACAATACTCCAATTAACTAAAACATATGCTGAATATTCATGTCATTTTTTCTAAAACAGAGTATATAATGTTTAATTTCTCAAAACCATAGAGACTAATGAATATTTCTTGAGCATATGCTAGTAACTAAGCAATAGGGATGTATAACAGTGAACAAAAGCAGGGAATAAACAAGGCAACACTAAAAGAGTTAATATTTTAGTGGGGCAAGAATGATGACAAATAAACACATCATTTCTTGGCTGGTGTCATGCTATAAAGTAAAATAAATCAGAATGAAGGGGCTTGAATGTCCTGTTGAAGAGGGGCTGGTTGAGCAAGGAAGATCATTCAGATAAAAAGTGTTTTGAGTTGAGACTTTAAGGAATTGAAGGACTGAGTCATGTGTATAACTGCATATATAAATGTACATATATATATACACATATAAACGAAGAAAGGATTTGCTAAGATATATAACATAGGAATCATGGGGCAAGAAAAATTAGTAGACTTTCTAAGTAAATATTTTTTATTATGTTCTCATGAGAATTGGTAAGTTATGTGTTCTAATTTATGCTGAATTCTACTGGCTTTGTTCCTCTCCCTACAACCAATCATATATATGAAAATCTACTAGAGTTATGTTTGAATTGAATCTGAGAACAACTTTTATAAGATCATACAGTCAATATATCCACTTTGCAAATGAAACTGAGGCTCAGTTAGGTTAGATCACTGGCCCAAGTTCTCAGGACTCATAAGAGACAGAGCAGGAACCTAAGCCAGCTTGCTGGCTCTTGAAGAGGTAATCTTCTCATTTCTATTAAGCAAAGTCAACCAAGTTTGGTATGACTTGGTTGCTGGTTGTTCCACAAAATGCTGCCTTAATTTCTGCCTCAGTACTTTCCCCCTGAGCTGCTCCTTGCCTCTCCACCACCAACAGATTTACCCATAATCCATTTTCAGCCTCTCACATAGCCATCCCTGACCACTCTGCCTTCATGGCTCTCCTTCTGTGGCCAGGCTTCCCCATGGGAGTGAGTCTGAATAGTCCTCTAAACCTTGCTCTTTTTATAGTCTTAGGCTTTATATGTAGTTGTGATAGAGCGCAATAGTCAATGCTAGAATTCTTAATTTTACCTGTTTTAATATTGGCCTTACCCCTGAATCCTGAAAATTTGGACAGTACTTTATTATTCTGTGTCGTAAACCAACAAAGCTCACTCCAAATCCTTAGGACGATTCCCACTTCACTTTTTCACACTCATAGCAACAGTAATACTCTATATGATCAATTTGGCAGAGACAGGTATAGAAATAGGCACCTATTATTCATTTGAGTTATATCATACTTCAATGTTCATTTCCAATGGAAAAAATCCACCTTTTCATTTTTAATGTTCAACTTTTATTTTAGCAGTTTCAACATCTCGTGGATCATTATTTAACAATGAAAATGCTAGCTGATCAGTATAATAACTGGCTAGCCTCTTATGCAGTTTTGCCACAGAATAAAAGTTCAATTTTTATTTGAAAATTTGAGTGAATATATTAGGTATAATTTTTATGTAATTCGGAAACTATATTCAGCTTTTAGTATATTGTAGTTTTATTAAAATGTATTTTTCATTAAAATCAGTAAAGAGGTTTGAATTTTTTTATTATAGTTGCTAATTTTCTGAATAATGCTTACATTTAAAGGGGAAATGATTAATTGTATGATTATATTCTAGATTTTACACCCTTATTAAAGTGCGTTGAACTCAAATTTAAACTGATAATTAGAAATGTTCAAAATGTATGTGCCCTTTTAAAAAGTCTTTTTATTTAGCTCATTTTATAAACATTTTAGCTACTTGGAAAATAAAATTATCCTCCTGAGATTTATGATTAGGATTTCAGTACTAGTCACTGTTCTCAATTAGCAAAGACTTCATGTCTGTCTTCAGTAGTGAGTTAACCAAATTAATCTGTGGCATACTCAGAGCCCAAAACTACATCATTTAAACATACCTGTATAAATTACCAGTTACTTTACTTAAAAAATCATTTAAGGATAGAATTATTGTTTGCCACAGGGTTTAAAGAAACTTATTTGATTTATTTAGTAGCCAGTTCAACATCAAAATCTTTGTGATATCTCTTTCTCTCCTTATAGTCTCCTTTTCATGGGATAAATCACAGAAATTAACTGTGAGGAGAACATAGGATTAGAAACTCAAATTCTGTATTTTTATCTGATTGTACTATTTCAATTTTCTATCTCTAGACTACAGAATAATAAAATTCCATTATTTGCATTTATTATGGAAAATATGTTGAGTGAATTTCTGGGAAGAAGATTATGTACTCCTTTCCTTATTTTTTATGCTTTCATAAGAAAATTATTTATAAGAAGAATATATATTATATATATATATATGTATATATATATATATAGCATATAGCAGCATGGGTCCTATGCCATCATCATCTATGTGATCATTTGGAGATACTGAGACAATGGTTTAAGGACAAGCGATTTATTTGAGAGGTGACTCCAGTGGGCACTGATAGACAAGGAAAGAAGTGAGACAGAGAAGGGAAGACACATTCTCATGTCAACTAACTGGATCACAGTCCCCACTAGGATGAAGTTGGGGGGTCAGTGTGGCACACATGTCTCAGGGTCATCCCACTGAGGGATCACTGGCTGAATGTTAACTCTCTGGCCCTTCAAGTCTGCAGGGGCCTGGGGAGAGCACATTAGGGCTGCCAGAGAATCCTCATGGAGTAGGAAGTCAGGGCATGACAGTGGTAATGGCTGAGAGGATATGGACCGGAAGCTTAGGTATCTTTCAAATATCTTGACATTTGCTTAAAGGAATGGTTTACTCAAGCATACCTTCTTGTGGTCCAAAGTTTCAAGTCAGTCTTCTCTCTCTACTGCCCTAATTTGGCCACTCTTGAGTGGTGGGGAGCTAGGACTTCCAGACAGGGCTTGTCTTAAAGGGAAATAAGACCAACTGAAGAGCAGATGAACCTCAGGTACACCATGGGTGTAGTTTTCACTTGTATTTGTCTCTGCAGAAGGTATTGTGCTTCCAGAAATATCCTTAGTTTTTGTTTGGGGATGTTCCTCCCCCATGGACACACTTTTGGTTCACATGAATCAGGATCATTTAAATAAGGTCAGGTTAGATCATAGGATCTTTGCTAAGAATACCAGAAAAGACATCACTTCCTTGGTCTGGAGCTGAAGGTGGAAACCTTTTGCCCCTGGTGCCTCTGTCTACCATTATGGGACCACAGGGGAGACTCTCTGGGAATGGATCAGCACTGCGAAAGCGAGCTATGAGATCAAGATAGAGAGATAGTACGTTCCGAGCCATCATCAGAAATGCAGCCTCTTTTCTAGCCATGCCTCAAGATTTACCCCGGGTTACTGGAAACTCCTGAATTAAATCAATCGGATAAGATTTTTGGATTTTGAATCCAGAAGGTTCCTAAATGTAACATTAGATTATCAGATTATTATAATATAGAAAGTAATATTAACACCCTATGTACAGGCCTTTATTAACAGGCCTTTTCAGCAATAGGCAAATCTTTAATAATCAGAAACTAGTGTTTGGCTGAGTTTTTAAAATTTTTAATGCCTCAGTACTCAGTAGTAGACTGAAGTAAATCACTGTATTGATGTTATAGAGGAATTGTGAGGGCTAAATTAGCTAGTAAATGTAAAGTGCTTTGTGCAGTTCTAGGCATATTGTATTGTAATTTCCATGAGCACTAGGACCGTGTATAGTACCTACATTTTTTAACTACCATAAATTTAGCACCAATTATACTGCCTGCACATAGTAAACTATCGACAAATAAGTGTTGTACTAATGCATGGATGGAAGAAAGTAGAAGTGATGTTCAAACTATTCAGTAACCATTATGACAACAGCACCATCAACAAAAACTGGACAGCCACAGACAACCAGAACTGCCCTCCCAGTATGGCTGACTACTGAATACGAGCTAGAATAAATGAGAACACAAATATTAAAATGAAAATTATATGTAAATATTTCCTCATATACAGTATAGAGTCCTTCACACTGTTCAAAAGCTTTGTATATATTTTGGTTTAACCGTAAAAAAACCATATATGGGGTGATGTTGCCCACTAGTTACTATTTTATGAAAAAAATTTACCAGAATACATTTCCTTGATGACATAATTCTTTTAAATAGACTTCTTTATTCTTGAGAGAAGAATCACAATTCTATATTCCACCAATGTCTTCCCTTACAAGCAGTGCCTGGGTGGTGCTATATTGTGTTGTCAGAAAGGATAGTTTGAGATGACATGCTGAGTACATGCATGTCACTCCCCTAGAATTAATTTCTTAAAAGTCTCCCAGTGTGAGTTGGGGCTGGTTTTACTATTCTTTTTAAGTCATGACCCCTTTGATAAATACCATTTTTAATGTCTCCCTGCATCCATCAGGCCTACGAAAGCATATTACTGAGAATCAGAGAGTTAAAGGTCTGGCCTTGTCACACAGAAAGGTCAGAGTAGAGCCTGAATGAAAATCTAGCCCTTCTGACCCTTAGTTCTCTAAAATATATTAAAGGCCTAGGTCTGCCCTAGAATTGAATTCACTAGTAAAATCGAAAACCATTTTTGATTATGTAATCAATTCAAGAATTCAAGAATATAACCATCAAGCTGCATATTATTTTTTACCTTCCAGTATACCAATGTTACTTTTCCACATTCTCATCTACTCAAGGGGTATCTTTTCCTTCTACCTCTAGCTCTTCTTGATTCATCCTCAGGAAACAGGGACTAATCTTAATAACATTCATTCGTTAATTAAACACATATTTATTTAGAGCCTAAAAGCACCAGCCACTGGGCTAACACTGATTAAAGTAAAACCTAATGAAGATCATAAATCCCTAGCAACAAGAACACCTATAATAAAATGGTTGTAGTCAACTTTCCTATTTGCCAAAATCAATCAACTGGCGACTCAGACTACCAGTCAACTGGTGACTCAGATTATTTATTCCCAGAATAAACATTTGTTTCTATCCACGGTAGGCCCTTGATGGAGCAGAACCGAATAATATTAGATATTCATTGGACTTGGCAACTGCCAGCACTGTTTAATCAGTTCCTCATAAGCATTTTTCATTTGTTCACATTATTTCTAGATTATGCACAAGTCAAATATTAACTATCATTTGATACTTTGGGCTTCAATCAAAATAAACCCAAATGGAGTATATCAATCCCATCCCATCCCCAAATCTTCCATTTTATTGTACTCTCAATGATAATTGCTCCAACATAGCAGATGAGTACCTCTGAGATAATTTTCCATTCTTATTTATCAAAAATTACAAAGACCACATTTCACTGAATATAAACCCTCCATCTTCAATTCGTGATTTTTTCCCCTTCATGTATGAAGGATTTGAGAAGGAATCAGAAAATAAAAGGTAAGCATTCCAGATCAAAGAACAATTACTCTATTAATTTCCTATTTAATCTTATAAAATGCCTTTCTTTTCTAGAACTTCCCTCCTTTTCTTTCAAATATCAACAGGAAAATGACCTCTGCATGATTTCAAATTAAATTACACATTGTGATATTACACTATTGTTTTTAAAAGGTCATATAAGCATTTCCAATGTAAAGATTACTGGTCCAGAAGTCAACATAAATTTTTTAAGTTATACTGTTTAAAATCAATGAATGCTTATATGAATATATGTTTTACATTATATGTATGTAATTTGTATGTGTGTGTATATGTGTGTATGTACACATTTCATATGTTCATACGCAAGATGTTCTTTCTTGCTGAACTATCACCTGCTGTGACTTTGAAATAAGTAAAAAACACTTAACTTCCTTAAGGTATTGTCTGAGTCTTTTATTTTTGTATTCTTTCCAGAGCATATATGTTGGAGACAAGGATTACAAGAGATTATGATTAAAAGTATTATTCAATAATTATTTACTAACTACATATGAAAGAAAATTTAAAAGATTTATTGTCCACAGAACACAAACTACTTAATAGTGACAATACTTACAAGCTTATACTATAATGTTAATTTAAAATAGTGTAATAAATTATACTAAGTAATACTATAAATAGAATAAATATTTATATATAGTATATTAAAAAAACTGATACTATGTATGATATAATGTAATATATCATACAAAGTTCTGAATACTAGGATAATTATATTTTTGTTCATCTATATATACAATTCCTTTATAAATAGTTTAAAAAGCTGTTAAAGATGTAGATACAATTAATTTATTTCTCAGTCAAATCCATAAAATGTCTATTTTCTTAACTAGAGATTATAGAAAGAAGAGCAAAGCATTATTACATCATGATCTTTTAGAGAAATGAAAATATTTCTTAAAGATTCCATGCTAAAAATTCCCTACTACCTACATTAGCTTTTTCAGTAAATAAATTCTTTGAGGTGCAAAAGTAAGTGCTTTGGATCAAACATCTGGGCTTTCCTGGAAAAGACAGGTATGTGAAATACAGCATAGCTGATGGGAGGTCATTCCAACAATTAGAGCATAAGGAATCTATGTGTGTGAGAGATACATTTTAAAATAGTAAAAGTACCTGATTTAGTGTATCAGCTAAGATATGTTTACTGGCAAGCAATAGATACCAACTCCGGCAGTTGCGAGGAAATAGATGGATATTTATTTGAACAATACTATGAGTTCATAGAGCTGATGGGAGTTTGGAGACCCAGGCTTAGAAAACAAAGACACATGTTAGTTAGGGTGGACAGATATTGAAAACACAGAATTTTTCTTTTTAAGAGGAAAAGTGTGGGTACCACTGCTGCAGCTGATGCAGTAAATGACTCCTAAAAGTATCCTGCCACATTTTTGCATCATTCAATCAAGATTAAAAATTCTGGATAGGCATATCCAACTAGCAGCTAATTTGCCTTCCTGTGCCCTGGCTCTCTTGGGTTGGAATGAGGGAGGATCTGTTCACTCTAGCTTAAGTTCTAGAACATGTAGTAGTACCACCTCTCATTAAAAGCTACTTGAAAAGCAGAATTCCTCCTCTATAGGAAGAAGGGAGTGAATATTATACTGATATTTTTTAAAGGCAATATTCACTATACTTAGACATGGCAATAAGAAAATCTTTCCTCCATTCTAAACATAGATCATTTTATAATTATCTTCTGAAGTTACACTGTTTATTTACTCAACTTGCTTATTGTCATTTTCAATGGTTAAAAAATAGGCCCCATAAGAACCAGAGTTTGCCACTCTTGTTCAATGCTTTATCTCCACCACCTAGACCACATACTCGCCATCAACACATAGGTGACCAATAAATATTTGCTGAATGAATTGATGAATAAGTAAAAGAATACTGTAATGTGTGGAAAATACTATTTTCCCAATTTCTTTGCCCAATTCATTCCTATCGAGCCACTTATGACTCAACTTTATGGCCTATTTGTAACCTGAAATATTTGTTTTCACATAGAAGCCTTGGCTAAAGGAAAGATAGAGAGCTTCCCACTGTGTTTTACAGATTTAGCAGTATCTCTACATCCCCTTGCGGAAAGTGAATCTTCGACCTATTTTCTCTGATGAGCAGTGTGTTGGAGTTAACCATGAATTTGTGATGGGATGAATCAAGTGTGAAGCAGCTGCTTCTTCCCGGTTCCTGTGAAATTGTTCCAAGCTTCAAAAAGGCATTTTATAATTACCAGTGGAATATGGAAGATACATGTAAATGGAACTTCTTGGGGAGCTTTTACATTGAGAAGCTCCTAACATCTAATTGAGAAGTGAGATTCAAAGAAAATAATAATAAAGATTTGAAAAGAGTGATGATAATTTTATGACAAAAAAATGTCAGAAAGGTATCTAATGTTTGTTTATTTTTCTGTGGGTGAATGTGGGGGGAAGATAACTAGATGTTAAGACTTCGGATCAGGGTCCAACAATTCTGAATGATGCTTCTGAAATACTCTTGTCCTTTCACACCCAGTCCCAGGTTCATGTATAAGAACGCTTCAAGTTGGTGTCCCTACCATGCTTCCATTACACTCTATTTAAAAATTTTCCACATTTTTTAATGTTTAGTTTATTTATCTATATTTCCCTACTCCCGTGTTATCATTCTAAATGGAGAAACCCAATTGAATTGATCCTTGTGCCCCTAGAACCTAGCTCAGCATTGTGTAGCACATAGGCAGAGTTCGATATATTTTTCTTGAAATTAATTTTTCTAGGGTGAATGTGATCATGTAAACTTGCTGAAAATCAATGATAATCCTGATTTCTTGGTTATATATGAAAGGCAGTATGTTAAAATAAAACCCTTTCTATCCTTGAATCTGGAATGAAATCTCCTTTTATTTATTAAGTAGTTCATATTCTGAAGTTTAAAAATAAATCGGTAATATATAATTAACCAGCAAGAACTATTTCCTAAATGTGAGAATAAAATTTAGAGACAATAATATAATTATTACTTCTCTCGTAAAGAGTTAATGGAGCAGGAGAGCCAACATGTAGTCAGGCAACAGAAAATAAAAAAAAGAGAAACAGAGAGAGGGAGAGAGGGAGAGTGAGAGGGTGGGAAGGAAAGAGAGAGGGAACTCTAGCTAGCTAGTGGGCAGAGGAAATCAAAAGTACAGAACAAGATAAAGTTTCTTATCTTTCCAGTCTGCCTGGGACAACATAGAAAAAAATGGATAAAGACAGAAAATCCCAGTGGCACCTTGTTTATACTATGGTATTTTTAGGACCATTTTAATGGAGCTTTCACAGTTCCCCAAAAAGTAAACTCTGTCCCTCTCAAAGTTCCTGCGTTTTCCAGATGCCTCTGGACATCCAATAATTTCTGCAAAGACTTGGCCTTCCAGACATCGTAGCCTTTACTAATAAGAAGGACTGAAAAATAATTCCTTTCATCTTCATGGATATTAGCTTTAGACTTGCTAGGGCCCTATTGCTGATGAGGAGGAGTAGAGGAAAAGTTTTCTAGATGTAACAACAATAAAAATAAGTAGTTTTAAGTTTTAACTTCTTTTTAAGAGACACTTGCTTAAAAACTAAAGCAAGCAATCTTCTTTCCCAAAGACTCAATAAGAGGGCAAAACTCTTGTAAAGAAAAAAAAAAAAATAGGCTTCGTAAACTAATCCAATGTACCAAAAACTGTCAGCATAATGCGAAAGCATTAAATGATCCTCTGAAATATTTATTAATTTTAATTGAGAAAATAAATGCAAAGAAAAAAATATTCATAAAATTTAAAATCTTTTCATATGACTTTTATATTTTATCTTTGCTGAATGTTTGGATAAGTAGATATTTTTTAATTACAAAGCAGTTCCTAATCATTGTATGTATACCTTGTCATGTGTCATTAACCCTGGCTCCCAATGCTCTGGCTCCTGTAGCGAGGACCACATGATGTAGAGTTAATTCCCTTTCACTCTTTGATGGACGTGAGGCATGAGGCATTGTTGTTTTAATCTATAATTTTGAGGTTGTTGATTTTCATAGCATAATCTAGCCAACTTTTTAGATATAGGAGTTATTTTTTTTTAATTTACATTATTCAAAATTATGTTATAAAACTCTAAACTAGCTTCTGTTAGCAATTGAAGATGCATTGAGATGTTTTCTCTCTTGAATCTGCCAATTATTTCAAACCACATGCAAGGAGCTTGTGCATTCCTGTTGAACGAGCTCAGGGTCTAAGACATTTGACCCCACAGGGCAGTTTGTCTATTCTGTCAGCTTTAGACATAACATCAATTCTGTTGCTCACTCTTTGCTTTAGGTATTTTCTAATTAACAAGTTATTTTGTGAGAAAAAGTAACTTCTATGTAATTTGAAATTTCAATCCAAACAAATTAGAGAGGATTTTATCATATCATAAATTTTAGAAAATAATAATGAGTAACTTTTTTCTTGATCTAGTTGCAAGAAATTTAAATTATTTAAACAGCAATAGATTATCATTATGGAGAAGATTCTTTCATAATAACTATTTGTAATGATTCCATGTTTCATATGTATTTATTAGGTTAAATAATTATTAAAGAATATGTTCACAGCATAACTTCACAGAACCCTGATGAATGCCCAGTGGTTAGTATAACTAACTCTAGAGTAATAGCAACCTAGGTTCAATTCTCAGTTCAGACTCTTCATAGTTGTGTGACCTTGAATAAGGTCTTTGAAATATTCAAATTTTCAAGCTAGATGACTTCCCAGTTACATTGAAGCACAATTCTTCTGGATCGAGTTGACCTCAGAATAACAATAATTTTAGTGGTTAATATTTTTTTAACACATGCTATGGGCCCAAAACTCTGCTAAGCACTTTACCTATATTATCGCATTTAATCAACACACATTACTTATAAGGTTGATGTTATTTGTTTGTATCTCTCTTTATAGGTAAGGAAAATAAAGAGTTTTGTGGTTTGCCTATGTCTTAGTCTATTGTGTGTGTGAAATATTCATCAGTAAAGTAGATAAAAGCAGAATTTCTATTATTTAACAAGAAGGAAAGGGGAGCCCCTAATCACAACTCTCTTAGACTCCTTGTTCCTGTGTGGTGGACCCTGCTTGGCCCAAGAGGAATCTGAAGGACAGATTAAAAGTCTTCATTTAAGCCAACCCTTATCTATTTAAAGCACCCATCTCTAGCCAAATGTGCTATTTAAATTTAATTAAAATTTAAAATAATAAAACATCCAGTTCCTCAGTCACACCGGCCCTATTTCGAGTGTCTACTGGCCACATATGTCTAGTGATTACTATATCATATAGCACAGATGCAAAACATTTTCATCAACACAGAAATGTCTATTGAATAACAGTGATCTAGACCAAACCTCCAATGACTGTGCATTATAATTAGAATAATTATAGCCTTCCTTACCCGGACATAATCTGGACCTTGCCCACTTCTTTGAATTTATTTCATACCAATCTTTGTCGTCCACTACATTCCAGACACACTGGCCTTCTTTGTGGTTCTCCCGTTACCAAGCTTTGCTGGGGGCTTTGCATTTGTT
Organism: Pteropus medius; assembly: GCF_902729225.1. Taxonomy (NCBI): domain Eukaryota; kingdom Metazoa; phylum Chordata; class Mammalia; order Chiroptera; family Pteropodidae; genus Pteropus; species Pteropus medius. The sequence goes on from NW_024340699.1 coordinate 3,781,294, forward strand.
GTTTCCCCTACATGTTAGATTCTTCCTCCAGCTTAACACATGGCTGCCTTTCACTCAGCCTTCAGGGATAAGCCACAAAATCACCTTCCCAAAGATCATTTTTCTTATTATTCCATCCAAACTAGCCCTTCCATCCCAAATCTTTTTCTGTTCCATAACTCTATTTTAGTTTCTTACAGTACTTGCCACTTTTGGAGTTTTTGTTTACTTATGTCTATTGCTTTCACTCTTGAATGTAAACTCTAGAGAGTCACAGACCTTGGATGTCTTATTCACAGATTCATACCCAGCTCTAAGCTCAATCACTGCCCATAGTAGTTACTCAATAACTAGCTGAATAAATAAATGAAATAAATTTATAGATGAGAAAATTAAACTCCAGAGACATTAACCTGCCCAATGTAACACAGATAAGTGGCAAAAATACGGGATTTAATCCAAATAGTTTCTCAGTCTGGAACCGAACTACAATAAAGTAAAGAAGTATTACTAAGAAGAAAAATGAGGAGAAAGATGATGTTCAGGAAACACTTCAAAACCTAGTTGCAAAATGCTAGGAGTTAGCCTGTCCCATGGAGAATGACGGGATCACTGATGCAGCTCATTAGACACAGAGTCAGCAACACCACGTCTTGAAATTTGGAGGAAGCTGTGAAGTGAGCATTTGAACTTTGCACTAAAATGTTATTACTTGACAAAGGTAGCCACCCAGGTAACCCTAGCCTAATGAAAAGGTGCCTGCTACAAGATACCAGAATGGTTCAATTAACAGCAAGAGGATCACATAGGAGACAGAAAGGGAAGATGTCAGCAGGCTGATCAGAGGACCATGGTAGAGGGAGACAACAGTAGATCAGGGAGTTGCTAAGAAAAAAATATTAAGGTGGCCAGCAGCACTAATGGAGGGTCAGAAAGAATTGATAGTGAGTTACCAGCAGGCCATGAGCACAGCTGTAAGCAGCAGGAAGAGCTGGCAGGTGAGTGGAAGGAGCAGCTAATCAAACTGTCTAATGGGCTGATTAGACGAGCAGTGGGATCAGAGAGCAGGGATAGGAGATTCAACTGCAGGAAGATCAGAAGGACAGGCAAAACAATGACAGAACAAAGTCAGTCAAGGGTCTGGATAAGAGGAGAAGCTGCTTGGGCAGCAGTCTGATCAGCCGGCTGTGACAGCTCATTACACAGTGAGGGATCCAACGGTAGGAGGCGCCAGGAAGGCTGAGGGGATGAAGCAATTCATAGGGCTGAGGAATCTCAGAATCATTAAAACTAATCAAAGCTGACAGCAGCCTCAGAGCTGAGGGTGGGGCTACTTGTGAGTTTGCAGCCTATGCCTTTGGCCAAGGGTTTATTTTTCACACCGTAAGCTGAGCATGCTGCTCAGCTGGTTTCTCTACTGTCCCAAGGCTCAGGGGACTGTGATTTGAAGTCTCCTTGACAAAGTAGGGCAGAGGCCACCTGTCTCAGCTCCTTAAATATGGCAGCCTGAACCATGAGCTGAGGCCTGCTCTGGAACTCTGGCCAGGCTCACTCACCTAAGCAAATAAATATGCTAATGATCCTCTTCCTTAATCATATTTTTCCCTTCTAAATATAATACTTGCATTCTTAGAGAAATTGCACAAAGGATTCTGAATGTAAAAGTTTAGGTCAAAATATATTTTAAATGTGTCAGAAATGTCTGTCCCTTGTTATTTAAACTTCAGGTACAGTCACTCTCCACACTTAAGCGTTAAAGTCACTCTCTGCCCGCCCCTAATCAAACCGCTATAATTTTTTTCAGTTATAATACACATAAAGAGACACACAATTAAATATTTTAAGTTGCATTTTTGTGAATTGATTCTATAGTGGCTTTTTGTAAAAGCAGAAAATACATATAAAGCTTGCAAAGCAAAATGTTTCCATATTTTCTTTCAGTTGATTTTTTTTTCTGACTTTCTCTTTCTAGCGTCATCAAACCCATCTTAAGTGTTTAGGCCAGCTGCTTTCCTCTGACCTATATTTGCCATGTCTGTGACAACATGGGCATTCAAATAATAATAACAATAATATTTACCTTTTTTGAGTGCTTACTAAGAAAAATGATGTGAGATAACTATTCATATCTCCACTTTATGGGAAAAAAGGCTAAGACATTTACAGGTTAGGGAGTGGGTTACCTGGAACTTACTGCCACTCCACTCATCTACTATGTTATGCAGTCTGTGTATTTCCAACAAAATTAAACGATATTAGAGTAAACTTGCATAGGCTTTTACTACTCTTCTCACATTTGTTTTCTTCAAAATATAGACTAACAGAAGCTTTTTGCCAAGGCTTAAACTTTCTGTGCATTATGAAAAGTTGTCTTCATGCATTTAGAATATAGCAAGTGGAATTCTTTCAAGAAGTAATATTGCAATGAACAAAAAAGTGACATTGCTATATTTGGAAGGCATTACAGCAGGTGTGAGTTACACATGTCCTTATCATATCCCTTTCTGACCTCCTGCATCATCTAGATAAAAATATGAACCAAGAAAGCAATTAAAATGTGATTTTAATATATGAAGCAATGTATTCAGTATTAACTGGGCTTCAAACTGCAATAATCAAAACAATGTGGTACTAGAACAAGAATTGACAGGTTGATTAATGAACCAAAATAAAAATTTAGGTTCAAGTGAGTATAGGATTTAAATTAGAATAAAAGTGATATTTCAGATTGCTGAGAGAAAGATAAACTTCCTAACGGTTCTAGGTTAATTTCCTGACTATTAAAAAGTAGTAAGATTATTGTGTTACAAAAAACACCAAAATGAATTCCAGATACATTAAATCTAAAATTAGTAGAATCTATGTTAGAATATACCTTAGCCAACATGTACAAAAAATTTATTATATGCTTCCCTTTTGACCAAGTACTTTAACTCTCAGTGGATGTCTATCACATCATTGTTTATTCTAACAAAAAGGAAAGATGAACGTTAAAATAAATATCAAACTAGAGAAATCAGATGAATAAAACAGAATGTATACTTATACAAATGGGCTACTACATTATCAATACAAATGATTTGTGCTGCAGGACTCATATATTACTTTTATAACTAGACAATAAACAAAACCAATATTTTAATTAAATGTAAAAAGTATATAAAATACATATTCAAATAAACTACTATAAACTACGGGAAGCCAGAAAGGGTACTTTTGGCAGTAGTGCCCATTTTATTCTAAGTGAAGACTAGAGTGTCCAGTACTGCAATTCATACTTAGTAGGTAGGCACATAAAAACACCCGATGATGTCAACTAACACGCTCCTGAAATTATTCCATAATTTTCCAAAGTTAATTTAAAAACAACTTTGTATCATTGTGATCCTCTTGACAAGGCCTAGGTAAATAGTTAAAAGCTAACACTTTAGTAAAATACTAATTATTATTCAAACCTTAATACATTATATAATTTTTAAAAAATATTATATTATGAACTTCTTCCAGTCCAAATGTAACTCAATAAATCAGAATGATTAAGAAAAAGTAAGATATACTGGTTAATTCTTTCATCTCTCTTCTGTAACAAATGTAGTCCAAGGAGAATTGCTTTCCATGTGAACTTTTTAAGAATCTGTTATTATTCCAAGCTTAGCTTGAAGTGAAAAACCAGACTCAGTATTATTCTATTGCATTATACATGAGTCTTTCAAAGAAATTGTATGTTTTTATCTTCCTGCCCTCTCTCTAAAAGATGGAGAGTTACATGACATGAATCATAATGATTATTTCTGTCAATGCTTCAAAATCCAAGGCAATATATGAGTCATACTTTGGAGATCTTAAACAAAAAAAAATAAATAAATAAAAATTAAAAAAAGAATCTTGAGCACTGGTCTAGAAAACACATTAATATCACTAATTGGTAATAGTAATTCACAAATAAGCCAAAAGAAACTTGGTGAAACCCATTTAATTATAAGCAATATGCCCATTTCTAAGAAATGTTGATCATTAGGAGTAATAGATATTGGTAATCTACTCTTGGGTATATTTACTCAGGAGAGAGTTCATTTTTAGCAGTAAAATGGCAATACTAAAGAGAGAAGATCACTATCAATATGACAGATTCTTTCACTCAATGTTTGTTGGCATCTTATTTTGTCATTGTTACTCTTCACTATTGAGGACAGAATGATATTCAGGAAGTTATGCATTTATAATACTGATGATTTAGGAACATAATGCAAGGATATGGATCAGAAAATAACTGATTGATTCTGGGATTGAATCCAAATTCTCATTAAACCAAATTGGCTAACCCATTAGATGTATAATATACAAATTCATAGTTGGGTTAATGAAGGAAAATCTAGAGCAGGAGTAGCTGACTCAGATACTTACAGAGGATAGGAAGGTATCATAAATGGGCATACTGAATTGCACTCACCATAGAATGGTAAAAAGTATTAGAACCTACTTAAAACTTTAAAAACCAATTAAAATAATTATGTCAGGAAGTAGAGGAGAATACCAAAAGCCACTTTCAGTCCACAGGTTTTCAGTACTGATCTGGCAAAATGACTCGTGTATGTAAATGTGTCTTTAACACGAGGGATCGAAATACTGGAATCTGTATGTATGTGAAAACCAAGTCTATGGCCAGTTATCTTTTGTGATTCAAAAAAGTTGGTCATTTTTCTGCATGTTGAGAAAAGAGGCATAAGTTATATTCCTAGTTGCCCAGAAGCTAATAGTTTAGGGAGTTTATAAGTTAACATATAAAAATGGCAATTAATTATAAGAAGTGATTATTAAAGTACAAAGAAGCAAGGCATATACTGAAAAAAGAGCTTGTGATATCTATACTGAGTCAATAAGTATAAATAGAAATTATTCAGCAATGAATGTGAGAAGGACCTTTGAGGTGGGAAAAGAGCATATCATTCACATTAGTGATTACTCTTCCTTATCATTCCCTTTCATTCCTCATTTCACAACCTACAACAGATGATAGATAGATTGATAGATAGATAGATAGATAGATAGATAGATAGATAGATAGATAGATAGATAGATAGATACTCCTTCAATAAATAGTTATTATTATTATAGCGGGCAGTACAAATTGATGTTTGAACTCAGCTAGACCTGTGTACAAACTCTTTGGAGTCAGCCAGAGCTGAATTCAAGTTCTGCTTTCTGAGTTTATTCTCTGTGTGACCTGGATTATGTCACTTTAACTCACCATGAATGTTTCCTTATCTATGTGGTGAAGATAACAATACTGATCCACATTGCTGCCATATGGATTAAATGAAATAATGCACATAAAACCCAGTTCCTACTACATAAAAAGTATATATATTTTAAATTTTAATTACGCAGGGAATAAAACTCAATATCCAGAGTTTGACCAAAAAAAGAAAACTGAGAGCAAATGAAGTGATACTAACTCATCCACATCCTTACTCAAGGCCACCTTGGATGCTCAGAAGTGATTCACCGGTGCCAGTACTGGGCCCAGGGAGAGGGCGTCAGGAGAGGAACATTGATGAGTTGCTAGCAAGAGCACTGAGTGGGAGGGTTCCTGAGTTTTGGAGAGCTTTGTGTTCAGAAACAGAGCCAGCTGCTTCACTGCTGTGGTTTTTACTTACTAAATGTGGGTTGGGATGATAGGCTTTGGGTTTCCTGTGTTGTCTTTTATCAGAGCACTGATACATTTCCTTATCACCTGCACTGTATCTCCCACGTGGTCATTTTTTTTCTGTTGTATCATTTAAAATTAGAGCCTTGATTCCGTTCCTTGGATAAATGATTCAGAAGACTAGAGTTGTTTTTTGTTTTGTTTTAATGTCTTATTACAGATTACCTTCCACTAGGCCTGCATGAAATAATGTTAGGGAATTTTAAAACTATAAGATGGAGAAAACTTTGTGGGCAACCAATTTTTGTTTATTTTTCAGGTAGCTTAAGATAGGCATGCCAATCTAAGTCTTCTAGAAAAATGCTTCACTTTCCTAGAGTGAGGCCACATTAAAATTTTAGATTTATGCACACAGTCAGTATTCAATGAATTATATTCTGCATTCATTACAATGGCATCCAAGGGGTTTCTTTGCTTTCTAACCTCTGCATCCAATGACCCAAACTGTGCCAATCTGGTGATAAAATAAGTGATTCACACATTCCTGATAAATTTGAACTAGTAATAAAATATTGTAATAAAATCATGCTGAGAACTCCAGCATTTTCCTACACATCTAGAAAACATTAGCATCTTTAATTCTTCTGTAAATAGTAGAAAAAAAATACTAGTAATAATAGTCAGTATAATTGTTTTCCTATGAAGAGATCAAAAACCCAGAGACTACTAAAAATAAGATTTGCACTTGTATCCCAGCTCTGGTAGTTACAGTGAGGCCGTTGGTATGGGCTTGAACTTTGCAGACATTCACTTATCAAATGTTTATTGAACCCCTATCATGTTCCAGATCCTGAGCTAAGTACTGCCCTCACCTAAGTTACTCCTTTTAAAAATTGGCATAAAAATTACAAGGGCAAGCATGGTTCACAAAGACAACATAAATGTGTGTTTTAAATTGGAAAATTACATAGAGAATGATGAATTTGTCAACACATTCATTATGTCTGCCATTTTCTGAACCGTGCACATTATAGGGAAAGCTAAACAAAACAAAACAAAACAAAACAAAACTGTTTCCTGCCTTAAGAAAGATGAACATGGCAGTTAGTTATTTTCTGAAGGCTCTTTTGTGGCCATGAATCAGGCACAGGAGCTAAACGCCATTAATGGGATGAACTGCCCCTAGAGTTACAGGGCTCACGTGAGATTGTCCTGCTCTACTGGTAAATGTAGGTAGAAGGCATTCAGAGCCATCAGTAATAGCCCTGCTGCTGGCAAAGCAGACTGTGCTGGACCTCAGGTGCCAGCGCAACAAACTTCGGGGGCCGAGACTTCATGATCACCATGCTCCCTCAACAAGCTCTGCTCTGGCCCAGGTCACAGTCCCAAACCTTATGCTTCAGCCTTCTCAGTAATTCTCTAAGCTCCCCGATATCCTTCCAGGGCATTTGTTTTCTGTGTTGATCAGCTACAGATGGCTTCTGCTTATCTGTTCCTGACCGATTTAAAGAGAGTAGTTAAGTCTTAGATGGTTTTAAAATGCCCTTCCACCTATGGAAGGTGCCAAGAAGTTGCCAACCTGGGCCAAAAAGTAAATAATTAAAAAAAAAAAAAAAAGAAAGAAAGAAAGAAACAGTTTTTCTCTCCCCTCAGAGATTTTCTGACCTCTCTTCAACTACAACGGACAGTATCACTGTGACCTCTGACCCCTTCATGGTCAGGCTCCAAAACAGCAATTCAGGAGACAGAAAAATGAGCTAGGTAGCAAGTCCTAAGGTGTGTATAATTTCCTTGAGATGCCTTCATGAATTAATGGCTCAGTGATCACATAACTTTAGAAGATGCTGCACACCGTGTCTTCTTTTGGAAATATGCAAAACAGATAAACGCAGTGTCTCCGAAGGGAAGTGGTGAAAGGAGATATTTATACCTTGTACCCACACTTATTCTGGGTGCACTGTGAAAAATTATTTTTCCAAAACACCAGTAATACTCTACCATAAGCATTTCGCTGAATATATTTTTAGACATACGTCTGAAAGTCATTTTATCTAGTCATCTTACTTTGGAGGAGATAGTCCTAGAAGTATGCTATGTAGGGTAGCGGGAGAAAGGACATGGGGATGGGATGCATATCACGTACCATGTACTAAGAACATAACTTTAGGGACAACAAGGCAGGTCTCTGAGCCTCAATTCACTCCTCTGCAGAATGTGGTTAATAACCCCTTTTTACCAGTATTGGCGTAAGGGGACACTGAAATAATGTATATAAAACTCTCAGCACATTATCTAGCACATAGGGGACAATTTGTATTGTTATTACAAAACTTAAATTGGAAGTATTAAAAATTAAATTTTTTAATGATTGATAATGACCAAGTATAAGTCCTACCATCTAAAAGGTGGTTAATAAACAGTAATAAGTTAGGTTACTTTTCCTTCATTGGTAAAAGCAAATTTGACATAATAGGATAGAGTCCAATCCCCTTACTAGACTGTGAACTCAGGGAGGATAGGGGCTGTGTCTGCCTCTGATCAGCATATTCCCCCTAGCAGAGCACCTAAAACATAAACATAATATATACTATGTTTTTCTACATTATTGAGTAAATGTCCCTCCGTTTTTATTACCTTCATAGAGCATAGAATCAAAATTCTCCATTTTTTATTCTATAGAAATATCAACAAAGTAAAATATTTTAAAAGCCCATTTCCTAAAATTTACTGCATTACTCAGCCAGGTCCCAAATTTATTTATCAATCCAAACTTCCAATGAGTAACAAAAGCCAAAGAAATGAGAACATTTTGTTTCTGACTGAGTTAAGTTTACACATATTGGTCTCTCAACAAAGGTGCAGATTGAAATCTGATTCTGAAACATTTGAGGACTTAAGTAATTTCCCACACTTAAATCCATATATACCAAGTTGCTATCTACTATAGGGCAGAATGGCCTAACCAATTTCACAGAATTACTTTTCATATATGGATTACAACCACAGAGAGAACAGCAGATCGATCAAAGACGCTGGCTTCTAGGGCCAGGAGAAAACTGCTGGGACAATAGATTCATGTCAAAATGTAAATAAATGAATGGATGGATGGATAGATGGATGAATAAACTCGTGTAAAATCCAGAATATCTGTTTGATAATTTACAGTTTGCAAAAGGCCAAATTTATTTCTCCACATTTGGTGTCTTAAATATTCTTGTGAAGATGGTAATAGCAGCGATGATTCTTATTTTATAGTTATCAGAACTCTCTTAACTTTGCTTTCCTCGTCATTCTTTCAAGTATCTAATTTGGAATGATTTTTGTTTTTTTCAGAGAAAAACATCTAGTAATTTCTGCTTTTTTAAAGATAGTTCAATGCTTTCACAATGGTCTCAAAAAATGCTACAAATTGTTAGTTTGGTCTGTCTGACTCCCATCTGACACCATCTGTGAAAGTCAGGTTAGGTTATATTGTGTTACAGTAATAAACAATCTCAAAATATCAGTATCCTAACACAGGAAATTTTTATTTTTTATTTCCATGAAGTTTGCCACAGAGCTATTAAACCTCCAGATCAACTGTCCTCCAAACAGTGACCTACATGCAGGCTGCTCACTTTGGAGGCTTTGCCAAGACAATTCAAGGTGTCCTCATCTATCCCAGCAGGGGAAGAAGGACTGGGAAATTGTGCATGGACTTTAATTCCCTCAGCCCAAATGCAACATTATTCATAGAGCTTACCTGGCCAAAAAGGAGGTGGGATATGTATGTGAATAAATGGACATTTGAAGGACACCACTGTCCCTTCCTCACCTCCTTACCTGTTCATCCTTACCTCTACCACTCTCCAGCCTGCTCTGAGCTCTGTTTCATAGTTCCTTCAATAAGCCATGCTCCCTCCTCCCATAGGGCATTTGCACACTCTTTACCTGGGTACAAAACATTCTTTCCTATCATATTCCCTTTTCCTCTTCTCCAACCCTTTTACATAGTTGATTTTAATTTTCTTGCAATCACAGCTAAGCATCAGTTTCTCATGGAACTCTTCTCCAAATTACTCCCTCCCACAAATATCATTATAGAAACATTCCCGTTGGAAGACTTATTACACTTTGCAGATTTGTGTTCCTTAGCGTGACTATTTGACTAAGGTTTGCCTTTCCCCCTAGACTGATGACTGCAAGAGACCAAGAACTATATTGACTTTGAACAGCTTTATATCCCCAGCACATAGAAAAATACTTGGCACATAATATGAATTTAATAAATATTTGTTATATGATTAAATAATGAAGAATTCAATGTTCTGAGAGATTATGCAACGTGACTAAAGGTACAACTAATCAATGACAAAGCCGAGACTCATACCTGGGCATTCCGACTCAAAATCCCATTCCCTTTGCATGGCTCCTCAGTATGCTAAATTTGGAAATGGGCAGATCCTTGGAAGGAGGGCATTGGTGACACTGCACAGAGACACAGAAACTTCACTGTCGGAAAGAAAGAAAAAGAGACATATTTTCGCCATCTGCTTTCAAAGAACCCACAATCCCTTGGGCCTGAAGATCTTTGGGTGTAGAAGTTAATCACAAAGTAATCTGTGTCAACTTATAAAAGGAAGCTACCGTTAATGTCAGCCTAGAGAGCTTTCAAAGTTTGAAGACAAAACAAGGGTTTGCTTTGTGGCTTCTTTCTATTGTCCCTCTATATTTATTTTCAGACTGTGGGGACAAATTGCGTTGTCTTATAATGAGTCATGCTTTCCAAAAACAGAACTCTGTTTGCATGAACAGTAGTTATCGTTCTAGCTTGAGAGTCAGTAAGGCTGAAAACCAGCCTCAAATGAGTGAATAGCTTTTTCCTGCTTCTATGGATCGCCTGAAATGAGATGAAATTTCACTATGAGCTAGTTAGTTAAAAAGCACTATTTTCTAAAAGTAGATGCATACTCATTGGAAAAAGCAGTTAAACATATTTTAAAAGTACAAGGAATCAACCAAATTTCATTTGAGATCCTGCCTCCCAAATACCATAATCACAATTAACATTTGGGCAAACGTCTTCCAGACAGCTGTCTCTCAATAACCTCTATCTTTAAGACACTGGATGTTTTCAGATGCACAACCAAACGTTTAATTGTGCAGGGCTGAAGTGAAGAGCCTTGGGTTTGAATACTAACTCTGCCACTTACCAACCATGTGACCTTGGGCAATTACTTGACTTCTTTAACTTTTAATTTCTTCATTTGTAAAACTGTGCCAGTATTTACTTTGTAGGTTATGAAGATAAAATTAGTTAGACAAAGTACCAACAACAATGCTAGGCACACTTAGGCATCTAAAGGGAAAAAAACACAATTCCATTTTCCCAGTGGAATACAGATATTGATGATATGAAACAAAGCTTGGTGCACACAACAAATGGGAAAGTGAACAGTGCAGGTCACAGACATCTCACAGAGCAAATTGCAAGGCCAATGTCTTCAGCTTCTTTTCAGTCAGTAATAATGAGTGGTGAGCCTGAGCTGGCTTTTAGATAATTCGGAGAGTTTAGTTTACTGAAATTATCTAAAAAGTGATTCTCTGCAAAAATAAATTTTCTGCATGATGTGAAAACAGAACTATCATTTATTGAGCAAAGCATGAGTCAAGGGATTATACTGGGTCCTTTACATTCATCATTTTATTGACTTCTCTCAACAATATTATGAGGCAGTTGCCGTTACTAGGTGCAATTTGCAGATTGGAAAACTTAACCCTACAAGTTTCGGTGATTTGCCCAGAGATTGACATTTAATAATAGAGGGCCTCAGATATGATCCTAGGTCTGACTGATTCCAAATCTGAAGACCTAAATCACTGGGCAGTAGTGTCTTGCCAGGCATTGGAACATCTGCACTTATTATTATTATTATTTTTTAATGCTATAAAAATGTGCTTATAAGAGAAAAGTTTCAATTTTAAAGCAAAATATAATGTCTACTGCATAAACAATGAACTTAAGAAAATAGTGACAATCATATTACATATCTAAATTGTATAATATACTCTTTCAAAGGTCACACGATTCTCACAACAGTTTTGAAATCTGGAGCACAGACAATATAATCCCTGGTTTACTTACAGAAGAGGTTAGATCACAGATTCACTTAGTGTTAGAAGAAAAATCCAGACTTTGCTTACTTGAAATTCAGAGTTCTCTTTATAATACTCCTCTTTCTCCTGGGAAGAACCTTAAAATATTTTAAAACTCTTTAAAATGAATATTCCGGAGCAAAAAATTTACAAAATATTTTTTAAATTTTTACACATTAGCTGAGGAAAGTCTCTGGTTTGAGACAATACCATGTGTGCCTCAAACAGCTCTGCCTGGGGAGTTACAGGGTAAAATCCTAAATGAGATTTATGACATGGCTTCTCTGACTTTGCTGTAGCCTTCCTGGATGAAGAAGAGCTTTTCCTATGAACTCTGTATGATCTATATTTGAGGTTATTAGAGACTATTTTTGTGAGAAATCAAAATGACGGCCTTCATCACAATGAATGATATTTGACTTTAGAAAGAAAATGTAATTAACTGACTCACAGTACAATCACTCTAAATTAATCAAGAGTAGACAGACATTAATTCAAAAGGGGAAAATCCATCAAGAACAAACCAAGTTAAACACTGTAGAATCATTAATATCCATTTCACAAGACTGAATGCCATTAGCTCTAGTCAGCCAACAGCCTGGCACAATCACTTTCTCTTCTCTTTGCCGCTGGTCCATGGAAAAACATGGCTTACTGAATTTGTTTCCAACAACTTAATTTGCTTCTCATTAAGGGGCTATGTGGATGGCATAATGGATTGATGTTTAAATGAGAAGAATTTATTAAAATAAAAAGTTTTTGTTAAACATATTTAACCTTACTATAGACTTCTATTTTGATCAGAACTTGTGCTTTTTTTGTTTTCTTAAACCTTTACGCCCCATTTGATTTACTAAAAGAAATACTGAGAGTTGACTACAGCATTCCACTAGCGAAGCAGCCTATCCAACCATGCTTTGTGTAGTCACCACAGTGTACTCAAAAAGAAATCCTGGAGCAGAATGCAAATCCTTCCATCTTTCTACTATATGTCATGAGAAAGTCACTTTACCCCTCTGAGTCTCGGTTCCTCCATCTGTAACATCTGGTGACTATCTACACACCAGAAAGTTGTGAAGTAAATGGCATAATGTATATAAGTGTTTTGTAAACTGTAAAGTAGTATCCTAAAAAAGTTTGTAGACAGAGAACCATAGATTCAAATCTTGGTTCCTATAGCATATTAGCTGTGTGGTGTTGGGTAAACTACATAACTCTCAGAGTTGAAGATATGTGAACTATAAAAAAATAAGAATAATTCCTTGTAAGATTGTTATGTAAAATAGCAGTAAAGAACCAAATGTAATATATAGTTGGCACTCAATAAAAAATAAGCATTATTTTTGTTGGTATTATTATTATTAAGTTATTATGATATTTACTAAGTTGATACACTTTCCTAAGCCCAACATTATGATACTCTTAGACAGCAATGGGGTAATCATAATGGAAAGTATAAACTATAATACAAGAAATCCTGGACAGAAACCAAAAAAAACAAGGCCAGGTTGAGAGAGATGAACATTCTCTGTTAAATATGTGATTATTTGCAACACATATATTCATATATCAGAAAATTTTTATGGAGTATTCACTATTAGACATGCAAAAAAATGTTAGACATAATCTTTGCTGTCAAGGAGCTCAATACCTAGAATGATAGACAGGCAGATAGACAGACAGACAGAAATTTATATTTATATATGCATATATATCTGGATACTCATGATACCTATATATAATATACATACATGTAGTTAGTATATTTATGTTTATATTCACACTACATTACATTTTCATCTAAAAATTAATCAATAACATGTAATAAGATAGTATATAGTGAAATGAAACAACTATGACAGACAAGAAGTGTTTAAGTACAGGCACAATGCTTATTTTTCACTGTATCGAGTGAATTTTTTCACCCACAGTGTTTTCTCAAATATATTTATTACATAAATAAATTTATCGATGCAAGTTTCATTCCAAAAACTGGGTTCTGAGGACCGAAGTTCAGCTTTATGCTTTTGTTTCTGTTTTCTCTGCTTACCTGGAATAAAAAATAAGAGAGCATTATCTACAAAAGCCTATTGATAAACATCAGCAAATCTGATATCACTCTTAAGCTTAGAGTCCTTCAATGTCACCCCCTTGGTATATGAAATGGCACAGGGGCTTCTTCTCCTGCTGTTCTCTGGTACACGAACATAATCTATTGACAGCATTATATTGAATGACTTACAATTCCCCTACATTCCACTCTGTCATGCTATCAGCTCCTTACACAAGTTGTTCTCTCTGCTTAAGATGTCTTTCCTCAGTCACCTAGGGTGCCCTTACTCATCCTTCAATCTCTCATGTAAATTCTTCTTCCACTTTGAAGTTTTCTCAGACCCACTCTAGTGAAATGAATCACTGGTTCCTTTATTCTACTTGGATATCATGACATCATATAGCAGTGATCTGGTTACCCATCTATCTTTTCTACTAGACTGTGAATTTTTCAAAGGCAGGAACTGTTTTTCTTTTTCTTTTCTTTCTTTCTTTCTTTCTTTCTTTCTTTCTTTCTTTCTTTCTTTCTTTCTTTCTTTCTTTCTTTCTTTCTTCTTTCTTCTTTCTTTCATCTCTAGGGCTGGCAAGTAGTAAATATTTTACAAATAAATTGGTAGCTGATTATTTCAAATAATCTTCATCTTAACTATGTCATAACTTATAAGAATTTATAATGAACCTGTTCCATAATGTCAGCTAATATTACTAACTACTTATTTTACGACAGGTGTGATACTGTTATTAACCCCATTTTATAAATAAAAAAAAAATTAAGCTCAGAGAGATAACAAGATTGGCCCAAGGTTATTCTAGCTGCCTGTGTGGGACAGAGCTGGGATTCAATCATGGTCAACTATGAACCCTTAGACCAGGTGAGAACTAATGATTTAGGGTGGTCTATTCCACCCTAAAGGACACTAGTGTGATGATTCAGAACTGTGGAAGCTACAAAGCTTAATACAAGTTGAGAAAAAAATAAAGGTGGACAGAACCACCCACATTGCCTATTTATTAATAAAAATGCAAATGAGTTTGCTCTATTTGGCAAGGTTAAGACAATCTGGTTCACAGAAATTAAGATGCTGTTCTGCTGGTTTCATAGAAAAGAGCTAAAATAGAACCTTCTACTGCTAACACAATTGGGTAAGGGAGATAATTATTTTGGTTAAATGTCAGTAATAACTAATGGGGAAAATTCCATTTTTGCTAAACATGGAAAAATATGTGACTAATAGCTGAGTGACAAAGGCACTTAATCATCGCTTATTAACTGATGATTTTTTAAGCCACAGATATATCACGTTTATTCTTTATTTTAAAAAGAAACACACATTTGAAAATAAAGGCAGAGTCCTATCAGAAAAAACAATGAAGGGACCTATAGCCTTGACTGTTTTTTTGTCAGTAAACAGAAAAAGGACAGTAGGCTCCCAAAGAGCCCTGAAGACGCCATTGGTAATTCCCTCCTTTCTTTCCTTGATTCTCCTTATATTTCCACTTGGAGAGATTGTTATCTCACCCTCAGAATTTCTACTGGACAATCTCAGTCATGGTGAAGCATAAAGAAGGTCATTGATGACTCTGAAATGCTGTAGCTAACGGCTTTAGCCTATGGCTGTTGGACAACTATGAAAAGCATATCTGTTTGTTTATTTTGAAACTGAGCTTCCCTTTTAGGAATAACAACATTGTAGAAGTGGCTAGTGACAAAATCTAAGTGGCAAATTGCTAAGGATTTAAATGTCCACAATATCTACTCAAATGCATGAATGCCTATATATATGTATACGTGTATGCACTCATACATGTGCACACATGGTTTGCTTGTTCTAGAATTTCTATTCAGTATACTATCATTAGATAGTATTAGTTGGTTGAACTGATTTATTGAGAATAATCTTTCTTTTTATTAAAAAAAAAACCTAGCCAGAGGCTCACCAGTCCCATTTTGTCTTCATGGAAACATAGAAAGACTACATAGAAAGACTTCCCAGTTTCTTTTGTAGTTAAGATTACATGGCTAGGTTGAGACCAAGAGAATATGGATGAAAGTGATGTATGTATGCTGCTTCCAGGACCAGAACATCTTGTCCAATTCACCTCCCAACCACATTACTCCCCCAAGCCTTCCTGCCCAATCTGCCTATAAATGACACTAGCCTTACCTTGAAGCCTCAACGTGATAAAGACATAAGATGTAAACAGCCACCATGACCACATGAAAGGCAGACATCTGACCTGCCTCAGATTTCAATGTGAGTGGCAAACAAACTTTTCTAAAAAGACACTGAGCCTTTAGAATTTGTCTAACTCTATTGTAGATTGCCTTCTCCACAGGAAATTTGATACACACGATGTGGTATTGCTTTCAGAAAGCCTAAGGGCAGTGTAGCTCCTGGAAAATAGTAGATACTTAATAAATGTTGTTTGTTAAATTATCAATATCCTTTGCCATACTTCCCAGTTCATACATGTTACATAATAAGTATAACAGCTCCCAAATGATTGAAACATAATGTGATCTCATAGTGATAGAATCTCTCATGAATGTTTCTACTGTTTAGAACAAGGCATGATCCTGTCTTCCATACTGAAGGGCACAGTGACATCGTGTGCTAACTGTAGGAAAGATAAATCTGTATAGGAATGGAATAGTTGTTCTTTGGTGTGGACAAAACATTTTATATCAGATTTTTTTTTTGTAGTATTTTATGGCGAAAAAAAGTAAAACAATTATTCGACTTAATAATTGCATCTAATTAGTCTTTAGGCCCAAACTGGAATGATTTTTCTACTAATAGCTACAAAGAAACTATCAACTGTGATAGAATACCTTTTAGGACTTTTTAAAAGATGTGCTTATAACGGTTACTTTTAAAATTAAAGAACTCATATTCAAATAAAGTATTGAACGCTTCTATTTAAAAAATTTAAAAATGTATTAAAGTCTTTAATATGTTAATGTGTCTTAAGTATCTCCAAGAGGGATCTGTTTTACGGTGCATTAACTAAGTGTACTTGACCTTTTAACTCTTCCCATCCCTCTCACCCCTCCTCCACCACAAACAAATTCAGAATTAGTATTCTAAGAAATGTATCTTGTAAAGAAATGATTTAGAATTATTGCAAACTTATACAATTATAATGAAAATTGGACAATATTCTGATGGAAAGATACCAGTCTAATCTTAATAATAATTAGGTAATTGGAATGGTCAAACTCCTGAAATTATTTCCAACTTTATGTTTAGAATAGGAAGCACTATAGACTTCATTTAAACACATGGTTGTAAAATGTAATATATGTTTAGTAGAACTTTCTGGTTAACATGTTTATTTGGTGAAACTTTTCTATGGCATGGTTGTTCCTGCTGGAATAAAGGACATTTTCTCTGAAACTCTGTTTCACTGTGTATGCTTGTGCTAGCTGAGCTCCCCAGTATACAATTTTAAAATTCCAGAACTTTATCTACCACAAATATTCAAAGTCACTATCTACACCAGTGGCAGCTACGTATGTCAACACAAATTGTAGGAGACATTATAAAAAGGCAAAGTTGCTTTGAATTAATACTTCTAAGCAGAATAAAAGTAGAAGAAAAATATTTTCTTTCACATCTATAGGCTTTAAAAGGCAATTGCAGGTGTTTCAAAACTAATCTTTAATTAGTGATGTAAGAAGACAATGGTGGTTCTAACAGCTGGGTAATTAAAGTACTTATCAACTAAATTGATAATTAAAATGTAAAATTTAAGTACCTTATATTAGCAAGCAAAATAAATCTCCAATGAATCTAGACTAGATCAGAATGTTTTCTTTCTCCTTTCTTATTAAAACTGTAGAGTCACAATAGAGAAAATTCCACAAATTCTAAGGAAATATGACACTGTCTTAATCTGAAGTGTGTCTGACATTGGAATGGAGCAATTCTCTCCAGCCCCTGAACCTTTCTATGAGAGACTTTCACTTTCTATGGTTCTAGAAAGAATGTGGTTAAAGGGATATGGGGGAAAAAGCTATGGGTCCTCTAAGATGCGTAGGAAAAAAAATCAAAAACACAATACAAAACACTCACGTAAATATAACGACATTCAAACTCCAAACAGACTCACTAAGATCAACACTTTTCATAACGTTGTACCCACCATTTCCATCACCACTACCAACCGCCACCACCACCACCACCAAGACCATTACTAACAGTCAATGAGCAAGTTCCCCTAGAAAGCTGCTCTTTTATATAGTGGTTGTCAAAGCTGAGCATACACCAAGATCACCTGAAGGACATATTAAAACACAGACATGTTGGTCCTACTCCTAGAGTTTCTGATTCAGTAGGTCTGGGATGGGCCACAAGAAATTTTATTTCTAACAAGTCCCCAGGTGATGCTGATGTGGCTGGTCTAGAAACACACACTTTGAGAGAATCACTTAAAATATTTTAATATGATTTCATTCAGTGAAACTTAATGCCGATCCTATTATGGTGCAAATATAGTTGTTCTAAGTAGTCTTATTTTTTCAAAATTCAAAATAGGAAAGTATATCAGTTAAATGTGATAAGAGTGAAGTAACTGCAACATCAGGATGCTACATAACCACAATATACATGGGTACATTATGACTTATCTCTTACAGGAGAGTTGGTGTTTGGCTTGGCATCCTGCTAGGCAAGCTCAGTTAATTAAATGAAATAACTCCCTATCTCCTATTTGTACTTTTCATCATATTCTTTCTTGTCCCTCTTCCAGATAATTGTATGCTTCTTCCTTTGTCTGAAATACACTTAGTCAACCTATCACATGGCTAACTCCTACTGTACTTTAGAGCTCATCTTTAAAGTCACCTTTTACAGGAGGTCTGTCTTAAAGTATTCTTTTACTCCTTTTTCCAATGAGAGAACACTGTGTACATCTCTACCATAGCACTTAGCAGAGCTTATTTTAACTTTCTGTTTATGTACCTGTCTCTTGCTTGAGACTATGAGCTCTTGAAGAGCAAACATTTGGTGTTTGTACCTCTAACCACCAGATAAGCCTTTGATGATATATTTAAATATGTAAAAAAAATTTTTAGTGTTGTCAAACTAAACCTGGAGATTTTGTTTTATTTTATTTGTGACTTCGATTAAGTAGCTTTGGAATATAAATTTATTTGTTCATTCATTCAAACTTCAATTGACTGATCTGTGTGTGTCAAATGCAATAGATGTGTTGGTGAAAAAGCCCATAACATTTCTATGCTTATGTGTCTCAACACTTGGTGGGGATGCAGATCGATAGAAAGACAGCAAGTAGTGTGAAAAAAGGCTTTGATGAGGGTAAAGTAGACACTGTCAGAATTATAAATGAGGACCAATTAATCCAGACTTGGGTTAGAAAATGATTCCTGAAAAAAGTAATTTCTAAACTAGGGATTATTGTGTTAATCTGTTTTCCTTGGCTGTTTTATATATTAGCTTTCTGTGCTCATATTGAGCATACCAATCATCTATGAATCCATTGTTTAGGCTTCCAGAAAGTTTAAGTTGATACAAAATGAGAATCAGAAAGAAGAAATGCCTAAGTTAATTATGTGATATCAGATATTTGACTCATTTTATGTAAGTAATTTTGGTCTTTGTATTTGGAATCTTAAAATATTTATCCTTTCCCCAACCTAGATTTTTATTCACTGATTTTTGCATGTAAATATGCAGATTTGAGAAGTTGATTACCTTCATTATAATGTAGTTATTTCTCCTATCACATTTAACTGTCAAACCATGCTATTTTAAATCTTGAAGAATAAGACTACTCAGAACAACTATATTTGCATTATAATAGGGTACACATTATAATAAGGTGATTCGTTACTCTTTCAGTATCACCTTTACCTTTGAATTGTCACCTTAAAGCTTAGGTGTCACAGTGTGGTCTTCTGTGCCCAAGGTATTGG
Source organism: Pteropus medius (assembly GCF_902729225.1). Classification (NCBI taxonomy): domain Eukaryota; kingdom Metazoa; phylum Chordata; class Mammalia; order Chiroptera; family Pteropodidae; genus Pteropus; species Pteropus medius. The sequence continues at coordinate 3,801,045 of NW_024340699.1, forward strand.
CATTTAAGAGATTTATCAGACACCTAAAACGAAGCAGTGGCCAGAGGCATAAAAAAGAGTAAAGATCATAAACTCAAAGAATAAAATGAAAATGTTCAATCCAAGATGTATGAATAATTCACAAACACTGAATTGGTATTTGAAGGTTCTCCCATCAGCACACATTTTCCTTACTTATGAACTTTTTTCTCAGTTCATCTTATATCTTGTATATCTAACGGGAACCCAGTAATAACATATTAGAGAGGAGATTTTATTTCCTCAGGCAAAAAGAAAGATACATAGATCATTAAAGTGAGGAATATCTGATAAGGGTAAAAGGTTAAATCTACCTCCTGGCTAATGGTTCCAGATCATTTTTATTTCTCTCTGGTCTGATTTAGGTGACAAAACTCTCTTTTGGTTTCCATCCCTGGCTGAATATTAGAATCACACTGTGTAGTAGGCATAATAATGTCCTCTGAAGATGTCTGTGTCCTAATCTGTGTAGCCTGAATCTGATAGGTAGCCCAAGAAAGAAAAATTAAGGCTGCAAATGGAATTAAGATTGCTCAATAGTTAACATTAAAATAGGTAGATTATCCTGGAATATGTGGCTGGACCCAATATAATTACAAGAGGTCTTAAAAAGCAAAAGAATGATTCTGAAAAAGAGTACCAGAGAGATGGCAGCATAAGGAAGACGTGGCCCGATTTACTGGCTCTGAAGTGGGCCATCAGTCAGAAAAAGCAAGCAGCCTCTAGAAACTAGAAATAGTAAGGAAATAGATTTCCCTTAGAGGTTCTAGAAAAAAAATGCATCCTTCTGACACCTTAATCTTGGCCCAGTAAATTCCCTGTCAGATTTATATTCTATAGAACTGTAAGATAATATATTTGTAAATTTGTGTTTTTAAGCGACTAAGCTTATGGTAATTTGTCACAGAAGCAACAGAAACTTAAACTTAATAAACCTGGGGACCTTTTAAAACTCCTGAAGCTCAGATCACATCCCATATCAATTACACTAAAATCTCTGGTGGGAGAGTGGGGGAAAAATGAGATCCTACAGCAATAATTTTTTTTAAGCTCTATAAAAGATTCCATATTTCAAAACTGCTGCTCTCAATATATTCACTGGTCTCCACAAGTAACTAAATTGCCTCAGAATGAACTCTTCATTGGCGGTGAAGCTGGGTCCACACGACATCATGTTACTCCAAGTTAATGCCAGGAGCAGAGCATCAACATCATCTTGGAACTTGTTAGAAATACATGAAATAATTCTGAGGCAGAATTTGCATTCGAATACTAAATTCTTGGGGATTTTTGTATGCACATTAAATTTTAAGAAACAAATCATATGCACTGGAAGTTCCCTTCCTTATCTATGTCTTTGCAACTTGAAATAATTTTTAAATTAGTATCTAAATAAAAAAAAAATTAAAGCAGTCCCTCAAGTCTATGAGTTCCTTGAAGAAAAAACTCTATTTCCCTCCTTTCTTTCTTCTTCTTCCTTCTCTTTTCCTTTCTCATTCTCTCTCCCTCCCTCCTCCTTTGCTTATGCTCAGACCCAAGACACATCATTTCTAACTTGCTGCCTGAATTAATAATTGTAACTGCAGCAATGATAAAAATAACTCACAAAATGCATACTACTATGAAATAAAAATATCACTTAAAATGCCAGAAAAAACTTACATATTAATTTAGACTCAATAGTTTATTTCTTTTTATCCCAGGTAATTTCACTTAGACTCTAGAGATGTACATCAATATTTATTAGCTTACTCTTAAAATTCCTAAATTATTTCAAACATCTCTTGGGATTTTATTTCCATGAGCTAATAGATTCAACTACCAGAAATCTTTTGCTTACATCAAATTTAAATTTATTTACCATAAATTTAGAATTTTTTAAATCTAGACTTTGTGGGGAAAAACATCCTGTATTGGTAGAACTATAGTTTCTTCAGTTTGTTTTTCTCCAATCTGGGTTTGTAAAAACCAATGACAATGACTAAGATTTGAAGATGCAAAGCATGCTGCCATCTCCCAACTGATGTCCATGGAAACATTGCCAATCCACCAGGATTCTCCTATGCTGAGCCCAAGCCTCATTTTTAAAAGCTTCTCAACATAGCACTTTAGACAGCACTTAAATGTTAAGCTAAAAAAAAAAAAAAAAGAATAAAAAAAAACTTGTTTTATTTTACTTTTCTAACCTTAATCATCTCGCTTAACTCCTACAACAAAGGAGCTAGATGTTATTATTCTCATTTTACACATGAGGACACTGAAGTCTAGAGGGCATTAGTAACTCACCCAAGGTCATGCTGTTAGTCACAGGTGGAGACAGGGTTTGAGTTAGGGTTTGTCTGGTGCCAGGACCCATGCTGATCAAACTGTTGCCTGCAGTGGTGTGCCATAATTTGTTGGCCCTGGGAATGACAGGAAGCCACATATTAAAGGACTTTCCCTTGAGAGTTCTTAGAGGGAACCCTTAGTGGATCAAACTGACCATATTGTTCTTTCCAAGTACCCAAATGTCTATAACACTGTGCCATATAAGTTCTACAAAGAAGATCAGTTATACAACACATCCCTGCTCTAAAATCTGTCACTGCAGAGCATGGTGATGCACTGCTTATGTGATTGCCCATACTAAGAAACAAACCACACTGGTTTTAAACCAGTGGCCTATTAGGCTCAATTCCAGTTGTTTGCTGAAAGCAAACAAGTAATTTTTAATCACACAGGGAATCTTTATAACGTGTTTACATATACTTTGCTATCAGCATAACACTGCTTTTTTCATAGCATCCGCTACGAAAGATGCTGAAATAAATAAAAGGAGGCAGTTTCCAAATAGTTGCCATCTATCTGTTATTCTGGAGAGAGGGAAGGGGGAAATTTTTGAGGACGACCTGCTCTACTTAATATACAAGTTTGGATAAATGTTTTCTGCTTTGAGATCTTAGCCAATACTGTTCCTCAAAGATAGGTCTGCCTATTATGTGGTTGGCAATGACCTCTGTCTCTCACTAGGGAGATATCTGAAAAGCTGTTTCTTCAAGAAATGCCAGGCAGGCTTGCTGATCTTACTTACAGTCATTGGGTGTTAGAAGACACACCCCTGATTGTGTTTATACATATGTGACAGTATCTGATGAGACAGAAAGATACAGTTAGTCCAATATGCCATTGATTTTTAAGATGCCCCCAAACAGTGAAAACAGAAGTTAAAGATCACTGCTAGTTATGCAATAATTAATTAAAAATAGTTTTGTTACAAGAACTGAAATTAAAATTCAAGAATGCCAAGCTTTGGATCAGGCCTGGATTTGAGCTCCAGCTCCACCAAGCTACTGGTTTTGTGATACCAGGCAAGTCATTTAACAGCTCTGTACCTCAAACTCTCCTTCCATAAAACAGAATAATATCTAAATTTCAGAAAAGGAAGTTAATGCATATCAAGCATCTAGCATGCTGCTTGGAGGAGGGTAGACTTTCAGGAAACATCAGCCTCCTTCGTACTCCCTTTTCTGCGAGTCAGACCTTCAGATGATTTCTTTCACATCCTCAAAGGATATACGTTGTGCCCTGTAAGTCAAAACATTCAAAGTAATAATGCATTTTCATTGGGTACCTCACGGAGTACCTATTCCTATTTACACTCAATGTTTAATGTATATAGCTACTGCCTTAAAAGAGATTTCTGCTGCCACATATAGTGAAATATATTTCATCAAAGAGTGAGTAAGTTCTACTGAGTTTCTAGTATGTGTAAAATAATTGGGTGGGGGATAAGAAAATCTCTGCTCTTGAGACATTTAAAATCTAGCAGTAAAAACCATGTTAATTGAACTATACATCCCACAAAGTTATATGGAAAAGGAATGGGAATGGCAAAGGTGTGATCAGGAAGTGAATCATGAGGAAATAGTATTTCAGCCAAGCCTCGAATAATAAACAGGATTTTAACAGGAAGATAGGAGAGTAAGGGGCATATCAGGCAAAAACTTAGAGGCAGACTATGAAGAATCCAGAATGCCAACATTTACATATTTAATATTTTGGCTGGCAGAAACTTAATAAGGTGTATAAAGTGGGAGAGTGACAGAAGTAGATCAATAAAAATGACTGATAAGGTAAAAATTAAAGTCTGCACTTTGCCAGTCTTACCCAATTTTCTTTTCTGCTGATAGTGTGTAGAGGCTGTCAGATATTTTCCTATTCATTTGCAAATGCATGTGGGTGGATGTACATTATAAATGCATTTCTATGCATGATGACTTGCATATGAAAACACATATATAGGAGGCAGGACTACTGCAATGGCAACATAAGGAGCTCTGAAGACACTCTTCCCAGTAAAACAAAAATTTTATTGTTAGAAATTATAGAAGATACAATCATTTGAAGTCTATGGAAATTGTCTTAAGACCATATAGCAAATGAAGAAAACTTCACAAGAAAAATCTACTAAATCTCTCAGTATGAACGGTGAGAGTCTGCAGTATTTGAATCATGACCTACTACCTTTCTTCCCTATCCAGCCCAGCTAGATGAAAATTCCATTGCAGACTGATGCAACTAAGAGCACAGGGCTTGCCATTTCTCTCCCTGTGCCCCAGCTCTCATCCACGGAGCTCTGCAGCTCTGTCTGAGTTGATTTTATTATTATTATCATTATTTATTATTATTACTATACTACTACTACTACTACTACTACTACTACTACTACTACTGCTGCTGCTACTACTACTGCTACTAGAACAGAACATGGAGAACTCCATGCCTAAAAGAATTATCAAAAACAATAAACATCTTAGCAAAGAGTCATTAAGGAAGGATGGAAGCTCCATGATACAAAGCATGAGACAAAACAGCAGAATAGCCGGAACTTTAAGGGAGGGAATCAGGGAAAAGGATACACAAGAAGAGTACTCCTGGAATCACAGTCAACCCTGAAGTTCAGGAAGGTTATGTATGTGCACTGGGCTGTAGCCATTCAGGAGTAATAAGATCAGAACGTGGGCCACATACAACTCATCAACACAGAGTACGCCACCCATTGGCACGAAGGCTTAAATTCAACTCTGACCAGACCCTGGCTGACAAATGAGCTTGTCAGACCCAAGTGTCACTTCTAAGAAGCCAGGTTTAAAAATAAATTGTACTCACTACTGGCAGTCTAAACAAGTATGCATGACCAATGCTCTCCGCACTCAGGACCAATTAAAGAGGTATCCACCCAGTTACTAAGACCAGGATGAATGCGGATCGAAAAACTGTAAATACCCTGAACAGTGGTGGTAGCCTGCAAACTATATGCATATCCAACAGTATAGGGTAAAAACCTTACCGGCTAAGGGGCTTAAGAATAATCTGCGACTAATAAATGACTTATGCGGATCATGGACGACCTCTAAGAAGTCTAACCAAAAGATTGAAACAAAGGAAAAAATATCTGAGCAGGAACATCAGACGTTGCACATTGCAGAGTAAATAGACTTCACAGAATTCGTCACTAGACAAATTTAAAATATAACCAATCAAAGAGTAACAATAATACTCCCTCCTGTAGAGGATGTATGTCCAGAGTTGCCACAATACATTGTCTACAGGGTACAGTTTTCAGTAAAAAAGCTAAGAGACATGAAAAGAACATGTACATGACACAAACACAGGGGAAAAGCAATAGTAACTAACTTTAAAGGTGTCCATGTTATAAACATGTTCCAAGAACTAAAGGACACTACGTGTAAAGAATTAAAGTAAATATAGATGCAAACATCTTTTAAAAATAAGCAAAATAAATCCAGTAACATATAAAAAAGGTTATACATCAAGACTAAGTAGGATTTATTCCTAGAGTGTGTTAGTTTAACATCCAGAGTCCATTAATATACTATATCAATTGAATAAAGGACAAAAACTGTATGATCATCTCAGTATATGTAGAAAACTTATTTGAAAAAAATTCAGTATCCCTTCGTGATAAACAAACAAACAAAAAACACTTAAACTAGAAATAGAAGCCTCAAACTATTACAAGATATCTACAAAAAGTCTATAACCACCATCAAACCTAATGGTGAAAGACTGAATCCTTTCTACCAAGATCATGAAAAAGATAAGGATGTTCACTCTGCCATTTCTATTTAACATTGTACTGGGAGTTCTAGTCAGAACAATTGAGAGGGCAGGGGAAGTATCCAGATTAGAAAGAAAGAAGTAAAACTATTTATATTTTCAGATTACATGATTTTGGATACAGAAAATTCTAAGGAATACCCAGAAATGAAAATTAGAATAATAAGCAACTAATAATAAGCAAAGAGTAATCAAGGGAAGATAAAAGTGCCATGATACAAAGGGTTGCAGGATACAAGGTTGATATGCAAAAATTAATTGTATTTATATACACTAGCAATGAAAATTTCAAAAATAAAATTTAGAAAACAGTTCTATTTATAATAGATCAAAAAGAACAAAAAAGTTAAACATTTATAAAATAAGCATAAGACTTGTATACTGAAAGCTATGAAATGTTTAAAGGAATGAAAGAAGATATAAATAAATTGAAAGACTTCTCATGTTCATGGATCAGAAGACTCAATATCTTAAGATGGCAATGGTATTCAAATTAATATACAGATTCAATATAGTCACTATCAAAATCCCAGCTGGCTTTTTTTGCAGACATTGAATAGTTTATCCTAAAATTCATATGGAAATGAAAAGGACAGAGAATAGCCAAAACATCTTTGAAAAAGAACAAAGTTGGAAGACACAATTCCCAATTTTAAAACTTACTACAAATCTAAATAAAAACAATGCAGTATAGACATAGATAGACTTGTATATTAATGGAATAGACTCAAGAGTTTAAAAATAAACTAATACACCTATAGCTAGTTGATTTCAGACAAGAGTACCAAGACAATTAAATGGGGAAAGAATAGTCTTTTCAGAAATTATGCCAAACAATGAAGCTGAATCCCTATCTTACATCGTATGCAAAATTTTAAACTTAAATGTACCATAGACTAAAATGTAAGAGTTTAAAATATGTAACTCTCAGAGGAAAACAGAATAAATTTCTCTTTTTTACATTAGGTTAAGTAATGTTTTCTTAGATATAGCACCAAAAATACAAGTGGCAAAAAGAATAGATACATTGGATTGTATCAAAATTAAAAACTTTTGTGCTGAAACTATACCTGATAAGGATCTTATATCTTACAACTCCATGACAAATAGAAAAATAATAAAATTTTAAAATGGTAAGAGGATCTAAATAGACATTTTCCCAAATACAATAAACAGATGCCAATAAACACATGAAACAGTGCTCAACAATGATTAATCATTAGGGAAATGAAAACCAAAACCATGATGAGATACATTTTTACACAAATTAGGATGGCCACACTTAAAAAGACATAAAGCATCAAGTATTGATAAGAATGTGGAGAAATGACACTTAACACATTGCTGGTTGAAAGGCAAAGTGGCACAGCCACTTTGAAAAACAGTTTGATAGTTTCTCAAATTATTAAATATAGAGTTACCATATGATCAAGCAATTCCACTCTAACATATATAACCAAGAGGAATTAATTGCTAGTCCAAACAAAACCTGTATACAAATTTTCATAGGAGCTTTATTTCTAATAGCCAAAACATCCCATATGGTGAATGCATAAATAGTTGCATATCTATGCAATTTAAAATTGATTATCAATAAAACAAATGTAGAACTTACTATTCTATGACATGAATGAATGCTAAAACTATGGTATATGAAAAAAAAACAGTCACAAAAGGCTTATATGACTTATATATTTACGTGAACTGTCTGGGAAAAGCAAATCTGTAGAAACAGAAAGCAGATTAGTAGATGCCTTGGGATGGATGGGTGTGTGATATGAAGAAGGTAGTTATAGGGATGATTGCTAATGGGTACAGTATTTTTTGGGGGGAGGACAAAATGTTAGGCTATGGTGATGGTTGCCTAATCCTGGGACTATACTAAAAATAAAATTATACACTTTGGGTGTATTTTATGTTATTTTAATATCTCAATAATCTGTTTATAAGATAACATATAATGCTAAATTTATACACCTCTAAATTTATATTTTGATGCATTTTACTTATCCATATTTTATATATATGCAAATAAATGATAATTTATACCTGTATATGTCACGCTTATAAATACAAGTATATATTCATGTAACTTCTATTTATTTGATAAATTTAACACATCTAAAGGTTATTTTAACATAAATAGCATGAAGGTGTAGCATATTATTGTGAAACTTATTTTAAAACATAATAATCATATTCCACTTTTCTATCTGGAACATACGACTCTATTTCATTTTCTTTTCTGGCATTGTAGTATCACATATTACTGATTTACCATAACTTAATGAACTATTCTCTTATTGATGAACATTCAGTTGCTACTCAATTTTTAGCAAAAAAAAATTATGAACATTTTTGTTTTTATCTATGCAAATCTATTAAAAATAGTACTCATAGTGGAATTGTTGGATGAAAGATTATGCATATATTAAATTTAGATAAGTGCTGTCAAAATACTTTCCCAAAACACTATAGACAATCTATATTCCCAACAATATTATTTTTTTATAAAGGAATTTGTGATTAAACTACTTGGGTTCATATCTAAGTTCCATCACTGCTAAGCTGGATGACTATGAGAGGTTTTGACCTGAGTTTCATGAAGATGATGTTAGAGTTAATAATATGATGTCCAATTCATTATAAATGTTCAATTTAAGTTATATATTATTTTTTAATTGATCATGATGAAATTTCCTATTTCCTCACATTTTACCAATGGGAGAGAACATGATTTTTTTCTGCCATTTCATTAATAAACAATAAAAACCAATTAATTTTTAGATACTGGGTCCCGGAGTCAGAATACCTGAATATCCATCACTATCAAGTTGTGTGTACTTGTTCAGCCAATTTTTTTGTGTGTCAATGTCCTTATCTTAAAAATGATATGATTTTTGGAGTTTTATGAGCATATGAGTTAATTATGTTAAGTGCTTTAAACAGTGCTCCTAACACAGAATTAATAATTAATTAATATATGTATATTTATTTTATTAATATTTCCTTGATCACTTTCACCACTAGAGAGACTAAATATTTTATTGGCTAATTTGCTTTTTCAGTGATATGCTTATTCATAAGTATGTCCACAAGTTCTTCTGTTTGCTATTTTCCTTTTACGAACATCAATATTCTTCTTATTATTGTTACAAATATTTTCTACTGACAATTCACTTGTTTCTTCGCTTTGTTTAATTTTATTCCGTTTCTTCCTCTCTCTCCCATACCTGCTTTGTTTCAAATACCTGGCCTCCTACATGATCTTTGAACATACGGATTTTGTACTGACTGTTCCCTTTGTCAGGAATGCTTTTCCTCAGCTGCTCATCCTTTACCTTCATGTCTGCCCAGCTGCTCATATATTGCCTGGTACTGAGGCCTACACTAACCACTCTACATAGTTTCCACACACTTCCACTCCTACTACAGCCAAGCCAGATCATCCTTCCTCTACTCTTTTTTAAATTTTTTCATAGCACTTGGAAACACCAAACAGACCATATTTTTCTTTCTTGTTTATTTTCTGTCTTTTCCACTAAAATTTAAAATTCACAAGATCAGGTATTTTTGTCTAGTTTCTTCCCTAGCTATCCCCAGAATCTAGAACAGTTTTTTGTACATTAGGGGTCTAAAACTATTTGCCAAATTGAATCATTTATGATTACTTCTTTGAAATAAGTTTTAATGTTTTGTGTTATCAAATACAAAAAGAGGTACCTTTATAAATACAAAAATCTTTATCTTATTTTGGCAAGCCATGCCTACCCTGAGATTGAGCAAATATCAAATATTCGTCTTTATTTTCTCATTACACTTTCATAGTAATTATCTATTAATTTACACTTATATTCTGGTTTCATCTAGAGCAGCAGTCCCCAACCTTTCTGGTATGAGTGACCGGTGCTCCTGTGAAAGTCTAATGCCTGATGATGTGAGGTGGAGCTAAGGCGGTGATGCTAGCGCTGGGGAGCGGCTGCAAATACAGATGAAGCTTCGCTGGCTTGCCCACCACTCACCTCCTGCTGTGCGGCCCAGTTCCTAACAGGCCATGGACTGGCACTAGTTTGTGGCCTGGGTGTTGGGATGATCTAGAGTATAGTTTAGGCAAAGCAGAACATCTATAAGATTTTTCGTTTGGAAAACCAGTTGCCCTAACACTAATTATTAAATGATGCACTCTTTACCCTGTGATAATCAGTACGACCTTCATGTGCAATCTTATCTGTATTGATTTCTGAACTCTATTTTCTTTTATGCTATAATAAGTTTATTTAACTTAGTTTTACATGTAAAATTATAATAAATTTATAGATCTACTTGGAGATAATTGCTCAACTTTTATTAGTTGAGTCTTTTTTGATTTCTAAGATAATCAGCCCCCTAAACTTTGTCAGTTTGCACCTTCTAGAACTTCTATTAGCCGATATTGAATCTCCTGGATCTATTATAACTTACTATTATAACTTATCTTTTATTTATTTGATATTCTGTGAGATTGCTTCTATTTAATCTTTCATGTTTATCTTCTGTTTGTTTTGTTCTAATCATTACACAAACTCTTACTGATTTTTTTTATCAGTTCATATTTCTTACATATTGAGGGGTCCATAAGCATACATGTGGAACTTAAAAATCCTTATGAAATGAATACCTGTGATAAGTCAATCCAGAAGAGAAAATGGAACATTTCTTCATGCATTTTGAAAATTTGAAATTTTTCCAAAATATTTCTCTGAAATAATTTTACTAACTTATTTTCTTATGTGTGCTTTTAAATTCACCTATTTTTAAATATTTCACTTATTTGATTTCATTTTTAGAAGCTCCAGTTGACACCTCTTAATATGTGCTTTTTAAGTTTTCTTGTACAAAACACACACTTTCCAGTCTTTCTTCTATTTCTTTAAACATAAAAAAGCATAATTTTATAATAGCTGTTTTGATAATTCCAACATCTGAATTCTGAGAGTCTGTTATCTCCAAGTGTTACTGTGGGAGGTAGGTAATGGACTCCCCAAAATATCCACATCCCTCTCCCTAAAACTGTGAATAGGCATCCTACATATATGACAAAAGGAATTTTACAGATGTGGTTAAATTAAGGGTTTTGAGATGGGAGATTATCCTGGGAGGCTCAATATGACAAGGGGAAACTTACATCACGAAGGCAAGATGGTCAGAGACAGAGGAGAAGGTCTGATGAAGAGAGCGGAGGTCGAAGTGACATGAACTAGTGAACGCAGGCGGCCTCTAGTAGCTGGAAAAGACAAAGAAACAGATTTTCCACTAGAGGATTCTGAAGAAATACAGCCCTGTTGACGCCTTTATTCTTAAGATTCTTGATCTCCAGAACTATAAGATAATAAATATAGTAGTAGTTTTATAGTAGTTTTAAGTCACTTGGCTTGTAGTAATTAGCAACAATAGGATATTAATATAGACAATTTCTTACTTATGGTACAATTTTCCAATGTGTTTCGTTATTTTTCATTGTGTTTTCCCTAGAAATATTTTTTTTTCCTTAGAAATTATTTGTGAAACTTCTTCATGGCCTAGGTTGAAGGCATTTGCTTCTATCAGAGTCTGGATGTGCCACCAAGTCTAGGCTATTGTAAAGCATTTTCATGTTGTGAGTGTATTTTTGGACCACCAAGTAAATTGCCCTGCTTATACTATTGTACCAACCCTGTTTTATATGATCATATTTTTTTCTCCTATATCTTGTTTTATATCCTCATATCTTTGGTTGTTTGAAAGATAAAGCATCAGTACAGCATTATAGATACATTAAGTTCCACATGTATGCTTATGGACCCCTCTATATGTAAGAAATATAGTACAGCATTATAGATACATGAAATGGTTTCTCCAATAGGAGGCCATCATCTACAACACCAGAAAACTGTTAGTAAGTGGGAAGGCTTCCGTTAGGTTGCCTGAGAGAAGAGCAGAAAAGGTGTCTAGGCATTTATGCAGCTCCCTTTTATTATTCTTATTTTTATCCTGCTCCTGCATTATGCTCACCATGTTTTCTCCTCTTTTGTCATTGTTTGTTGTTGCTGTTATTGCAATGCCATCTGTTTTTCATCTTCCCTAGACTGATTATGAAACCTAAAGGTTTGAAGACAGTATTTTGAAGTCATAATCAATAAACGGTAGCTATGTATTATATAGGTTTTCCAGATACCTGAGAATATTGCATTATCATTAAACAAATGCCATGGAATGGCAATATTTTGCTTTCTGGAAAATAAAGTTAAAGATGTTGTGTAATGGATTCCATATTCATAACTTTTCTAAAAGCAGATGCTGGCATGACTTGGAGTTTTTCCAGGTTGAATGACTATAAACTTTATCAAGAATCCTCAACCAAAGACAGTTGCTTCCTCTCTACCATCTGTGCAGCAGCAAGATATAAAGAAATCAAGCCAGGATATGATAATTATGCTATGGATATATTGGTACCCTAAAGGACATTAGTTAGAATTATGAAATATAATTCTTTACTGTTAGTAAACAGGTGTATCATCCTATAAAATAAGCACTTCTATATTATTGATATTTTAGAGGAAGAGAAATGTCATTTACAAAACTATTTGATTCTCTGACATAGGATAATTGAGTATAATTAATTTCATATATATGTACCCTATTTATTTAATAACATTTTTTAACTATATAATTAAATGTCTGAAGTTATGCACCTGGGAACTAGAGTAGTCGATGCTCAAAGCAGCTGGTTTGACGCTATGTGTAAGACTTCAAAAAGATAACTGCCTATCCCTTTGATTGGTCCATCCAAAATGCACATATGTTGTATGTGCATTTTGGATGGACCAATCAAAGGGATAGGCAGTTATAATATGACTCATGTTATAAGTCAAGCCATTTTAAATAAGTTGGTTAGGATCTATCAAGACCTTTTCTTTTCTTTTCTTTCTTTTTTTTAGGTGAGGCAACCATTGGTTGACCTCACAGATTGCAAGGACCTTGTCAGCTTACAATCTGTTTTTTTTATTTTTTTTTATTTTATTTTTTCGCCTACAGCACCTGGTCTTTCTAGGTGGTCTCCATCCAAGTACTAACCAGGCCTGACCCTGCTTAGCTTCCAAGATCAGACAGGATCGGGCTTGTTCAGGGTAGCATGGCTGTAGACAAAACTTTTCTTATTACTTAATCCAGTCAACAAATACTGAGTATTAGGCACTTACTCAAGTGCTCAGTATATATCGATAGATACAGATGATTAAGATCTTTTACTTCTTGGAACTTATAGTCTAACAAGTAAATTATTATAGTACATGACATATAAAAGGTGGTAAGTGTCATGGCAGAAAAAATAGAGTATGATGTGGAAGATCAAGTGATGGGGTGTTGCAATTTTAAACAGGGTAGTTAAGATGGGCCTTCTGAGAAGGTGTTATCTGAAAAGAAACTTTGAGAGTCATGGGCTTAGCCACGTGGATATCTCAGGGAAGAGTATTCCATGCAGAGGGAACAGACAATGCAAACACCCTGAGGCAGAAACAGGTCTGGCATAATTGAAGAATAGTGCAGAAGTTAGGTTTCTTGGAGTAGAGGAAAAGGAGAAAATGTAAAAGTTAAGATCAGAAAGGGATTAGGACAGATCATGAAGGACCTTGTGGGCCATTGTGTGGATGTAAACTATTCTATGAATGAAACGGGGATCCAAAAGATAATTTGAGTTGATCCGTGGCTTTAATCTGACTTGTATTTTTAAAAGAATCAATCTGACTGCTGAGTAGAGAAGTAATAGTTAGGAAAGGGTACAGGCAGGCAACTGTATTACTCAGGCAAGAAATGATGATGGCTTGGATTCGCTTGGAAGCAGACCCAGTGACAGATAAACAGACCAGAATGAGATTCATTTCTCAGAAAGCGAATGCTTTGAGATTGCAGGATATTGTGATATGGAACAGAACTCTGTCAAGTCATTTGTGTGTGAAACCCCTCTGCCTGTGTAAGATCAATTCCATAACACTGATGATGCTGTTGGAGCAACAGCTGTGGCCTTAATACGCAGAGCAATTCTAAATGTGGCATATTAAATCATCAAGGGCATCAATTCATTCTAATTCCAGATTATAAAGTTGACCTTCTGACCTCTCAAATAAATACTTTCAGTTGAATACAAAAGCTATTCTCTTCGATTTTAATACCAAAAATAGATAACTGAACTTTTAATATACTTCTAGTTGAGTTAAAATAAATGAGACAATATTTGCTTTGGTTTCCATAGTAGCTATGATAATGTGCTAAAGGTGTGGGAAGAAGGGAGAAAGCAAAGCAAGGTTAATGATTTTCAGAAATAATAGTCCTATTTTCTAGACCTGAGTCAATGTGGAAATATAGAGGAGAGTGATTGAGCACAGTGACTTCAACATGACTTAAAGTTTAGAAAGCAAGAGAAGTATTGATCTTTTCTCCTTCTATCAAAAACTAGAGAGGGAGTTTTTATTGTTCTGCCTGTTGAGTAAATACCATAGCAGAAAAGCAAGAAAAGAGGGTTTCACTGAAGCAAAGCAAGGAAAGGCTGTTTAGCCACAGTAAAGGCTCACTTATACCTCTGAAAACTGGTCATGGACTTTGGTATCCATCAGACATGGAGTCAAATACAGACTTTACTTTTTGTTTAGCCAAGGGTATCACCTGAGGAAAGTTAAGTAATCTCAACCTCTTTCAGGTTCCTTATATTTGAATAATGACTGAACCTAATTCAAATGATTCTATGAATGTCATCTGAAATTATATAAAAGTCTCACAGTCATGATTATCATTTCAATTTCCTTTAATAGCTATTATTTGGTCTTATTTTGTTTATCTATTGAAATAGTACATGAAATTGGATCTCACTGTCCTCTACACTCATCGAAAAAAAAACATAATTAAGACAACCCACAGTATACATTGTATATATTTTTTGGAACAGTAAAGATAATTCTTAACGTGGGAAACTGAACAGTTGGTATCCTGTTAGGAGAGGCTTTTTTCCAGTTGCAACAATAACTTGAGGTTGCTATTACTTTCCACTTCAACTTGTGTTTGTTAAAATTATTTTAAAAGGCAATGTAGTGGAATGTGTTGGCAATAAGGCCAAGTGGTTACATATTTTAATTCTCTGATAGAAAGAGAAAGCAGTGAGAAAGCCTCTTTTTTTGGTACATGTAAAAGTAGACACACTCAAAATGGAATTCTGAAAAAGCCACCTCTACATTTAACTAAACCCTCTTCCTTCCCCCATGTAGCTGCTCAACAGTGAGCTGGACACTGTGAAGGCAGAGGAAGCACCTTTGTCATATTAGTGGTATAAGAATGGCACACAGGAATAACAGCAACAAATTAGAAAAACAAGAATGGCATGATAGTATTCACTGTGCCAAGTGCAAGTTCTATGTAAGTCACAGGACTAACACCATCTCAGAATGTCAGGGAAGTCTTTATGGATAGATGTGACACTCAGTTTGTCTTGAAAGACCGGAGAGATATGGACATGTGGAAGAGAAAGAGAAGCTGGGCTTGGAGTGAGAAAAACCTGTGTTTAACACTTTGCTCCATTAATTACACAATGCATGATGCTTGGAAAATTAATAACCACTAGGTTACTTCATTGTATGTTGGAATTATACTAGAATCTCTCATGCAAGTTTACTGTCAGGTTCTAAGGCGATGATGCATCAAGAGCTTCACACAGGACCTGTTCCATAGCAAGTTTCAGTAAATGGTGGAAATTGTTTGTTTCTTTAATCTAAACGATTACTATCAGTTAAATTGGGAAGACAGCACTGACCTCAGAAGATTTTTGTGCTGAAAAAACTTCTAATATAGTAACTAGTTATTAGAAATTTAATATGAAATTTTTGCATATGCATTTGGAGATGAGATTAAGGCAGGTGTGTTTACGAAACAGTAGACACAAAACCTTATGAAAGCAAAGCATAAAATGTTTAGTACTGGATGATGTTGGTAAAATACTTTGAGATAGGAGACCTAGAGGCCTTTTGCTCAGTATTAGATTAGTAATGTGTTTAAACATTTGTAGCAATTATACTACAATGATACAATGGGCCTTGCAGGAGGTATAGATGAAGATTCTGGATACACGAGACCACGTGTCCAAGTGTAATGGGGGAATTATTTCCTCTGTATAAGACTCATTTCTCTTGCATGAAAACACCCAGTGCTTTTGGTTTTTGAATTCGACATTTCTAGTGGAAATAATTTATGGTAATAGAGGCAGATAGCACAGAGCACGTAAGGAACTGAAATAAATTTGAGTCTCAAATGAGATGTGTTGGAGTGTTGACAATAGCAAGATTTTTCTTTGGAAACGAAACAGGTCTCATTATTTTTCCACACTGATCAACGAGAGACTTGGCTAAAAGGGGTGGTTAGGAGGCCGGAGTTCTAGTTTTGACTTCTTCCACTTCCACTGGACAATTATTGCCAGGGTCAATTAGTCTTCCCAAATCCATAAATAAAATTCCATGCAGTTTATTGCATAAGGTATTGTTATAGCAAGTCTCAAATACCACAAGTCTGTCAACTCTATAAGGGCATTAAAATAGTCCGAGGCAATATTATCTTGTGGCTTTAGTTTCAACTTCTCTTTTTCACTTTCCTGGGTTTAAAATCATGTGGAATTAAAATAAAGAATATGGAAACACTTTTGCAAATTACATATTTTGAGATACATGTTATTAATAAGGTTTGAACTCTATGAATTGAATTAAAATAATTAAGTATTATTTAAATAAAAATAAATCTTGACATTCAAGCTCAGTTTTTACTGATAGAATCAATTTGTATTCCTTTACCATATTCAGTATGTAAAAACAATTGATTTCAATGAATTACAATGATTGAAAAATGCAATTCTAAATTTATGTCGAATATATAATATAATCTTTCTTCAAACCAAGAGATTTAATTTCAAATAGAGAAAAATACATTTCTGTAGACATTTCTGATTATTCTGATTCTGACTTAAGCAGGAGTTGATTCTGACTTAAGCAGGAGTTGGTTCTAACAAGAGTGGCTACGATTATGCACACATACCACAGGTATCATTACTCCACTCAAAGCAAACATCACTAGTTGATCACGGTACATTTAATCCTGTTGAGTCTAGATCCAGCCACAGACTCTGTTTCAACCTAGCACTCAAGTCAGTCCCAAAAATTCATCCCTTAACACCTATTGCCATTCCCTACCTTTACAAAAACACTTTTAATCAGAGTAGAAGCAAACACAAATGGTCCCATAAGAGTATAGTTTAAGTCCTCAAAATTCTGAACAAAATGACTTAATAAAATTGAACACCACACATTTCCTCATACCAGGTTTCGGCTTTTGATTTTATAAAGATCATCTTCCGAAATGCTCGTCATGATTAAGCAAGCACTATCACTGCTCTGTAAAGAGAGAATGATGAGACTCCATAATGTTTTATGATATTCATTACCAACAACTCAGTTAGTGTTCACTTAAATAGTCTCTGAATTAAAATGAATGACATGCTCAATTGCTGTTTCTGTAACAAATAAATGCAGTGCTAAAACTGCTGTGTGCCTTTGAGGGGAACATCTGAAATGCTCCATATGTCTAATAGCAAATGCGTCTGGATGAACCTTCTTCCTGCACCTCTCAGAGCATCCTGTCAGCACTGAGACACAAACTCAAAGAAAATTCAGAGGGAGCTGCCCATGCTTAGGAACAACTGAAAACCACTATCTTTTACATAAGCTGATGTTTTTAAAGGCATTACTTTTTTTTCAAAGCAGTTTTAGGTTCACAGAAAACAGAGAGGAAGGTACAGAGATTTCCCATATGCCCCCTGCCCCAACACATGCACAGACACTCCCCCATTATCAACATCCCTCACCAGAGTGGTATCTTTGTTACAATTGATGACATTGACACGCCATAATAACCCAAGTCCTCAGTTTACATTAGGGTTCACTTTTGGTGTTGTACATTGTATGGGTTTGGACGCATGTATAATGGCATGAATCATTATTACAGTATCTTACAGAGTATTATCACGGCCTATATAGATTCATTTAGTAGAGGGCTATAAAAGACGGTTATTAGAATAGATAAGGAATAAAAACAACATCGGTGATTTTTCTCTGCCAAAGAATTATTCTCTATCCTTGAAAAATACCATGAGAATATGGTGAACTCAATAGAGACGCTGGTGATGAGCTATAGGAAGAAGCAGAATCCCTTTGCCCTTATTCTACTTTCCTATGCAGCAGGAGGCCCTCAGAATTTCTTTATATTACAAGATAAATAAAAATGAGGACAACATGACAGAACCTGGGAAATGAGAATTGATTGTAAAGAAGTGTTATATTCATATAAGAGAATACTTTTTAGCAATTACAGAGAACAAACTATTGATAAATGCTGGGTTAAGAGTTCTACAGATAGCCAATGGGTTGAGATTTTCAAATGATCAGATCTATCTCTGCATTTTTTTAATTTGCTTGGCCTATAAGTAATTGAAAATGATGTAGTAAAACAGCTTTTCACAATTCTCAAATTTTCAACCATTTTTATAGTTTTATTCACTATTTTCCCTGTTTTTGAAGTCATTTATTAGTTTTAAACAAGATAAAATTGTTATAGTTCCCTTCAGAATTGTGCCATTATCATGTTATGACTGCTTGTATTTTTAGAGATTTTTTTTTTCTTGGTAAATTTTCTTCTTTTTGATATTAATACAGCTATTCAAACTTTATTTTGTTCATCATTTTCCTGTGATATTTCTTCTCCACCCTTGTATATCCTTATGTTTAAGTCTTTATGTTTAAGTCAATCTCTTATAAGCAACGTAGTTTGATTTTAATTCAGTATGATAATTTTTATCATTTAGCCAATAAATTTATTCTCCTAACAACGGTCACAATCATGGGTGATCCGATTTGTTTCTAATATAGTTTGTGGAATTTTTGTTGTTGTTCTTCGACTTTCTGTACATTTTCCCCGCGTTCTTGCTTTCTTTTCAATAGATTAAGATTTTTATTTGGTTCCAATTTTTTATCCTCAATTAACTTAGAAATTTTAAAACATAATTTTTTAATTTTTAACTTCAAAAATTTTACAAGTATATTGCAGAAATTATGAAGTTAATCAGTATCTTTATCCCCCATATGAGTGAAACATAGTTTAACTCTGTTTGTTCCTATGACAACTTTTATGGTATTTTTGCCCAATATTTTAATTTCTTTATTGTAGATCACCGCAAATTAACCATTATAAGTATCGTTTTACTAAAAGACTATTTGTTCCTATTTCTTCCATGTTCATTAATGGCGTTAAATATTAATAACTTTGTATGTTATAGACTTCTTTCCTCCTTCCAATTCTGACTTTCATTCTTAGTACTATTCTCTTTCCACCTGAAGGTTTCTCTAGCAAGGATCTGTGGTTAAATATTTTCAATTTTTGTTCTTCTAATGCTGTCTTTAGTTTATCCTAATTCCTAAAAAGATTAACTTACCTAGTTACACAATTCTAAACTGACTAATTCTTTCAAGAATTTGATTACGTTTAGTTGTTTCCATTATTTTCAGCTGGAGATTGAGCCTGATGTGATGTCAGAAACAGTATTTCACATTATAATTTGCTTTGGCCCAGTGTTTTCTAGAATAAGTTTAATAATTATGGTTAAGTAAAGGTTAAATAATTTGTTTCAGGTTTTCTTTAAATGTTTACAGGTTTAGTATTATTAAATACATATCTCCTGACTTGCCGTACCTAATTTAAAATGCTTATAATTTGATCTATTTGTTAAAGAATGTTTAGAGATCCAAATTATCGTGAAAACTTAGAACATGTGTCATTCCACATAGGGTAGAGGCAGATTAAATGTGAAAAAAAAAGAGATGGAAAACAAATATTTATTGAATTATTTTTTGAGCTAGATACAATATGACATGCTTTATACACAAAACCTCACTCATAACAAATATGTGAAGTTGGTATTATCCTTCCTATTTCACAGATTCTAAAATTGAGATTTATTCTATTTTACTTCCGTGTTATAAGACTCTGCAAGTCCTTTGAAGGAAGGTGCACTGTCTCATTCATCTTTCTACCTCCAGGACCCAATGTTGAGGACAAGTGTTCTGATGCTTCCTTCCTAGTCAAGGGAATTCACTTGGTGGAACACTTATGGATTCTTCCTGCACTTTTTCTCATCCCCTTGGAAGAGGAAGTGAAATGACTTTTCTGGTTGGTCAATGGGGAAAGTATAAGCTAGACACGCTCAAATTCATCTCCCCTACTCTTTTTCTTACATGGACATGAGATGCTGCCCACAGAGATCAGGAGCTCTTCCCCTTGAACATATTGGGGCCAGTCCCAGTCTAACACTACGATGACATGATGGGCAAGTCTGCCTAATTTGGGGTTTAATTAAAAGGCCTTTGTTTTTACACAAAGCTACATTATTTAACTTAGTCTATAGTAATAAAAATGTGATATTTCCATCTCCCACCCATCTAAAATTTTGTCTTATTTTTCATTTTATTCAAAACCTGGCCAGAGACAAGGAGTCCACAATGTATGATATAGAACCTTGTACATAATGTATTCTCAATAAATGCTAAGGCACTAAATAAATTAATAGATAAATGTGTTCTTCCATTTCCTTTCTGCAGTTTCTTTCCTTTGGAATTCTGTTGTCATGTAAAAATAAACTAATCCTAACCCCACATAGCTTTATAATAAATGTACATTGAATATTAATAACTTTGTATATTATTTATCCATTTAGAAGTCCCATTTTGAGAGATTAAAAAGAGTAAAAGATAATCATGCCTCTTTAAAGATGAAACTTTAGGCAGCAGGTAAAGGGCAGTGGGTAGAATATTTCAGGAGATTCTTTGTTCTGCCCAAATCACACCACACAGTTCACCATGTAATCTGCCTAAGCATTAGGTTAGCTCTCTACTTCAAAATGTGTGTCTGCCATCAATAATCAGCGACCTTTACAGAATGCCTGGGACTTGGAGGAAAAAAGAACCTAATTAAATCAACACAGCAGCCAGGTGGAAAGAACCATTGTTTATTCCATGATTACCAAGTATTAATTGGCACGGAGTATGTTTTCGATAAATATTTTGAATAATGAATGAATGACTGAATACATAAATGAAACAAATGGATAAAAATCCTCTCTCACAAAACCAAGTAATTTTCTGACATGTCAGATAAAATTATAAAATCTAGCTTTCAAGCATTGTTTTAGGAATGGAATTCTCAAGTGGAAGCTTAATTTGCAAAATAGATCAATATAATGCCCCATTCTCCTAGGTCATCCCTAAGCCTGTAATCCTCTATTTTTGGACATAAAGAATCTGAGACTCTGAGAGAAGGTGCTGCCTATGGCCTAAAACAATGACTATTAAGCACTTTTTTGGAATCCTGCTCTTCTCACCCTGGTCCAGTGTTTTTCCTCTTTCACCTTAGTGCCTCCATAGTGCTGCTGGCAAAGCCCTCCAGTGCATTTTAGTCTGAATGGCTCTTTACGTATACTATTAAAATAGCATTGTAAGTGACTTCAAGAAACTTTAAAGCCTCCCAGGGATGTTGGCTTCTCTTTGTTCTTTCATTGTCAGAATAAAAAACTAAAATACCTTAAAAAACTAAATCTCCAAAATCTCCAGACCTAAGACACAGCAAAAGTCCTTTATAAACAAAGATATGAAGGGAGGTAAAAAAAAAAAAAAGACTTTTTTTCCTCCTTTTTTTCTGTATAAACTCTAGGATTAGAGCTATTTGCTGTTTATATTAGAACATTCAAATAGTCTGAGCTTGACCTATTTTGAAATATTAAGAAAAAGGCAAGTTCTTTCAGAAAAGTACACATAAATTGCAGTAAAGAGCATACTTTCTTTAATAAGTTGTCTTCCCTTAAACCATAATTTCCCCACCCTCATTTCAAGGATACGGGTTTTTATGGGGTTGTGTTTAGAGAAATGAAATAGATTTGAGGGGACTTGGAACATAACTGTAATTTTAGAGTTTACAAAATATTGCAAACACATTTCTTTTGAATTAAACGAAGACCTGGATTTCACTTGGTTTCAATGACATAGAGCACATCATATGAACAATAAAAACCTCCTAAGATTCTGTCAAGACAAATAATATTTGTCTTTAAGTATGTTCCTTTGGAACTTAAGGGTCACAGCCACAGAAGAAATGGCTTCTAGATAGTTGTAACAATGTCCAAAGCAATAACTCTTGATAGGAAAATCATTCTATATCTAGTGAAATCTGAAGTCCTCTGGAAACATAAGAAGATAGTACCAGTCTCATTTTCTTCTGAGATTAAATTGATACCATGATTCTTGTCACATTTGAGGAGCTATGCTATAGATACTCTCATCCTAGGTCAAAAGGATATGTTTGACCCTTACAGTCTTTCACAATTCTTTCCTAACTTTAGCTCCCAACTTATTTTATTAAAAGAAACAAGGCATAAATTGAGGGTAGCTTCAGTTGGAAAAAGATAGATTTTTCTGGACATTTTCTCTCAAGGAAGAGAGATCTAAAGGTGCCAAATTTGACTAATAACTCTTTGTCTTGTATCTCGAGGGTTAGGCACTAAATATTTGACCCTCTAGCATCCTGAATGAATCTGACAATCTTTTCCTACCCATGTCACCATTAAAAAATGGATCCCATAATAAGCAGCATGGGCATTTTCAGGAATGATTCAGAAGTGAGATCAGTGGGCACTTGGTCTCCAATTAAAAATGTTTCCCCTTGGTGTTCCCAAATTACATCTTTTATGTTGTCTATGCACTTTCTGTATCTGCCCTGCTATACGGATCTTTTACTCAATTACTTGGCACAAAGAGTGATACTTGGGTTCTCCCCTATCAATAGATGAGATGAATAACATATTATACAAATTTTGTATTTCAACTAGAAGATAAAAAAAAAAGATAAGTATTCTAAGAAAAAAGAGTATAAATTATTACTGTGATTAATAAATATGTGGAGGATGATAGACGCCATATTAATACATGCCTGACCCTACTTATAAAAGGAGAAGAATTATTAATCACATTTGACTTGCCCTCATGATCCCTACCCTTTGAGTGGTATTATTGAGAATATCTAATTCTAGTTGAAGCAATTTTTATATCTGCCTTTTCTCTTTAGCTATTTTACCACATAACAACTATAAAGGCTATTCTCATTTTTTTCTAAATGCTTTTATCTATGATCTGAGTCACATACAGTAATGTTTTATATAATGAATTTCTTATGTGTAGTAAACAATGGCTGTGCAAACTCTATTCTGAACCTTGCTTACTCTCTAAATGAGGCAACATTTTGCAAACCCACATGAGTATATAAAATCATTCACTTATTTGTGGACTTTCAATGTTGGGAAAAGTTTATTTAAAAATACCAAACCAAGAGATGGTAATTTTAATTATAACAGTATTGAATTTAACATAGTAAAATAGAGAAAAAAATCTTTTTTATTATTATTATTTTTTTGGATGATATGTGGACTGCTGCTTGTGTATTCAAATAAATGTAGCTCTTTGTGGAAGGCAGAATAATGACTCCCATTCCCCTAGGGATGTCCATATCTGAATTCCTAAAACCTTGAAATACGTTCTGTTTCCTATCAAAGGGGACTAAATGTTGCAGACAAAATTAAGTTTCCTAATTAGCTGACCTTAAAATACAATTATCTAGGTGGGTACTATTTAATCCAAGGAGTATGAAAAGATAAAAAGAAAAGACTGAAGAGTCAGTGTGAAAGTGATAAAGTATGAGAAAGAGATAAACTACTGATAAAATGATAAAGTTACTGACCATGGTGGCTTTGAAGATGAAAAGCAGCAATGAGCAAAGGAATGCAGGCAACCTTTTAAAATGCTGCAAAAGTTAGAAAACAGATGGTTCCCTAGAGTCTCCAGAAGGAACATAGCTCGCTACATCTTGATTTCAGTCCACTGAGAACCATTTCAGACTTCTAATCTACAGAACTATATGATAAGTCAGTATTGTTTTGAGCCACCAAGTTTGTTACAGCAGAATAAGAAACTAATACACTCATAGATAACTTTCTTTAGGAAGCAATAATCTTTCTACCTTTCCTTAAGGCTTCCAGATACTTGTTTAATTGGGAAATTTTGATTGCTTGTATAAAACCTAGTGCTTTATTGCTTCAATTGTTGTTTTTTTTTTAGTATCCTTTAACACCATGTGAAATGATTTGTATTTGTTTATTACTGTTGTTTCTGATAAAATGTAAGTTGTCAGAGGTCTTTAATGTGTTTTCTTTATTGGGTTCAGCACTTAGAGCAGTTCCTAGAGTATATTGGGTATTCCGTACATACTTGCTAAGTGAATGGATGAATAAATGAATGAATGATAGGTGTTTAATCGTAATGAGTATGTAAATAAATCAGTAAATAATAGCTGTCATTTGCCTCAAATACGTGTGTAAGAATACAGGTTCTGATTAATGTTTCCTGCTGCATTTCACCTTAATTTACATTTCCTATTATTTTACCTTCCTTGCCTCAAGAGTGAATTTGGTTTTCTATTGATTTGAATATTTAGTATTCATGTGTACTAACCCATGCCTACATAGTCACTATGTAGATCGGGGCTGGTCATATTTCTGTTGTTACTCCCAACAAATCCTTTAGGGAATTTTTAATGTCAACACAGCAGGAAATCAGTTTCATGCCGAAGAAAATAGTGAATACCCGATGAATGAGGATTTTCTACAGCTTATTTTCTCTTGTGGAATGTCTATCTTAGCACATTTCTGCAACTTCCCACTTCCCTTTACCCATTAGCATTTCCTGGGAGATAACCTCTGAAATATGCTGCCTGATAAGAATGTCTTGGTGGGTCTGAGGCTTTAGACCATGCTGTACTAATCTGACGAGATCCCTTTGCGGGTTCTAATCTACATCCTTTCTCTCTAATAAATCATAACAATTAGAAGAGCAGCTTTTCTGAGTCCTGTGAGTTCTTCCAGTGATCATGAGCCTGAGGACAAGCCTGTAAACCTCTGATTCAATTCTTGAACTTATTTATCTCTAATGACAACCTTGTGAATGTGGTATGATAGTTTATCCTTATTTTAAAGATGAGGAAACTGAGGCTTAGAGAGAGAAATTATTTGGCTCAAGGTAAGACTAACCTAAAGAAAACAAAAACATAAGAAATAAAATGTGTTTATTTTGAACATTTAAATCTTCCTGCCTTCAAGATAACTGCCAAATATATAGAGGTGAACACGAAATGGAAGAGGACTAAAAAGAAATTTCTCTTGACCAGATTTCAGTTGTTCCAATCAATTTCATTTTTAAACTGCTATCAACCTAAGATATAGTAAATCAATTAGTTTATATTATTATTATGTATAAAAGAGATATTTGCTATAACATTCAGCCTGCAGCTCAATAGATCCTTAACAAAATCCCCATACAGACTATATATTTAACAATTATGTTATAAACTAATTAGTCATCTGCTTCCTCCCTTTCCATATTGCCAGTTCTCACTGTGGCTCATATTGGTCAGTGTTTGATTGTATATAGCACAGAGCATTCTAAATAGTTCAGGTACAAGTTTTGAAAAGGCTAATGAAACAAGTTTTAGACTGAACTTTCAGAAGCAGCACCAGGAACAACACAACAGACCTCATCTACTTAGAAGGCTGCTGCTTCTGCCTGAAGAGAGAGTCAGAAAATAAAGAAGCCACTGCCACCTCTGAAAGCTGCACCATATCAATTTATTTTGATTTGGGAATCGGGAGGCTGTCACCAGCAAAATTAATTCCCATGTCCTAAATCTCAGCAGTCACAGTTGGAGACTTGGTACAAGAAATCTTCCACTGCTTCTTAAGAAAAAAAAAAAAAATGTTTTCAAGACCGTTTGACAGGAAAAAACTAATAGCACCAGAAGTATTTCCTCTAACTCATAGTCTTTGAGGTCTACTTTCCAAGTCTCACATAACACTTCTGGTGTTGGAACCTAAATCACATTTGTAACCTGGTTGCCTTAGATGCTCTTCACCTTCTGAGTATAGACAAGTAAACTAGGAGGGAATAGGAGTGGATGTTGAATGAGCTAATTCAGAGTATATACCCTTTCTCCCCTTCTATGACCTTGAAGATTGATCATATTTTATTAGAAAGGGGGTATAGTTAAATTCTAAGGTCAATGTCAATTAATTTACACATGTTATGGTTTTGATGAGTTCCTCCACCCTCAATTAGGGCTGAAGCAAACTTTTAACTCTCTCCTGCTACATTTTGAACCATTCTGAACTATTTTCAGGAAATGACCTTCTTCTTTTCCATTAATTCAATACTTTTCTTCAAATCTCATTTTAAGATTTTCCATGAAAACTTGCATGGCCATCCTGAGGTATAATGATATTTTGTTCTTATTTGAATAATCTCTCTTTTCCCAGCAGTCTATGGTAAACTGTCATATACTTAATGACTTTGCCTGTTTTCTTTAGGAATTGTTTCAGATATGTTAAACTTGGCCTCCTTATTTAGGTGATATAATAAAAAGAGACAATGCCACAAATGAATCTCCCCTTTCAGATCTCAGAGGTGTAATTTCTTGGATGTTTAAATTAATAAACAGCTTTAACTTATTTGGGTAAGGCAACACACTGTAGAAGTTTTTCTAATTCTACTATTCCAATATACATGTTAAATAAATACTCCAGGATTTTAAGAAATGTCTTTCTGCCAAAGCAGTGCTGAATACTCTTGTTTATCTCCATAAGTCTGTTTAACTTAGCAACTTTCAACTTCCTAACAGAATAACAAATTCGGTTATTTAACTCAGATTTCTTTATGCCTTGTAAGCTAAAGAAAACAAATAAAAAAAATAAAAATCTGTGTCTCCAGCAACAGCTCTTTCCCTTGCTATTACTTTTTGATATAAAACAAATGTTGATATTCATTATAGCCACAATATGTGGTTATTGTAGACATTTTCTGTATAGACACAGAAAAGTAGAAGAAATAATAAAATAACCCATAATCCAGACATAAGCCTTTTTAGCATGAACATATTATCTATATTCTTTTTGTATTTTATTATAAAATTAATGGTAACCATAAAATCTATACATTACATATAATTATTTTAAATGTTTTCTTAAATACAAAAAATTAAATGTTTACTTTTACATCTCAAAATTTTTTTAAAGTCTCATAAATTGCTTTTGAATATGGAACATTAAGATATTAGCATGTAAGCATTTATTTACTTATTTTATTCAAGAGCATATAGAATGCCATATATCGTGATTATCCTAACTGGTTTAAGTCTTTCTTTATAGAGTTCAAGTTCAAATCAAATGTTACTGAGCCCCTACCAAATGTCTGAACTAAATAAAAAGAAAATCGTTTCTCTCAAATCAAATATTTTAGTTTCAACAACATTTTTAAATATTTTCTACACAGTTTAGTAATAACTATATCTACATATTCTAAAGAAAACTTTTGGCTCTATTTTAATTTTCAACTTCTTCCTCTCCCCCCCAAAAAATTTTATTAGATTACTTGGTACTGATGCTTCTGAAATTAGGATTTTATTAGGTTACTTGGTACTGATGCTTTTGAAATTAGGATTGAACCTGTTGTCTCTCTTTTCTCCAGAGCCTGCCTTTATACCTGGGTCACTATCTTCTAATGTTCCCTTTACTTCCTTAGGGATGAGGTGATGGTTCTCTGCCTCTGAAAAACCATGACTGTTATTTCTAACATGGACACCAATAAACCAGTGCTGAGAACTCAATAAATGATAGTCATTATTATTACATAAATGTTATATAGAACATGTCCTTCAATATTATTGAAAAATATATTACCAGCAGCCCCATTTAGTTTATGTTTTTCTATCATTTCTTGGAGTGTTGGCATACAATATCATGATTTTTTAATGATTATATGCTTTTATTCCCTCAAAAATTTTAGTTTAAACAATTATCACCAAATTTGATGACTCCTCACGGAATAGTCATATATCTACTAGATATATGACTAAGATGTAACCATTACCTCCTTCTCCTAAGGGGAGGTAAGGATAGATGTATACAGAATGAGCTAAAGTTCCTTTTTTAAAAAAATCAGTTTACTGCAGACAATAGAGGAGTTAAAGCAAAATCCAGTCCCTTTTTTCCCAAAGCACTTGACACCAAACAAAGTCAGAGCCTACATATTATGGCTAAATCCAAAATTAGGATTTGGATCACAGCATAAGTGCTAAGAAAGTAAATATAATGAATTTTTGTTCATTGACGAACATATCAGGTGAAATAAAAACCAGTCAAGGGCAAGGGTTAGATTTGACTGGTACTACTGTCATCCAGGGAGCACCACACGACACATCCTAGTGTGAACCAGTTGTTTAAAAATCACTGAGAAGAGAATCTACTATCAGCAAAATACTTTATTCCTTTTTCATTCCATTCACCCTTTATGAAGACATCATTTTCCTTTGTTTTATTTATCTTATTCTCTAAGTAAATATGTCTGTAAACTTCAAGCTTCTTATAGTTTTATAAGAGAAGGAAATCTCTCTTTTAATTTTTCCCCTATGAAAGTCTCTAGCAACTCTCTAGCCAGTAGATAAAGAGAAAGTACTTTGATTCTATTGATCAGAGGACCATCTAAGGCATTTCTATTTTCTGTGAATCTGAAAAGAATCAAGAGCAGACAAGGTGAGATCACCAAAGAGGAAGCAAGTCATCTCTAAAGAATTATTCTCAACAGATGAAACCTAAAGCAGAAGATAGCAAATATTGCACCACTTCTTTATAACCACTAAAGTATATGGTGTGCACATGCCAGTGGCGACTGGGAAATAAAAAGGTATTAGAAAGTTTCTTCTCCCAGTATGTGCTACGGAGAGAAGGGAAAGGTGAATAAGGAGGGGGGAAGAACATACACATTTTAGGTGTCTTTTGAGCTACTTTTCAGCTTCATTGTTTTACCTGAATTTTCAGTTGAACTAAAAAAAATCAAATAAAAAATAAATTTTATATTCCTAATCTATAAAATACGACACATTGTTTGGGACAATTTTTAGAATTAATAATTATTTCTATTAAGTTGGATACTAAAGAGATAATATTACATGAAACTATATCACTTCACAATAACTTATTAGCTAAGTACTATTGTAACTATTATTCAAAAGAGAAAATAAAGATACAAAGAAATTATGTGCCCAGCATACAGCTACTAAGGGGCAGAGTCAGTATTCGTGACAAAAATGTTGGTATAAATTGATGTCAGGCTGATAATACACTCAACTATCTGCCAGAAATACATGCAAATCTTCTTTAGAGGAACATGCTTTCAAACCAGACTTCAAAGAAATCCCATGGACAAATTTTCCACCAAATGTAAAATGACACCCAGCCCCTGCCAAAAAAAAAAAAAAAAATCACAGGACATACAAGTAAGCAAGGCATTATGACTGAATGTCAGGAGATAGAACAAAGAGCAAAATCACTATAAATTCAAATATTGGATTTATCTGGAACATACTAAAACTGAAAATTTGCAGTATGTCTGAAGTTATTAAAAGAAGATCAAGTATTTAAAGAGAGATTGCTAAGACTGAAGAGGAATATTTTCAAAGACTGAAATGAAATTTGTTGAAATTTAACACTGGCAATGGACTAGATAGGTTAGAAGCATCTTCATCACACCCAGAGGACACATTATTGAACTAGAAGATAGAACTAAAAAAAATTAACCATGAATAAACAAACTATGGTTCATATACACAATGGGATATTACTCAGCCATTTAAAAAATGAAATCCTACCATTTGCAATGAGATGGGTGGACCTAGAGGTTATTATGCCTAGTAAAATAAGTCAGACTCAAATATAGTGGACAATTTGGTGACAGACAGAGGGTAGGGGGTTTGGGGGGATGGGAAAATGAGGTGAAGGGTTAAAGAAGTATAAATTAGTAGTTGATGGTCACAGGGATGGGGAGAATGGCAGAGGGAATGCAGTTAGCATTAATATGATGGCTAAGTGGAAGGCCAGGGGAAGGAGGGAGCAAGTGAGGGGATCATTTTATGAACTTATAAATGTCTAACCAATGTACTGTATACTTGAAACTAATCTAAATAAATTTTAAAAAATTATCCATGGTTCAATATAAAGAGATGAATAAATACTAATCAGACATTACCTAAGTTCTAAGAGGATACGACAGAATTTGTAATTCATGAAGTAGGGCAATATTTTAAAAAAGTAATAGTTGAAAAAAGAATTGGTGGAAAATACACCACCATAGATTCTGAATTATCAGTGAATCCCAAACTGCATAAATAAATAAAAATCACACCTAGACATAGCACAAAGAATTTTTGTAGAGCACAAACACATAAACATTTCTACAAAGAAACCAGATAGAAAAGAATTTTTCTTTGTAAAAGAAAACAAACAAACAAAAAAAAAAAGCAAAGATATTTGGCTGACTGCCATTAGCAATAACAAAATCAAAAAAGAGTGAAATGATATATCTGAATTATTGAGAAATAATTATCGGTATTCTATATTTAATTTAATTAAACTTTTCAAGAATGAGGTTGAAGTATAAAAAACTTCAAATTACTAAAAATAGTTTCCCATAAAAAAATGCCCTGATTAAATGAACTTCTTTTTAAAAATACTACAGAAAGAGAAATATGACAAGAAAAGGAATTCTGAAATGCATGAAAAATAGTAAGCAAACAAAATAAAATATATGGTATTGATACAAACAAATATGGAGTGTATAATATTTTGGCAGCAGGCAGACCTAGTGGAAATAGTACTTGACTAAAGTCTAGATCTGACATGAGTAGAAGAAAGCCAAGACTGCTTGGTTTCTCCGTTGGTAAGATGAATACAGTCATTACTTCTTATTTCAGGAGTTACCCGCAAAATGAGAGTGCCCATGGATGTGATCCCACTTAAAATCTAAAGAAGAATACTGTAATTCGAATTAGCTATGCTACTTTGCTCCACTTCTAAATGGGGTGGTGGGGGAGGATTACACTGAAATTTTCAACAATTGCAACTCTTATGAATAATTTTGAAATAAATTCTGTAGGGAGGGAAAGGTACTCTTAGTATTGGGGTATCCCAGAATGGAAGAATTAAAATCCTCAACATTTTAATGAAGTGGAACAAAATAATAACTCAACAAAATAGGCAGAGAAAAGAAAAGGGGAGCGACAGCCAACAGCACAAAGAACAGACTTCAATCTTTAAATCAAAGTAATATAAACTAAGATGTTAATTCTTCCATTTTCTCCCTTTCTGATTAGAAAACACACTTTGCATTTAAAGCAGAATTATCATTCTCATGTGGAAGTAAAAGTAAAATTCGTATAGAATGTAAACAGCCTCTTGGATATCCTGATATTCTGGACAAAATAGGCATATGGAGCATGTACTGTTGTTACGTAGCATTTCATGCTAAGCCCATAAATTAACATGGATATTTCAAAATAGGAAACTGGAGCATTAAACAAAAGCATCAGAAAACATTAAGCTGCATCAGACCTACTGCCTGAAGTATTTACAGTGAGGAGGTAGCTGTGTATGTTTCTAACTGACTAAAATTGAACATGAAGTTGAAAGTTTAATTTTTTTATTTTATATTATAAACCATAGTATGTGTAGTTGAGAATTTAAGAAGCTTCAAATTAATGTTATTTGAAGAAGGTGGAATCTTAATACCTAACATGCTGCAGAAACCTGGAATGTGTTAAAATTACACATTACTCTTACCATCTGTTGTGTTTACATAACATCAAGTGACGTATCATTTTTTTCATATTTGAAATTGCTTCCCCCCTCCATGACTTCTTAAAGGCAAACAGAAAGAAAAGTGTTTATTTTTTCTTTTAATTTTAGTAAAGTTGTAATTCCAATTGGACTGTGTTTCAAAGCAACTTGACACATGAAAATATTTATTGCATCTGTTTATAAGAGCAAAAAAACCTCCCAAAACAAAACATAAAATGTCTTAAAAGTTCACCAAAAGGATATAATGCATCCATAAAATGAAATATCATACAGTCTTTAAGAATAGTGAAATAATTCTATAAATTTTGATTTGGAATTAATAATTTGATAAGTGAAAAAAGAAGTTGCAAAATGATAAGGTATTATTTGATATGTGTACCCCAAAACTGAGTTTATATGTTTACGTCCACTTTTGTTAACTCTCAACATCCATTCACATTCTCTTTTGCAGCAGTATTCTAAATTTTATATGGAGAAGAGGGGACATTAGTGACTTAAGTCCTAAAGAATGTCCCACATTCCTTTCCTATGTGATTTGTTAAGAAATGGGCACATGGCCCAACTAAGACAAAATGGTCCAAGAAGACTCAATTTTAGGATATTAGAAATACAAGAGAAGTAAGCTCTCTATTTTAGACCAGATATAAGCTTGACTATATTGTAGGTAGCCGTGGAGCTGCTAGTAGCCATTTCACCCTGATGAAGTTAGTTTACAAAGAATGGGTCCAACCAGTGTAGAACTAAGAAATGGAGAGAGAAAAACAGTCCTGGACAACTCATGAGCCACTGGAGCAAGCCTCACCTGAAGTCAGCCTCTGTTCTCTACTTGGTTGGTACCTGTCTGCACCCTGGTTGGGGAGAATGATGTCTCATTATGGCTGGATGAGGATGGGAGTACGGGGCTGCCTCATACTGCTTCCACATGTCTCCCCTGAAACCCCTGAGGGAGTAGTAAGTCGGTACCCTGGAAAGTCATGTAAGTCCTGGATTCCCACGTGGCCTATTCTGACACCAATCCGGTGGGGAGGAGGACACACGCCTGAAATCTCTGGGTTGGAGTGGGAGTTGTAGATTTCCCGTGTGATTTCTATACCAGGCACAAAGACAGTCTGGACTCTACATCCCATTTTCTCTGATACCACCCAGCCTGAAAGGAGAGGGATGCTTTGGTATAGTTGGGTAAGGGCAGGTCTAAGTTCTCACCTGACCTTTGCTAACAACACTGGGGGCGAGGCCATAGTTTTTTTCTGTGGCAGATGATCAACGTAGGGCAATTATTGTCTAATCATTTTCTCTCTTACTAGACTGCCTCTTTTCTGGTTTTTGGCTGGAGAAGGCAGGCTTTTCCTGCGGCTTTTTTATTTTTGTCTTCACCCACTGGCATTTCTGGTTGGCTGGCTCTTCCAGTATCCATTCTGCGATGTATGAAGCAAAAGAAAACCCAGAGAATTACATTTCCTTGCACCCCAGGTTCCTAGCTATTATGTCTTCTTTTCACCTTTCAGAATCTTCTTATATATTGTTTTAAATATATAATATGTAAAGGCATTTTAGCTATACAGTTGACTCTTGAACAACATAGTTTTTAACTGAGCAGGTCTACTTATGTGCAGCCTTTTTCACTAAATATATTGAAAAGTATTTTGGATATTTCCTTACTAACGTGAATTAATCATTATCTATTACACTAGGCTACCATAAATCATATCACTGCTAGTTTGTTACCAATGCATGAATCATTTAAAATGATAGGCTTACTTGTTAGGTTGCAAAGAGGGTAAAATCTCATAACCTTCACAGTTGTTACTGACATTTTTTTACACCATTTATGGTCTCTGGTTCTATTCCCAATTCTCACACTGTAAATTAATGAACTTTCTCATATAAAATCCTGAAAAAAAAATCTTCGGTGGTTATATAAGTCTTTGCAATTTTGATTTTTCAAAAACCCACTTAATGAACCAACAATCAGGTGATTGATAGGCTATCTGAAGCAACTATTGTAAATCTGGTATGATCCAAAGGGGGAAAAACATGCTATCGGAGAAAGAGAGAAACACTCATTTTGAGCCAGGATTCTTATGTCCCTTCTGCATTTTTGGCAGCTTTGCTCTTTCTAACAAACTCGCAATGTTGAGATGATCACCTGCTCACACCAGATGTCCCACGTGCTTGCTTTACAGGAACTGTTTGTAGCTAAACAGTCACATTTCTAGGAGACTCACGTTTCAATGATGGGCTCTATACAGCCTAAGATCAAACATTTTTCAGAACTGTCAGTTTCATCTCATCTGCAATTAAGAACAGTAGTGTCACCTTCAGAAGAAAGTTTCTACCTCCCAACAAGAGCAGAGACTTTATAACCCAACATTCCTATTAGAGATCCGATGATTTCTATTGAGTCAAAGGCCTGGTTACCATGGATTTAAGGCTGTTTTAATAAAATATTGCAGCCAGACATGGGCCCTCAAAACATAGATTCACTTCATCAACCCAGGTTCTTCAACAGACTAATTTTCAGCTTTTCTAAATTCTTAATAATGTAAATATTCAGTGCCTCTCAGAATATAAATGAAAAATATAGTTACACAATGATTTTTTTTTAACAGGGCTATGCTCACATTCACTGTTTCCTTCTGTCTGAAACTGCCTTACTCTCTATTTCTCTTAATATCTTTTATTCCTCATTCAAGTCTTAGTTGAAATGTGCTCCTCTTGGAAGCTTCTCTTGATGGACTCTGCCCCAATAGAATGTTGTTCTTTTCAGAAGGAAGGAAGGAAATAGAAAGGAAGGAAAGAAGGAAAGGGGAAAAAAGAGAGAAGAAAGAAAAATGGAGAATATGATTTAAAGACAATCCAGTGACTGAATTTCGATGCATGAGAGAAGACTCATATATACCTGGGCTTAATTTGGTGCGTTTATACTAGAAGCCTGACGCTATGATGGGATAAGTTTGGGGAAGGTGTAAGTGTATTTTGCATGTGAAAGGAAATTGGGTTATTTGGGCCAGATGGCAGACTCTGGTAACTGGCATTCCCGATGACCCCTAAACTGTGTGCATTCCCAATGACCCCTAAACTGTGTGCATTCTCTCTCTGTCTCTGACTCTCTCTCTGTGTGTGTGTGTGTGTGTGTGTGTGTGTGTGTGTGTGTGTGTGTCTCTGTCTCTGTCTCTGTCTCTTTTTCTTTCTCCTTCACTCCCAACTTCTCAGATCCCATTCTCTAGAAGAAGCTATATCACAAGCAACCCTATAAGCCTCACGTGGTAAGGCAATTAAACCTCATGACTATGCGAATGAGCTTGGAAGCAGCTCTCCCAGACTCTGAGAGACTGCAGCCTCATGAGTGACGCTGAGCCAGAAGTAGTTAGCCAAGCTGGCCTCAGATACCTGAGCCTAAGAAATTGTGGGAAATAATACGACTGTGCTGTTTCTACCTACTGAATTTTGGGTAATATGTTACATAGCAATAAAGAATGAATACACCAAACCTCAATTTACATAACGAGAAGTCTACAAAGAAGCATACATGACTTTTATTACAAACTTATTTCTACGGTATTGTTCTTATGAATGTTTTCAAAATGGATTTGTGAAACAGGCTCTCAAAGTGTCATTTTATCTGTAAGTAGGGTTGCTTTCTGAGCAATAGGCAAGCTTTTCCTACTTTGGTGACATGATTCTTTGGGTAGGACATGTTTTAGCAGAGGTCTCTGGGGTACTGCATTCTATGTACCAAACAGTTCTGTGCTTCTGTTTGACCTTTGGGGGAACTGGCAACTGAACGGGGTGAGGGGATGCTCGCTCAACTCACTGTTGCCATGCGACACAGAACATGGGTTTCATTTTCATTTTCTTTTATTTTTTGTCTGTTAACTCTCAATTGCATGCTAAGCTCAATAGAAATCAGAAACTCTTATATGTAGGTGTTTGTCTGCTTTTCTTGACAAGTAGTCATTGGGGGTTCATGCAAGGTGACCCATTTAAATCAATCCCTGTTGGATAACAAGGTGAGTTAAGGGGTTTGTTTGAAACAGGTCTTCAGTTCCTGAGCAGCATGCGGTTCTACTGTGACTTGATTTACAGCACTCCCACTTTCTCCCTCACTCTCTTTCCCCTGTTTCCAATCACAAGTACTAGGACATATTGCATAGTTTATAAATAATTCTGATATATTTAGAGGGTCTTAGAATAAGATGGGTTTTTTTCTTCCTTTCACTTTAAATGGAGATAGAGATTGTTACTGTTATGCTTCATGCACTTTTGTTAAAACAAAGCCTAAACTAAATTATCTTTCTGGCAGATAGTTCAAAAGACTCAGTGTTCTGCCTAGCAACATTTGCTTTGTGAACATATACTGCCCTCTGTAAAGAAGCAATGATTATATTTCTAAGGCATAGGAATAAAAACACTCTCTGTTAAGACATACACTCCAAGACAGTATTTCTTTAATTAAGCATTCTACCACTTAAGAAGGAAAATAGACTAAGATATTTATTGAGTGTGTTCTTATTTTTGCTTTCTGTTTCTGAATTTCTCTTTTAATAGCAACATTTTATCTTCTCTGTGTCTTTCTCCAAATCTGTCTTTTGTGCCATTTATGTTCAGAATAAACATGAGATGCACTTAAAAATCGTTTAACATGTTTTGCCTAATATCTTTCCTGGATATAGTGTCTTAGCTGATGTCACACTACAAAACCTTTACAATTTTAGGCCAAGAATTACCTGTTTAACTTGGCTTTCGCAAAGCAGAAGGGACAGTTGTTCTACATTTTTGAAACATAAAACAGGGTGCATGAATATGTGTATATAATTAAGTAGTCATTACGATACTATTACATTTTATTATTTAAAAAGAAAGAGAGACTTGACACCACTACAGTAAACTTCTTTCTCCCTCTTGTCTTGATTTTTGAACTCTCTTGGGAAACATAACTGTCTATCTCTATTGTCGACAGTGTTTCAGACGGAAAGCTGGCAGGTGGATACCAAAAACTTAAAGCATTCCATAATGGACCAGATTTGCTCCTCCTTTCAAAGCAGCCCTGCAAAATAGTAATCAGTAATGGTGGGAGACACGGTTCCTGGGCAGCGCAACGTTGTTGTCAGCTTTCGTTGCACACTTTTCCCTGTCTGATCCCCTTCCAAACCAAATAACACTGAGCATGTCTAAGCACATACTAATAGTCAAAGCTACTCCATAAGAAATCATAGATAATTAAATTATAGATAATCTACTCCGTAAATCTATCCCAAATCTGCTTCTCAGGTTCTGAGAAAAAAAAAAACAAAAAAACATATGGATATATTTGGCATATTCTATGCGTTAAAAAACCATAGTCATGTTAATAAAACAAAAATCCTAAATGCTAAGAACATACCTTTTTACTATACGTGGTCTCTCTCACTTCTCAAACTATCTGTGGTAAAAGATCAAGTTTTTGTTTATTTTTTTTACTTTCAATATTCAATTCACTGTTTATGGATTAAATTAATAAATATATTCTTTAAAGAATTAATAGTAAAACAAAGTACAAAAGAAAACATAAACAATACAAGCCTGTTGATTAGGCAATTAGATGTCAAGGCAATGTCTAATTTATCTTAAAGTTTCTAAACACAGCTTCTCAAGTTCTGTATTTATTCCAATATCTTAACAAAGAGTTGGTGGAGTGGCATTTGTTCACAGGAGACAGTGTGAGTAGCATGGCTATAACTAATCTAAAATAATGACGCAGCTGAAGCCCCAACTAATTTTTTAACAAGGGTAGTTTTCTCAAACTGTATGATAGCTCAATACTTTCGAAGAATACACTACACCTCCATGAATACCATCAGCTTACTATGGTAGGAAAATTT
Organism: Pteropus medius; assembly: GCF_902729225.1. Taxonomy (NCBI): domain Eukaryota; kingdom Metazoa; phylum Chordata; class Mammalia; order Chiroptera; family Pteropodidae; genus Pteropus; species Pteropus medius. The sequence continues at coordinate 3,838,914 of NW_024340699.1, forward strand.
AGGATCTTTTAGGATTGTATGCGAAGTTAGAAAAAGCTCCCCATATAATTCTGGTGACTTAGGATCACTGTACTAAAGAATTTAGTAAGGAACCAATTTATCATCCACAAACAATTACTTAGCTTCTGATCTGTATGAGGCCTTATACTACACACTTAAAAATACAGGTATATGAGACAGATACTTGAGTTCAGCATTAAATGAGAAAGTGGAGATCACACAAAGATAACTAATAATCTAGCATAATGTCTGAAAATGTAGTTTGTATATGAATAGAGCATATGGCTGAATACAGTGATGGAGATGTACATAGCAGTTAAATCATTTTCTAGTTTATAATTTAGGATTTTAATCTCAAATTTAGAGGTTGTTGTAAAAATAACACTGTAGCCTTAGTAAGGTTCAAACAAAAGTAAACTTATACTGGGGTAAGAGAGAAGTAGCATATATACATCTGTTACAAAATAGACATATATAAAAATTGATAAAGTATCAAATTTACAAAAAACCATTAGGGATGAATATGTGATATTATGTTAATAAAGCTAATAGTTCAGAGCAGGCCACATAGTGCATGTTCAATAAATTGCATTTACGTTTAGTTTTCTTTAAAATTTTTTCTAACAAAATTAATTCACTGGGGCAAGCTAATTTTATATCCATATAGTCTAGCACATTGTTAAAGTTGTGGTTGACATTCTATAAATACCTTGCAATAGATTACTCTTTGGTTCTCGTTTTACAAAGTTTTATCAAAAAACAATATTTTAATTCTTTTAAGCAATATTGACTTGCTCAAAGTATGTAAATATGTATTAATATAACCTCAACTAAAACAATTACGACAAAGAAATGTAAGATGATATAAGCTAATGGCAGCTTAAGATAAAATTTTTAAAAATCTCAAGTACTTTAAATTTAAAATACCAATGGCATTTTTTCTCATAATTAGAACGACTAATCCTAAAAATTATATGAAACCAAAAAAGAAGCTGAATAGCCAAAGAAATCTCAAAAAAGAACAAAATGGGAGGTATCACAGTCCCTGATATCAAGCTATAATATAAAGCTACAATAATCAAAACAGTATGGAACTAGGATAAAAACAGAAGTATAGATCAATGGAATAGAATGAACAGAATAAAATAAAAATAAATCCTCATTTATATAGTCAAGTAATCTATGACAAAGGAGGTAATGACATACAATGGAGTAAGGGCAATCTCTTCAATAAGTGGTATTGGCAAAACTGGACAGATACATGCAAAAAAATAAAATTGGACCACTTTCTTGTATATAAAAATAAACATCAAATTGATTAAAGATCTAAATGTAAGACCTGAAACCATAAAACTCCTAGAAGAAAACACAGGCAATAAACTTTTTGACATCGCTCTTAGCAATATCTTTTTGAAAATATCTTCTTGGGCAAGGGAAGCAAAAGAATAAATAAACAAATGGGACTATGTCCAACTAAAAATGTTTTGCACAGCAAAGTAAGTCATCAACAAAAGGAAAATACAACCTACTGAATGGGAGAAGATATTCACCAATGATACAGCCAATAAGGGTTAATATCCAAAATATATAAAGAATACATACAATTTAACACCAAAAGAACAAATAATACAACTTAAAAAACATAAGCAGAGGACCCAAATAGACATTTCTCCCAAGAGGACATACAGATGGCCAACTGACCGAGATGTTCAACACCACTAATCATCAGGAAAATGAAAATTAAAATTACGATGTGATATCACCTCATACCTGTCAGAATGGCTATCATTAATAAATCAATAAATAAAAAGTGCTGGTGAGAACGTGGAGTAAAGAGAATTCTCATATATTGTTGGTGGAACTGTAAATTAGTGCAGCGACTATGAAAAACAGTATGAAGATCCTTCAAAAAATTAAAAATAGAGATGCATACTATGCAGAAATTCCACTTTTGGTTATTTAAAGAAAACAAAAACACTAATTTAAAAGCTATATGTACCCCTATGTTCACAGCAGCATTGCTAATAATAGCCAAGAAATGAAAGTAACTTAGATGTCCAATGATGGATGAATGGATAAAGATGTAATATATATCTATATGTAGATAGATATGTATATATACATATATACACACGATGGAATATTATTCACCAATAAAAAAGAATGGAATCTTGCCATTCTTTTTTACTGCTTGACAACACGGATGGACCTAGTGAGTATTATACTAAGTGAAACAAGTCAGATAAAGACAAATACTGTATTATTTCATTTATATGTAGAATCTAAGAAAACAAAATAAATGAATAAACAAAACAAAACAGAAAGAGACCCACAGATATAGAGAAAAAGCTGGTGGTTACCAAAGGGGAGGAGGGTGGTGGGTTGGAAATTTTTTAAAAATAAAAGAGCTTTGACTATGTTAATACGGAACCAAGTTTGAGATTTATTAAAGAAAAACAATAATGTCAATGATAAATAGATTTGATTTTTTAAAAGGCATGCATATATTTCAAATGTTTTAAAACCCATTCTACTTGCATTTCAAAAGAATTTAGAAACTCAGGGCATGATAGAAGGGAGATTTTAGATTTTATTTCTGACTTCTGAGGTTCTAAATATCTTCCATATATTTTAAAAAATACACATAATTCAAACTACTTAAGATTCATCAGGGAATCAACTATTTGATATTGACACATTTGGCACCACTGTCTCATTCTGTGTTTGGTTCACAGAGAAGCAATATCAAGTTATCTAATGAAAAAGAAAGACAACATCCATTGTAGAAAAAAAAAGTTTTTTTCAAATAAAACTTCATTGCAAAGCTTAGAGTTTTGAAACTTTAGCAAATTACTTTGGCCAAGCCACAGCTACATGCAGCTGCAGCCTTTATCCTCATTATGGGATAAAGTCTAGATTTTACTCAAATGAAACTCTGATCTTTCCTCAGACACTAAACAGAAAGTGCAATTTATAGCTGCTTAACAGTAAGCATGTAGATGATGGCTAGAACAAAGTGTCAAAATTGAGAAATTATCAAACTAGGCTTTGGCATAAGAGTCAATCTCTGAGAAGGGAATGTTTATAAGAAACCATAAAGTGTTAGAGAATTTCTTTGAGTCTAAGATTTCAGATTAGTTACTAGTGGATGTCTGAACTCTAGTTAGGGAACTACTTTTAACAAGTAATTTCCAGATGCATCATGACAATTTCTCAACAGCAAATAGAAATTGATATGTAAATTTCATGTTTGTTGAGAGCACTTCACTATATGGAATTTGAACAATCATAAATAGTACTTTCCCCAAAACCTTTCTTTGTAATACTTCCGTGCATAAAATCATTTAGTGGGAAATAGAAAATTTTATTTATAAATTTACCATCAGTTTGAGTTAAATCAGTGGGACATATAACAATTCCTTATGCCCAATATAGTAATGTGTATATGTATACACACACATAAACACACATATGAACATAGGTATCTATGTATGTCAAAATTTATATCCACATACCTATCTCCTCATTGGACATCCATGGGCTTCAAAATCTCACCTGCTCTGAGGACATCTACCACTTAGAGCCTTTGATAATGACAGTCGCATCAAACTCAAGAGACAAAGTTCTGGGCAGTGCAAGGTGGGGAGAGTCCTACAAGAAGTGACCCTTGAATGACTACCTTCTGTGAGAAATTAAACTAGATAAAACAATGCCAGCAAGGAGAGCCAAAGCAAAACTTCTGTTTTAGCACTAGCATCACTGGGAAAAAGAAAAGCTTCCCAAAGACTTTATAAACTGCTCAATTACTATGCAAATTTCTTATTTCTTTGCTATTTCTACCCTCTATCCTTATAGTCTTGGAAACACTAAAATACATCTACAGATATTTTTGAAGAATTTTTTTTCTCAGACAAATTAATATTAACATATAGATAGAAAATAATAAAAGCAGACACAGGCAAACAAATATCAGAAATACTACTGTTTTCAAAAACAATGCAAGAAAAACACATAGAGTAATATCTTCAAAGGATTTGGAAATATAGAGATACAGAAGAATGTGAAAAACTATATTATCAACAAATTTTAGTAATTCATTGATATTTTTAGTTATTTATAGACTACTACACTCAATTATGTAAGATTATACATTTGTATTAAATATATTATACAATCCAGAAATAGTCCCGTACCTATATGGACAACTGATTTTCATCAAAAGTAAAAGGCAATTTATAGTCATTGATAGATGGTCATGGGAATGGGGAGCACAGTGTAAGGGATGCAGTCAGCAGCAATGTAATAGTTGTGTGTAGAAACAGAAGGAAAATAGAGTAATTGGGGGGATCATTACATAAACTTTACATGTATGTCTAACCAATGTGCTGTAAAATTATAACTAATAATAAAATAAAATAACATGGTAAAAAAAAGGCAATTTAATGGAGCAAGGATAGCCATTTCAGCAAATGAAGTTGGAGCAATTGGATATCTTTAAATAATAATAATAATAATAATAATAATAATAAATAATAATAATAATTAATAATAAACAACTCAAAATAGGCAAACACCTAAATGTATAACCTTCATAAATCTACTGGACTCCTCGATCAAACACAAGATAAAATCTTTGCAACCTTGAGTTAGGCATAAAAAGAACAATAACCCCTCCGTAAAGAAAAACATTAATATGATTAATGGCAGACTTCTAATTTGATATAATGAAGGCCAGAAAGCAGTGTGATGATAAAGGAAAAAAAAATGTAACCAAGAATTCTATTTCCAGTGATACCATTCTTCAGAATTGAAGGTGAAAAGAAGATATTCCTAGACGAATCAAGACTAATTGAATTGTTAGCTGACTTGCTTATAAGAAGTCTGAAAGGGACATTGTAGATAATATATTGTAGTAACTCATTTCTGATTTTTATTCCCCTGAGTGTTGTTGGTTTACTTGTTTAGTAACGTGTCTGGCCTATATTAAAGGAATCTGTCTTTCTCACAATGTGTTAGCTGACGTGTCTGTTTTCCCAGATCTTCCTGTTAAATCCTCGTTTAGGTTAGACAGTGGCTCTGCTGCTTCCCCCAGCTGGCACTGCAATCTCCGTCTCAAATATCTTCAGGCCTTTGCTTTTCTCTGCTGGATACAGGTATTTTGCTTTCCCTTCCAAATTAATTGATAACCTCTTCTGCATCAATGCTGCTGATTTTCCCAAATTGAACTTCTCTGATGGAATCACCACATCTACTTAGTTGAGAGAGTGGGGCGATGCGAGCAGCTCCAGAAAAGAATGCTACAGACTTCCTAAATTCTTATGTGAAATTTAGTAGTTCATGGGGAAAAACAAACAAACAAACAAAACAATCATCTCTATTTCTTATATGCCTTTGGCTGAATCCCAGAGGACCAAAATGATTCTTTTTGGCAGTTTTGCCCAACTATTATTTACTTTTGGGGGACAAGATTTGCCACCTTCTTCAATCTGACACGCCAGAAGCAGCTTACCTTCATTTGACTATCCTGGGCATATTTTCTTCACCTATGAATTGGAAATAATATTGCTTAATGTGCCTATCTAATATGATTTTTTGTGAGAATTGAATGATACATTTATAATTATAATAGCTAGCATTTACTAATGGCCTTTTTAAGATTAAAAAAAAAAACTATTCTAAGCATTTTAAGTATGTTACCTTATTTAATCCTCAAAACTCTTTTGTTGGTTATGTATCCCAATTATTAGTTTTAGAGATTAGAAAACTGAAGGAACTGAGAGGCTGAGTCCAAGGACACAGAGCCAGGGAGCAGAAAAGAAGGGATCCAGACCCAGAACCTAAACTTTTAGCTCCCGCATTCTGTTACCCAATTAGCACATACTCTCGTACTAAGCATAATACTAGTATTTCATTTTTTCACTCGTAAATTCTGTACCTATGGTGTGTAAGATGATCTGTTTATAACTAGGGATGCAAATATAAGTAAGATAGCCTCCAATCCTAAAGAATCAATCGGGGAGATCGACAGTGGGGTCTTAAAAGTGTATATGAGTTTAACGGTGGCTACGTGAATACAATGCAATGGTCTTCAGCTTTTAACCTAACGGAGGACAAAACAAGGCTTTATTAAATGTTAAATACTAAGTTATATATATAAGTGTTATTATAGTTCATGAAAGAAAAAAGCGTGAGCTATTCATACTGAAGAAAGTGTCTAAAAGAACATTTGTTCTGAGTCTTGGAAGGTATGCTAGGGTACAGAGAGTACAAGTCTACTGAAGGTTACGTAACTTGCGTAAAATGGAAGAAAGATTTACAGTTATGGAACAGAGACCCCTTAAGCCCACATGTTCCTCCTGCTTTTTCCTGTTATTACAAATGAGCTGTCTGTATTCGTATGAAAAGCTAGCCCTTCTATTTATGCACTAGATCCCATATTCTTTTGCCTTTTCAAGGGCATGGATCCAGCAGTTTCCTTACATCATTCTGATTTCTTCTTTCTTCTAGATGTTTTCCCTCAGCTTACACATATATTTTAATTTCTATCACCATGTCACACAAACCCTACCCTGACCTCCTTTTCCCCTCTAAGTAACACCACTATCCCATTCTCATTTACATAAAAACTCCCTGAAAGTTTTATAGGCTCCATTTCCCCGATGTCTCTCCGTCTATTATCTACTGAGGTCCTCCAATTAATCTGTTGTCTTCTACCCTCCATTATAAGTGCTATTGTCAAAGCAACCAATGACCCTCATTTTTTTTTTAATCAAAAAGAGTATTTAATCCTCAGACCATGTCACTGTTGAACTTTCTGCACATTTAACATTTCATCCATCCTCTCTGAATACTTTTTCTTCACTTGATTTTCAGGACGCTACATACTCCTTCAATTGGATAGAAAAATGACTAAGTTTGAGAAAATAATGTTGCTTTGATCCATCCCAGATTGGAACACTTACAAAATAATATTGCTAGGGCCTTATCATAAAATCTAAGGAAATGGGACAGACTGACATAAAATAACATCTCTTTAACCTCTCCATCAATCCCTTGAGGCACAACAAGTAGTCTATTAGCATTAGTTCATACATATTTAATTAATGAGGCTTGACACTTGAACATCTGCATTTTGTTCTTCATTTAGTTTCCGTCCTCAACAAAAACCTTCTGAACAAATTATATATAATAGAGCCAATTAGTAGAGAAGAAACCTGAACATCTTCAGAGAAGACATAAGAAAGCATGGCTGGTAAAAAATTAAACCTATTTTTTTTTTTTTTTACTTTGCTTGTTTTCATTTCTCTTTTTGCACTGCAAGTCCAAGTACAGTACTCATAAATTAAAGATCACAATAATCAAAAGAGCCAAGGTTAAGTTATGACAAAGATAATAGCACATGGTTTTGCAGGCCATTTACTGAGCACCAGCCCTGTTCTTATTTGGGGTGCTTAGAGAGTTTGAACAAAACTTCCAGGAAGTGAAAACATTTCTGCATATGTCCTCTCCCCAACTCCCCTTGGAGATAGATGGTTATCGTCTCCCCTTTTTCAGTATGGTCACACTTCCTCTAATCCTTTCCAAATACTATTTCTCCTTTCTGAAATTGCCACTTCTATTGTACTCTATCAATGTGTGCTTCAAAGCCCAAATAAAGTCCCAGTTCCTCATGAAGGCTTCTTATGCTATTCTAGCCACCATTAGCCTCTTTGATCGCACCTTTTTAAATATCATTTTCAATCATAAAAGTAAAATTTGTTTATTAACAGGCTATTTTCTAGTTTTCTGTTGCACAAAGTTAGCAATTTATTACATATGGTCTTGTCTTCAACAATCATCAATCATTTTATATATCTAACATGTGCCTTTTAATGGCTATAGATTACATTATGCCATTTTTGATCCCCACAGAACCTCTGTGTGTGTGTGTGTGTGTGTGTGTGTGTGTGTGTACACATACATATGCCTACCTATTAGTCCCATGATTTTATAAATCCTGTGAAACAGAAATGTCAATAACTCGTATGCCCTTATTATATAAGAAAATGCTGGCATTTGTTTTTAAATTCCTATGCTTGATCATGAAATGCTTACATTTAATAAATATACAGCTGTGACAGCTAAAATTAACACATCTTTCTATAACAGTAAGTAGAATGCTCTGCAAGACTGCACTGGAGTGGAATGCAGTGTTTGACAATTTTAGAACCTCTAGGAAAATAGGGCATTTTTTATCTCCAACTGATGGGAACACCAGTGTATCAAACATTATAGCTCTGTCTCCCTAAATTTATAAGTATTACATTATTATTAAATGATAAGTTACCATTGATATGTTTACTGGATTCCAGACACTTAAGATTTTCATGCACATATTGCCATATAATCCCCTTGACAATTTTGTAAGATAGGTATGATGGTTACCCTGATTTTACAAATGAAAAAACTAAGGTCTATAGCAAATCAAATTCATGTAGTAGTATTTGATTTGCTATAGCTGTAACTTGATCCCATCTTCATCCTTCTTTGCTGCATTTTAGGTACTTCTTAGTATCATTTCTTACCCGTATATTTCAGGTACATTCTCTACTGAATATAGGCCCATATACTCTAGTCCTCATATTCCCTCAACCTGGTTAACACCTAGATTGACATTTTTCCATCCACCAGTAATCAACCCAAGAGGCATTCACTACATTACTTCTCTATATAAATCATAGTACAAGCAATTGCGAAAGCCACAGAACTTCATAAAAGCGTGCCTGCCATCATGGAATCTACAACGTCCATTTGGATTTGTGAAGGAGTATTAGTTTCCTATTGCAGCTATAACAAATCATTACAAATTTAGTGGCTTAAAACAACATAAATTCATTATAGTAGAATTCTGTAGGTTAGAAGTCCAATACAGATCTCACTTGGCTAAAATCAAGGTGTTGTCAGGGTTGCATTCCCCTCTGGAAACTCTAGGGGACAAACTATTTCCTGGACTATTTCAGCTTCTAGAAGCTGCCCACATTTCTTGGTTCATACTCCCCTTCCTCAATCTTCAAAGCCAGCAACTTTGCATCTCTCTTTGCCTTCGTTCTACAGTCATATCTCCCTGTGGCTCTCCTCTTCTGTATCCTTCCTCCATTTAAGGACCATCATGATTATATTGGGGTCCCCTGGATAATCCAAGATAATCTCTCTATTTTAACATCAACTGATTCCATCTGCAACTTTATTGCTACTCTGCCGTGTAATCTAACATACATAAATTCCATTGGTCATGACAAGGACCTACTGGGAGGGGAGTCTGCTCATCAAAGAAAGGGAAAGGGGAAGAAAATCAAAGGCGGAGGAATCCATGAGAAGAAGCAGAGGGTATGGAAAATACAGATTATATCCAGGGAACAGTCTTGGATAGAAATCCCACTTCATGTTACGTGAAGACATTTTGCAGATGTTTCAATAATTTACAAGATTTCAAGAACAAATGAGCATTATTTGTAAGTGTCCTCAATTCATTTTTGAAAGTACGTTATAAAATATTATAGATAACTATGACAAAGATGGAGAGGGAAGGAGAGGGAGAGAAGCAAAAGAGAGGTCTCAAATAGTAATGAAGTTAGTAGATTCCCAGACTCTATTTTTAGTCATATCGCCTGCATCTTACTGTTTAGCATTTGGCTGTACATCAACAACTTTTATTCTGTAATTGTTTTGCAAGCTCAGGGCATCTTTCCAATTAATTTAATTACATGTTAGTCAAAGACACTTTTAAAAAATTTCTCATATTTCTAACCATAGTGATCAGTACATAATAAATATAAGTAAATAAAACTAAAGAGTCCAGGTCAGAAATACTTCCCTTGAGTCAATTTATATTTTGAATGCAATAATTACTCAAATGTGTTTGAGCTTTCTTTTATTGTTGTGACTATTACAGGTATTTATGATTATATATATTATGTGTTCAAGTTTCACATAATAATAGCAATAAAAAAGAAAACCAAACACTACCATTTGTTCCACAATTACTATGTTCCAGAAACCAGTAATTGCAAGTATTTTATAGGCATTGTCTCGTCGAATGTTTATTAAAGCCCTAGATTCTAGACCACTGTAAAAATTTAATGAAGGGAATTAAGTCAAGTCCTAAGCACAGGATCTTACCAATAATCAAAGAGGGGCAGCAGGAGATGCTACTCCAAAATATGACTGTAGGAGTGTCAGACATGGCATCCCAAAATATGCCACTTTGGTATATTGATCATTTTGAGCTGTAGGTACTTGAAAAATGGCAAATATAGGGAGAAGCTTTCTCTGAACTCCCCCTATCTGCTTAATGACAGATCCTCCAAAAGGAATTCAGTTATCAAAGGGTCCCTTACTTGGAGTTTCATCAACCAAGGAGAACTGATTCATCACAGGAGAAGAGACTAGAAGTCAATGCCACACCCAGACAAACTGTCACAAACTATCATACCCCATCTATTCTTCTAAGGGTCAATTCATCTTTCTTAAAAATCCCTTATTTTCTTTCCTCTAAGAATCCTAAATCCATCCTTTTCTTTCTCTATCAAAATGGTATTTAATAAGGAATTCTAGGCCACCTAGAGGACTTACTCATTTTTCCCTGGGTACTTCCCATATGCACAGGAGGTATACCTGTTAGTTAATACACTTCTGTTTCTTTTCCTCTATTAATTTGTCTTTTATTACAGGGGTCTCAGCTAAGAACTCAGAAAAGTAGAAGGAAATTATTTTTTCTCTACCATCAGCCTTTGAAAATTGTTAGCTACTTTTTAATTTTTATATCTTTCACCAAAACAAATGGAGTTCAATAATTTCAATGTGACCTTTTTTTCAATTTTTAATAAAAATGAATAAGCCCTCAGTAACTAAGACGATGTTATCAACAGCACAACGAGTTGTTCTGACCTAGTGTGATCGGTCCTCTTGCCCTTGCTCTCCTTCCAGGATGCACACACATTTACTCCATTTCCCAGTGAGAGCAGACAGCTTGCTGAATTTTGTTCCTATGGCATCAACATTATTCTATAACTAGAATTGTTAAGTGAAAGGCCCTGGGTGACTGAATTATAATGACCAGACATTTCAAAGCCTCCACCAAAGCAATCTGAACCCTGAGAAAAGCTGAAAGCATTAATGAAATAGCCTCCCTGCAGAGAGAAATACAGAAAGAGCCACATTCTCTCTGTGTTTTAAAATAAAGCATATAAATTTCAGAAGTCCACAACACTAGAGAAGGATGACATTGCTGGGTTTGGAAGACGGAACAGCCAGGTAGTGGAAGCACACCAGCATGCCCCAGGTGAGTGCATGGCAGAGACCTACTTTAGAGTTTTAGGAGGAGGGCTGGAGAGTGACGCATGCAAAACCTGAGGCAAATAACAAACGAGTTTGAGCATCTTTGAGAAAAGCTGCATAGTACAGCAGAACTTGAAAGAAAATGGGTGTTTCGTTAATTTGGGGAATTAAGTGCAGTAATTGCCATTATAATTCAATCATCATCAAAGCAAGTTTGTGGATACAGCTTGGGGTGCTGTTCTTCAAAGTGCTTCTCCATTTCTTAGGACCTAGCATTGCCCTTCAGCCAAAAATCACCATACAAGTCCTACCTGCTATTTCAGTGTAAACTTAAAATATTAATGGTATCGAAGAGTAATATTTCCTTTGGACAGTCATCTATCATCTGCTTCTATATTTTATTATCCAGGGAACTGAGATACTTCAATACTGAAATCAAAAACAGTGAAGGATGAGGGGCAGGTTTTCCATTCCTTTCCAATTCACATTTTTCATGAAAGTAGAACATTCAAACTCTTTTCCAGCCCTGGTTTTGTCAAAACCCTCCCTAGCTACATTTCATGCCTTGAACATCTTTACCTAGTTCCATTTGCTTTTCATAGCTCTTCCTCCTCCAGCTCTGCAATCTGAGGGAAAATTTTTATAAGCTCATTTTGATACACTTTATATATGGAAAAGTAGTCATTTCAAACAAAAGAAAAATCGCTGAAGTAATAAAATACCTAACGTTATATTTTTAAATATACAGGCTTACCTCAGAGATATTGTGGGTTTAGTTCCAGACCACTGCAATAAAACAAGTATCACAATAAAGCAAGTAATAATATCTTTGCTGGTGGAAGGTCTTGCCTCCAATTTGTAAAAAATAAAACTTGTTAAATGCAATAAGGCAAGTGAAATAAAATGAGGTATGCTTGTAATAATATTAGTCCTTAGGTGACCAGGGAAGAAATAGTTTCTCATTTTTTACATTGTTTTTACATTTGTTTTACTTAATTTGTTCTAACCACGAAATTCCTAAGTATGCCAATAATGAAAAAATTGAAAGACATAAAACGACTAATGAGTCTGACTTAGGCGAAAAATGTTACCCTTCTGTCATATACTACTTAATATTTTATTCAACTGTCTATGTAGCATACTAGCAATAACAATAAAAACATCATTTAAAATTTATAATGACATTATAATGGACCGGTTCTTATTACCCATTGTTTTCTTTAATCCTTGTAGCAAAATCATGTTAGGTACGATTATTTCACAGAGGAGAAAAATAAAGGGCAGTATGGTATAAGTCTTTACCTAACTTCACAGAAGTCCATGCTGGTTAGGATTTAAACCAAGGCAGTATGAAACCACATGCTATCACTTATATGTGGGATATAAACCTAAAAGCAGCAAAAGAACAGGACAAACAAACAGAGACTCATGGACATGAACAATAGAATAGAGGGGGTGGGGAGGAGGAGGGTAGATGGGGTAAAAGGGGTCAAATATGAGGTGACAGAAAGAAATCTATCTATGGGTGATGAACACACAATGCTATATATATATACACACATATACATATGCCTTACTGTTCTGTTGTACAACTGAAACTTACTGGATTTCGTTAACCAATGTCACCATAATAAAAAGTAAATAAAAATGATTTTCAGGATAACTTTAAAAAAATAATTAAAAAAATAAATAAACTGAGGTAGTGTGACAACCATTGTCTACATTCCAAAGCCTCTAATTCATTTTGAAGAGAATTGCCTGCTCCATTTCTTTTCTCAAAAGGGGAAAAAGGAATTGAGAGTAGGGGCCTAATATTTAGTTAAGACTAGTGTGCACTTAGCACTGAGGCACTATATTGTTTTATTCTAGTGTCTTTGTAATTTTCTTTGTATAACACAAAAACAATGAGTTGTTTCTAAAATGGTGTTTTACTGCTTTACAATATTAACTTATTTAATCTATATAATAACCCGATGAGGCAGAATTTACAATTATACCCGTTTTCCAATTAAAGCATCTTCAATACAAAGAATTTAAGAAACATAACGAAGATTATGCAGCTGATAAATGGCAAGGTATCCTCATACACAGTTCCCCACAGCCACTGTGAATCTCATCAGTTCAATGAAGTGGATGGCTCCTACACTCAGTGGAGACTCCTATTAACACCTATGCTTTAACTAAACAAATCTGAGGTATTACTGCTAATAACAGGGCTTTTCTAATTTTATCCTCTGGGATTCTAATTAAGATTATTTTTAACAAGAGTCACTGGACTAATTCCAATTTGTCACATAATCACTAAATTATTTTTCTGAGTTCCTTCTAAAACAGTGGCCTTCATAGATGTCTAAACCAAGGAAAGCCAGTTCAGCAGCTATATATAAGAGGGCAATGGTGGCTGCATGTTTCTCCCTGAAAGATTTAATACTAACTTCTCCAATAGCAGATAGATTGAGAAATGATTTTGAAAGTTGCGAAGTGGAAAATCATACTCTCCAAATATTTATTTGAGCTGCATGGCTTAGCATGACAGGAATAGTTACTGTTTTTGATATTCTGAAATCAGAAATTACAACTATCTAATACAATTTAATAGCATACTTATTCTTTAAAACACAAAATAGCATACTTATTTCTTAAAACTGATAAATATTTCTCTAAATTATTGTCTTTTATAATAAAAAGTGCTACAGTAGTCATTTCAAAAGGTGCAAATAGTCAAATAAACAAGTCAAAGGAGGTAATCTAAGTAGGAAAGACGCTGAGGGAAACTGGAGAGGCCATTCCTAGTGAAACAAGAACTAAAAGAGGTTTAATTGGTTTCTCTGGGTCGATAGACATGGTTAAATAAAGCTTTGGCTACTGACCGCAGCAAGACAACGAGAAAAAATTCTACAAAGTACCTCCAGGAGTCTTCTCTTTCTCTCTCTTTTTTTTTTTTCCTTCTTCTTTTTTTATGTTGACAACAGAGATGAATGAGCCACCAGTCCCGCCAATGGAAACAGTCATCTTTTCAGTTTATCTCCAGAAGATTAAGTATAGTACCAGAAAATTAATCACTTTATACAATCTAAAAATCTACACATGGCACAAAATGTTTGATCAGCTCATTTTCATGATGAATTTGGCAAAGAACGAACTAAAGTCCTTTACTGCAGATTATGGTACTTTGATTTACTTTTTAAAAGCACATAACCTGATATTTGTACCATTATAATCAACTTTATGAACACATCATTTGCTAAGAAAAACAAAAATCTCACTGGTAAGAACTGAACTGAGGCTTTAGGCTCCATGAGCAAGTATGATGTTGCTTATTCGCAGTTGTGTCTCTAGCACCTTTAAAAGGACTAAGTGCGCCTTAAATCTTATACTTTTCAATTAATTTATCCCTTCCACGCAACGGCTCCCTAAACAAAAAAGGTCTGGATGCCAGAAGTGACTTGCCAACTCACCATTTAAGCTCACCATCCCTGTCTCCGTAACTGCAGAGCTCAGTGGTACAGCAGTCCCAGATACCTGCAACTGGTTTTGAAATCTCCTAAGTATATGCTTTTTAACTCTAGCACTTACAATCTATGAGAACCTGTACTAGTCCTCAGGCTTTGTGAACTTGCAATCATAAATAAGAAACACTCATTGGAGGAGGTCATCGAGAGGATGTTTTGGCCACCTGTCCCTTGAACTGGACCCAGGCAATCAGAGGCTGTCCATGGAACATGCATTCCACCTACCACTCCCACACTGGAGCTGCTTCAAGGGTAAAGCCTTGAGAAAGTAGTGTTGTTGAAACCATCTGGACTGAATACATTGATTGAACCCCATTAAGGCCTCCATATCTACTTTTAAGATTCTCTTTGTGAATGCAGAGATCTACTTGTGTTACAGCCACCTAAGACAAGCCTTTCATATAAGTTCTCTTGCTTATTAAACCAGCCACCTACCAACCTGGAGTGGTCTGCCTCTGTCTTCAGCCTCTCATTGCCCTACAGGGGCCAGTTTGCGAACCAATAACCCTGCCAGTGCCTGCTCCATCTCTTCAGAACTCATCTCAACCAGAACGGTTCACCATCTCTTCATATCAATCAAGAGCATGGGATCTGGAAACAGTCGGGTATGGCTGTGGGAAGCATCCTATTGGTTTCTGCAAAAAAAAGAGAAACCTTCAGAAGAAAGGGACAAAAGTACCTTACTTGTTTACTTCTGTTATAAAGTGAAAAGAAAACAGAAGAAATTACTTGTCCTGCATGAAAATCACAGGAGCTCTCTGCTCTGCAATGTTCACCTTGCACAGCAGATTGTTGTATTAATGATGCCTCTTACTCTGGTCCTGCCTCTATGAAGCAACCTACTATGCCTGAAATTGCTTCCCATCTGTGATGGCCATTTTCCTGCAAAAATTTATTCATATTTGGAGCTTGGAAAAATCCACTTAAAATATGTAATTCTTATGCAAGTACAATCTGTGCACTATATGCCAAGCTTATGCTTTTATACCAAAGCCCTAATTCTGTTTTCTTCAGCCTCTGATTTATAAATCAGCAATTTTCCTCCTCTCAAGAGAGAGATCAAAATTCAAAAATTAACTGTAAATAGCACCTCCATGGTTGTATGTGCCTTATACATAATAGGATTATGAAATTCCTTCAAAATATCAATTGCCAGAGGTCAGATAATGTGAGCTATGTTCTGCAGGAACTGCCCAGTTTTCACCCCAGCACATACACATTCACCCTAAACAGTTTCCCATTTAAGACATCTTGCCGGAACCACACATTCATATGTGCAGACTCACCTCCCTACCCCCAAAGAGAAATAAAAATAACTTAGTGTTTAGCATGCATCTAAAAGCATACTGTGGCATGTTTCCAACTGAGTATCTCTCTAGAAAACAGTACTTATGGATTGTAAATAATAGCTTCAACCATCACCACTAATGAAGGGTAACACAGAAATGAAGATTTCTTTTCCTAGAGTGACCAAGAGAAGGGTTTGCCTATTTGGGGGATAATTAAAAACAAATTGCTAGCTCCTAGTCTGTCCTTTATCCTTATAAAGAGGCGACGACGTTTTGTTGTCTCTCAGTACCCCACTTGGTGCAGCTCAACCTGGATTTTTTTTATCTCTCAGTTTATTAAAATAAGTGTTGTACATTCTTGGTGTGCCCCAAAATAAACGATGGCTCATATTGTGCGTAGGTTCTTGCTCATGACAGTCCAGACTGCTAACAGATTGCTAACATGTTAACAGCTCTATTATAAGACTCTCAAAGATGCAATTTTTTATGCCATTTGTGAAGTCGAATTCTCCATGTTAAATAACTATTGCACAGAAACACTGGGATAGATCCTGATGAATCCATACACTTTCTAACAGGCAGATGTCTACAGAGGGTGTAACAGACCCAGATGGCTGGGCCTTTTTAGGTAACATTCTTTAGGGTGTGTTTTTAACCAGGTGTGCCCACTTTGGGAGCAAGAATATTTATCTGAAGTAGAATCTCTGCCTCCCGATCCAGATCTACATATAATAAAATTAAGGTACTCTATATGTAGAATGTTCTAGAAATTATGGTGGTTAAAAAAATTTAAGAAAGGTTGGACTCATAGTGAAATTATATGTATTTTTTCAGTTCCTCTTTCCAAAGATACTGGTGAAAACGTTTAGACATAGACAAATGTGATTCAGTGTCTCCAGTTTTGTATGATCCAGATTTTTTAAAATATATATATTAGTTACATGTGTTAATATTCTTTTACAAATCCTATGCTGTTTGTACTACAGTCTTGGTACTGATATTATCAGTGGAGAGTCTGGCTTTAGCTAGGAACATGGATGGTACCTAGGAGCATGAATGTATATCTGATACATGGAGTCTGCTCCATAAATGCATCCCAGTAAAGTTTCTTGGGGTGATAGATCTTACCTTTTTCAAAACCATGTGTTCTGTTTCCCAAAGTTGTTCATTATTGCTAGGAAAATATTCTGTGGAAGACTGTCACGGTCCCTCGGTCCTCAGATCACAGTGTCAATGAGGTTCAATCAGGGATTCAGACTGACACAGATAACACATAAACAAATTGTATTGAGTACATACTTTCCGGGCACTATGGCAAATACTTTATATAAATATCCTAATCTTAGTCTGTATATTTAGCACTTTTATTGTAAAATAAAATAAGAATTATTTGTTCATAAAATTGAAATTGTAAGGGAGTGATTTGGCTTCAAGCACAGCAAGATTCAGATGCCCAAACAATATTATGTGAATTCTCTTATTCTCTCCAGTTGGTTCCCCCCGCCCCCGCTCCCCACTATTCTGATTTTATTTGGAAGCAAATTCTTTTCAAAACATTTAACCACCTTTCCAGATTTGTCACTCCAGTAAATTTCCAATAATTCCAATAATTCCAACGAAGATCCTGGTACTGTTTCTTGCTCATTGATAGTCTCTGACTGTGTCTAAGTCATGTGCCTCCCTCTGAACCCACACGGCAGGTTCAATACAATCTGAAACATAAGCATTGAATCTAAGAGATGGTTGTTCCCAAAAGAAACACAAAGCTGTTACTGGAAGAGAGCTAGATGAATGGATGTTGAACTGACCAAAACCATAGGCATCCACTATACCCTCACTTAGATATATTTACATTGAAGCTTTAGTAATGTGCCAAGTAAATAGAAATAAAAGTCACACTCAAGTCTACTGACTCCCAAAATCACTCAATAAATGTATCATACTGCCTATTAGTACCAATTGGACTAGCTCTGATATTAAACTTACGGAGGATTGTTTGTTCTGGTCCATTCTCTAGAACTCAAATGACTGCAATTCAACAAGTAGATATGTTTTCTTCACAAATTTTATCCATAAAAGTAATTTTTTCATAAAATTTAAGTTTTATATGAATATCAAGTACTTCAGAAGTATATCCCACTAAGAGCCTGGCATCTATTAAGGGCATTTTATAAAGGGCTCCAAACTCTCAAAACATGAGCTGTTAGTCAAATGCATTATAAACTTTTGTTGTAGCTTAGGTTTTTATTGTAATTATTTCAAATATAAGTAATGAACCCAAAACTGATTTTCTATAAATATAGCTCTAAGATATGACAAAGCAAAGAGTTAATACAAAGTAGAGGATGATTTAAAGACTTTTTTTTTAGTATTTCTTTTAAAATCTCTGCTATTCCTCACCCTTTTTGACCACTGGTAATTATTTTGGAAAAAACTTTCTGAGATTGGAGAATAGATCAAGATTCGTAGAACTGGATGTAAGTGTCTGCTTCTACAGAACTGTAGCCTAACATCCAAATCCTATGTATCTTGTGTCTAAGTCAGCTAACTAGCCTCTCATTATAATTTCTAATAAAAAAAAAAATCTCATTATAACCACAGCATGCTTGGAAGAGCTCACACTGCTTTACATAAAACATCTTCAAAGTGAGGATGAAAATATCCATTGCCTCACATAGCAGTCATGTTGATTACGATATTATCATTTTTGAGATGAGAAAACATGGGTTAGCGACTGTGGAAGGTGACACATTTCCTCTGTTTGAAGGAGGGTGACAGTTTTGTTTGCAAAATTTGGAGAACTGGAAACAGCATTATCTAAGCAGTCACAGATCAACGATCACTGTCCCCTCTGGCTTTAGCATCCTATTAAGCACATATACCCTCATATATCATGTGCCATTGTTGTTTTGCTCCTGCGTGGGTCATTAATTAATCTTCACAATGATGTTCAAGTTGTTAGATTTTTTTCAGTTTTTGTTCAGTTTTATATAAAAGTGTACCAATTTATTTAAAGGTGTTTTAAATTTCATGAAATATTGATGTCTTTACTGTATCTGATAACTGAAACTTTTTAACCTATTTTTTACTATTTTAACATATGGGAAAACATGAGAAAATATACAGACTCAGCTAAAAGCTGGTTGTTTACAAATTATTTTATGTGTTTTTACTGATTTTTTCCACAGCATGAATCAGATTGTCATCAACAGCAAGCCTACTATGTGATCAGATGGATCAATGTGAAGAGTGAACTTTTATGATTATAATCTAAGCTGACACTAATTCTTTGATATAGACTTCCAACCACAGGGACTCTATAATCACATCAATCATTTTTCTTTTCTTAACTTTCGCACTGACACATTTCGAACATCTGATTTCTAGTGCTTTATAGTATTCTAAAAATACTAAGGATTTGTTCAACTTTTTTAGTACGTGGAGGAAAGCTTAATTCCTAAAGAAACTGTATTTACAGAGAAAGACAAGTAATATATGGTTTCATTTATATGTGGAATCTAAAAAACAAAATAAATGAACAAACAAAACAGAAACAAACTCATAGATACAGAGAACATTTTGATGGTTGCCAGATGTGAGTGGGGTTATGAGGAATGGGTGAAAAATGGGGAAGGAGTCAAGAAATACAAATTAGAAGTTACAAAATAGTCACAGGGATGTAAAGTACAGCATAGGGAATATAATTAATAATATGTAAGTATTAACTATGTATGGTGTCAGATGGGTACTAGATTTATAAAAATGATCACTTCCTAAGTTATATAAATGTCTAATCACTATGTTGTAGACTGAAACTAATATAATATTGTACGTCAACTATAATTGAAAAAAATGAAGAAAAAATTGCCTTTATAGAAAATCAAAAACTCTTATTTGCAGAACATAAAAAGATTGTAATTACAAAATGACTAATTACTTTCTATTCAGAAAATACCTATTGCCTATATATGAATTACGAGGCGTTGTGTTGAATACAAAATAAATTGAACAAAGTTCCTGCCTTCATGTAGTTGTCAAGCTAGTAGTATTGGTTAAACTTGTATAAAATTACTTTTAATGCTGCTATCATGTAATTTCTGTCACAAGGGAGGTGCTATCTTCTATTGAATTTTAGAATAGAGTGGTTACTTTAAAGTAAGATTGTATGAAAAGAAAAGAATAACTCTGTGGAACAGGAGACATTTGGAGAAGACCTTCAAAAGTGGTTACAATTTTTAATGTGACAATGAGAAGCAACAGACCTGAAGAGAATAAGACAAAAAAAGTGAAAAGCCACATAGATTATTCAGGGGTAGACTGGAATCAAAGCATGTAACGTTTTGAATAAAGGACTACAGAATTAAAATACATTAGAAGGTGTAGGTATCTTTTTGAGTTAATGTTTTTGTTTTCTTTGGATATATTCCTAGATGTGTAATTGTTGGATCATTTGGTAGTTCTATTTTTAATTTTCTGAGGAATCTCCATACTATTTTCCATAGTGGCTGTATGAGTTTACAATCTCACCAACAATGCACAAGGGTCATCTTTTTTCCACATCCATGCCAGCATTTTTATCTCTTGTCTTTTTGATAATGGCCATTCTAACAGGTATGAGGTTATATCTCATGATTTTAATTTGTATTTCCCTAATGACTAGCGCTGTTGAGCATCTTTTCATGGACCTCTTGGTTTTTTACACATCTTCTTTTGAGAAGTTTCTATACATGTTCTTTGTTTTTTTAAGAGGGATTTTTTTTTTTTTGCTATTGAGTTGTATAAATTCTTTATATATTTTGGATATTAACTCCTTATCAGATATATGATTTACAAGTTTATTTTCACATTCTATATGTTGCTTTTTCATTTCGTTGATGGTTTCTTTGCTGTGCAGAAGTTTTTGTTTGTTTGTTTATTTGTTTTTTACTTTGATATAGTCTCACATGTTTATTTTCACTTTTGTTGCCTTTGGTTTTGGCATCAAATTGAAAAAAAAATCATTGCCAAGACCAAGGTCAAGAAGCCCCTGCCCTCAACCTCTGTCCAATTAGATTTATGCAAATGCTAGTTCTTCTTCCCTAAATAACAGGGTCTCATTCCTCAGATTTTCTCACTCCCAGAGGTCTGAATCACAATTTGTTATCACCATCTTAACCATAATCATTACAATATTTAACATATGCTGACATGTCTCCTATGTCTTTTTAGGTATTAGGTACTCTGCTAAGAGCCCTATATGAATTATCTCATTACAGTATACCATAGTTCAATAATGTTAATTTCAATAACTACTTTTTATATACATGAAGAAACTGACACATACAGTTAAACCACTGGCCAGGATAAAAAAAAATTGAGCATCCCACTTGAACAAGTGTCCAAGTTTAACATGAAGTCTTTTGATCAAAACCACTCAGCTAGTAAGGTGTGGTGTTGAGATCCAATTTACATTTGACTGTCACTAAGCCCAGTCTCTTAATGAATATGTTATGTTTACTGTCTAGCTCCCCACATTCTCCCCCAATAGCTAACACATTTCTTTATCATTTTCAAAGCCTGACTCTGGCCTGTTGACTTGGCCATTTGCCCAAATGTCTCTATAAGAAATAAGAACTTGGATCTTCTTGATAGGGTGTTTTTTCTGTGTCAGAGTTCTATTTTGTAACCACCCCATTTTAGTAATGTTTTGTCAAAGCAATGGTCATTACCTCAAACTTACCAATTC
This sequence comes from Pteropus medius, assembly GCF_902729225.1. Taxonomy (NCBI): domain Eukaryota; kingdom Metazoa; phylum Chordata; class Mammalia; order Chiroptera; family Pteropodidae; genus Pteropus; species Pteropus medius. Next base: position 3,860,756 of record NW_024340699.1, read on the forward strand.
TATTGTACCTCTAAAAAATCCACCACACAAAATTTGGCTTTAATTCCACTAATTATGTGTGTGGAATTAAGGGAAGTGAGATAAATTATGTATCTGAATTAGAGAGTATGAATATATAGAAACATTTCTTTGTTTCATTTGCATCCTGATTCAAAAAAAATGGCTATTTTTAACTCCTTAAATATGTTTGTTAACTCCCAATATAGACTCTGCCTCACTAAACCTCCCTATTTTGATTACATTAGTACCTCAGTTTCTGTTCCAGTTACCTTATTAGATCAATAAAGTACAAAAAATTGCTGATGAAACTGTTTGAAATGGCAGATCAAATAACCTGGAAGACTTAAAGGAGATTATGTAGGCTCTAGGCAATTATTTGAGGGAGCTAAATCTCCAGTGGCTTTAGAAAGTTGCAAAAAAAAAAAAATTGCTTAACATTCTGGAATATCAGTTGAAGGACATAACAATGTTTAGAAATAATCAAAAAAGATAATGCTAAAAATATCTATTGTAGGAAAGTGAAAGGATTGAGATCAATTCTTTCCCAACAGGAATTATTAAAAACTCAGTTTATTTTGTATAATTTTGGGAGAGAAAAAACACTTTAATATAGTATATACATTTACTCTGAAGGTAACAGAAGTTCTAGACTAAAAGAAAAACTAGAAAGCCGATGAGAGTATTTTTCTGTTAAAACTTAAAAAAAGAAAGAAAGAGAAAAGAACAAGGTAAGAAGTCAAATATAATAAATAACTCTCAGCTGGCTCATTAAGAACAAAGCTACTTGTGGTGTGCTGTTAAATTCAATCTGAGAAGCCTGAGAAATGTTAGCTACTTTAGATTTAGGCCAAGAAAAGTTCCCCGATTAAACTTTATATTATTCAAGACACTTCATTGCAATAACAGAAACTCAACTCAAGCTTATTTTATGTAAAAGATTAATTCATTGGCTCATGTAACTGGAAGTCTTAATATGATTGTACCCAGAGGTTAAAACAATGTCTAAATGCTGGTAGTTTTCTCTTTATCTTTAAGCTCTGTGTTCTTCTCTACTGGATTTACTCTGGTAAGCCTTCCCCATGTCACTCTTAAAAGCCTCCAATTCCAATTCCATTTGAAAGCGACATACCCTCTTTCCAAGAGTTTGGGCAAAGGTTGTGGAATTAAGGTAATTGTTTCTGATGGGGTAATGAGTCATTCTTTGAATCAGTTACTTTGGTGAAGGAGATATAATTAGGAGAATAGTAGTCAGGCTTAGAGCCAGAGGTGGATTTAGTTCTCACCCAGATCAGCTGACTAAAGGGAAGGTTGAATCCCATGGAAAATGGGACACAATGCGTGCAAAGAGAAGCAGGGTTGGATACTGGAGAAGCCAAAGCCACATATGTTCTCTCTTCCTTTCTCTTGTTTTCCTCCTCTAAGTAAAACAGAAACTGATAAGTCTTTGTTTCTTTTCCTTCTGTATTTACACTTCACAGCAGCCCACACAACTAAGAGGAGTTCCTTAAATGGATCATAACATTTTAAATCTGAATTTTTGCACATGCCACTTCTCACTGCCTAAAATGCCTGTCTCTCCTTTATTCACTTGGAGTGCTCTTCGTTACTCTTATAGCATGACCAATTTCATTAATTCTCGTTTAAGCATCAGTTCCTCAAAGAAGCCTTGGGGTGAAGGTCCAGAGACTTTGATTTGCCAGTTGCTCTGTTAGATTATAAACCAAATGAAAACCTTTGCCCCATTGCACATGAGAAAGCATGTGCATCACTGGAGACCAGATGCCCAGATCTCATGAGTGCGCTATATTTCAGCATAACTAATACTGAATGAGAACAGAAATGTACCAAAAATGGAGATGGGAAGAAAAGTATACAATCTAACAAGAGTAAGTTATTATGACTGAAGGGCAATAAACAGAAAAATTTGTTGGAGAGTGAAAAGTTAGAAAGACAGTAATGCCACACCGGGTCTTTGTAACACTCTGATGACTATCTATAAGGTACCTTACCTCTCTTTTAAGAAAAATAAAATAAAATTTAAAAATAAAAATAAAAAAGATGAAGAAGAGAAGAAGAAAAACATTTTCAGGTTCTTTTCCTAGGAGTTTCCAAACCATCACTCTTGATTATGTTCTAAAATTTTAATTAGCATAATGTTAAATGAAGGCAATGATTTAAATACTCGTTTGTTTGTTTGTATTTTGTTTTTGGCACTTTTTAAGGCAAAGTTCTTTGCATAAAATAAAGAGAATCCTGCTCTTGCTATCTAGTATGCTCTTCTCTCTGTATTTGCTTAGCTAACTTTCACTCAACTTAAGGTGTCATTTACATGACATTTTCCCTAAAAGAGGTTTTCCCTGAACAATTTATAAAATTTTGGTCCATTTGAAATGCTCTTTCATAGTTTATTGCATTTTTTCTCACTCATCACACATTTTTACTTGGAAGACATTTGTTTTGTCTGTCCCCTTCGCAGGCTGTGAGCTCGATGAAAGCAGTGTCCATGCCTGCTTTGCTCCCCTGCACAATGTTCAGAGTTTAGCCTCATTCTGTAAAAGTCCCTCAACAGATATCAGTGGAACAGATATATACAACTCATCCTTAAGACTCAGCACCTATACCTGAAACTCCAGGTAGCCATACTTGACGCCTCCAGCCTGTGGATGCCCTTGTTCTCTGTCTCCAGGGCAATCTCTAGATCCCACTATCATAGCACTTATTCCATTCTGCTGAATCCATTATTATTACTTTTTCCTCGCCTTCTAGAGAATGCCTAACGCAGTGCCAGAAATACAAAGAACACCAGAGTGAATATTGTTGAATAAATTAATGAATAAATGAACACAATAATGAATATGTCCTATACCCACAGCATCCCCAGGCACTATACTTGGTGCCACAGCCTGGCTGAAGACCCAAGGAACTGCTATGTTGAGCCCTCCGAAATGCACTCTTCACTTGAAAAGTATATTACCGAGAGACAAAAAATGCAATTATAATAGCCTCTTCTTTTAAAATATTTTTAAAGGTAAGCTTTTAGTGTCCTCATTAATTTATGCAGTGAGAAAATGTTTTTAGCCACTTGATTCTAAATTTTTTCAATGTGACAATCTAAGAGTGTCATTAACTACACTTCCCATCATGTGAATGAAGACTGAATAGCTGACACAGTCCTCGTGATTCCAGTATGATCCAGTAACTTTGACATACATTAAGTGAGAGTGATTCATAACAAACATCTCTCTTGAAAATAAATGATAATAGAAAATCCAGATCAAGGCCTCCACGTCCCTTTCAATGAAGGAATGAGACTTATCTACTCATGACTACAAATTCTCTTTTTACTTGAGACGTGGAAGAGAATTCTATGCCTATGAATATAAGAGATCAACTTTCGTGACTAATAAAGTGGACTTTTATTAGCAGTAAGAATACACGTGCATCGTGTGTGTATGTGTGTTTGTGTGTATGTATGTGTGTGAATGATTGGGTAATATGTCAACCTCATATATGGCTGACATATACAATCTACACATAAATAGTATATATATATATATAAAATAAACTATCTTTTCATTCAACAGATGTTTACTGAACACCTACTATGTACCAGCAGCCACTGTTCTAGGCCCGAAGAGCGTAATGGTGAACATAGCATAGGGAGTTCTTATTTTTATGGATTTAATATTATAGCAGAGGAAGATTAAATAAATAGATAAGATTTAATAAACTTTACAAGGGGTTGAATAGGATAATATGGTTACTAGGGAGAAGGAGCCCTTTAAATATACTGAATGTTTTCATGGAAATCTAGAACATTTTTAAACAAACATAGGAATCTAACAACCTCATTTTTAATGATCCTATAGTTAAGTGTTCTTCCATGTTTAAGTGTTTAAATAGTCAAATATTTTAATTAACTCTAATATATTTTTAAAAAATTAGATGATTGTGAAGTTCAGATTTTTCCAAAACTGCAGAATACTAAGATGAGACTGCTATTTATGTGTTTTTTAAAAAAGTCATTCTTAAGTGTGTCTCTGATTAGAATCATCTGAGATCTTTTTGTAAAATATAGATTCTGGTTGCCTAGCTTCAGATTTACCTAACCACATTGCTATAAATGAAACCTGTGAACATAAGTATTTTAAAAGCTTCCAAGGTAATTTTGATAGCTGGCCAGGTTAAGATCTGTTCAGTGTGGGCATATAAAGAAAAGATTCAGAACAGTACTTTCCAGATTCAGGTAAACAAACTTGCCCAGTTTTGTAAAAAAGCAGCTTATATTTCCCAGCCCAGAGATTAATTCACTAGGTTTAGAGAGCTGTTTGTCCAGCTTTTATCAAACCCCCTAAAGAATTCTGATGTGCAAATAAATTTTTGCAAGTCATTGTTTTGAAGAAAATATATTAGACAGAAAAATTGCCTTCAGTACAAGGATGGCAATTTTTTCAGCAAAGCTGGGGTAGACTACCAGAACATTTTCAAATAACTTCTTCCTTTGAAGAAATGCTGTAGAATGTCAATAACAATATGGCTTCATAAGAAAATTCTGCTTTGGAAGAAACAAGAATAGATGTTTATACTATAAGAGAGAAAAGTATATTTGGCTAGCTGGTTTTCAGGAGTATTTCCTGGTTATTCATTTAAATGATAAAAAGAAAGTTTCTATTTATGCATAAAAGAGGAGATTTTGGGATTCTTCTTACTTTATTCCTCTAATAATTATGGAGCATGAAGACTATTATGATAATTTGGCACTCATTTTGACATAAAACTTGTCTGCTTTATTTTCTCATGTTTGTTTTCCTATTACTTGGAAAAAATAATTTTGCTCCCCTCCCTTTTTTTAGCCATTCCTTGTTCCCTATTCAATTTTATTTTTCTCAATAAATGACTCACACGTATTGGAACATCCCGAGATGGGAACTGCAGAAGGAAGGGGTTTAAATGAAAGGCATCGATGTTGGACCAGATATAAGAATTAATGAAGAGAAAATGTGCAAATGGTCAGGAAAGGAGTGGCTTCCTCACAGCACTCAAGAGCAATGATATCTGCGTGGGAATGCACATCACAGAGGCTTAATGTGAATATAAGACCTTTGTCACACCCCAGGTATCTGGCTTTGGAGTAGGCAGGTGAGTGGAGGGTGCTCAATGGAAAGGAAGAGAAGAAAGAGAGAATGTAGCACAGTCTAAGTTCACTGAAAAGCAAACACATTATAAACCTATAGCAATTTAAACTGTATGGCACTGAGTAAGACATGACCTATGGCTCAATTAAAGAAAATAGAGTTTCTAGAAAAATATCTCATTATATATGAAAATAAAGGAGGTATTACAATTCATCTTAATATAGATTGTTGCAAGAATCAGAAATCAGGTAAGTAAAACATAGCAATGCTCTATATTATTAAAAATACTATCAAACATTAAGAAAAAGACCTAGACCCTAAGAGATGAACTTGGAGAAGATTTTGAAAATTGTGGGTCCATATATCATTTTTTCATCATGACTTTGGGACTATACATCTTAAACTCACAAAATAATTCATATCTTTGATGGCATCCCCTTGCAATTACCATTCTCCAGGCTTTCTTCTCTCTGCTAAGCTACATTCTGGAAAGCCAAATTTCTATTCTGGGAAGCTGTGATTTCTTTGCTATAGAACCAAAGAAGAGAAAAAAGATAGAAATTAATGTATCCTTTCTCGTTAAACAGTTACTTTCAGAAAAAAAAAATATTTGCATTTATCTCAGGTTGACAATCTTAATACAATGAATCTCAGATTGTAAATACACCCTAAATTTGGTAGAGCTTTTTTTATTATGATGATCATGAAATAAATTACTAAAAATCCCATAGATATTACCTAGTAATATATAGCATGCCCGTCGATATCTATCAACAACACCATTTTGAGGTTTGCATTTATACTGAGCACAAATCGAACTTATTGTTTAGCTTTAAATAGTAGAAATTATTTTGCATATCTAGGAATGCTGAGAATCATTTAATTTCTCAGACATAGTTTTCTAAAATGGCAAGAGAGTGATGTTTCTAAGGAAGATGGCTTTAAGTGGCTCTGAAGCAATCACTATTTCTAGTTTTGAACTGAAATGAAGCCAAAAACACAAGTTTATTATAGGCCATTGCCAAATGAATAGGAGAAAATAATCCACTGTAAAAAAAAAAGAAGAAAAATCCACATTATGTTTGCTTATGTTCCTACAGCATCATATCGATGCATAAAGCCTGACACATTTAGGTAGAATGTTTTCATCCGAGCACTCCATTATTCCAGGCACCTATAAACACGTGTAATTATTAAAGAACAATATTTATCCTAAGTTTCTGTCTTTTTTTGGTAGATGCAAATATAACAAGACTTGTTTTTATAATTTATGTTATTATTTGATTTTAAAAATACATGTTCTATTCATTGTTGTAGGACACTGCTGTGCATAATCAACAGTTAATTCAAAACTTATTCAACCAGAATATTTTAAAAAGGTAATTAGTAAATGGATCTATAACTGAATTTTCCCCCAGTGGCTTGAAGGCAAAGGAGAAAATATTTATAATTAAATACATAGTTATTTTGAAAAGTGTTCTTTCTGTGATACTGTTTCTCCAGTTCTAAAACAAAAATGTTGCTAGTGATACTGCTCTTTAAAAGTCAACATCAAACACTTTATTCAAATATAATTTCTAACTATTGTCATGCTCTATTTAATTCTCTCATTTTTCTGAATATAAAGGCTGAATATACTAACAACATAGTCCTTCTATCTGATATATCCAACAAATAAAGCAATCTTCCTGGAAAATTTCTTATATAAGCAAATGATCAAGCCTTCATTAATTTTTTTAAAACAGTTTTCAACTTCTATTTGGAAAACTAGATAAATTTTTTAAATCCTTCTTTATTTTATTATTTTCTCCCTCCTTCGAAACTCCCAAAAGTCTAAGAATGAAAAAATGAAAATCTACTTCATTAACTAATATACATATCAACTGTGACTATCTATATTGGGGAACATTGTTTCATATCTTTTATCAGGTTTAGAATGGATTGAAATTTAATTGAAAAAGTATTTTGGAAGAAAGTTGGTAGAACAAGGTTAAACAGGTTTTTGAATATATAAAATTGCATTATTTATATTTTGGAAAAGAGCCTCAATTCAGGAAAACTTTTCTAGTGATTAAAGAACATATGAAAACTTTATCTATGTAAAACCTGACTACAAAGTGGAAAAACAAATAAATCTTTAGCAGACCCACTTTACTTAGCAGGTTAAGAATTATTTGTGATTTTAGCTTTTAATGCCCTCTATTACATGACCTGATTTCTTTAAGCACTCTTTATAAGATTCTTTGTTGATAGACTAGAGCCTGCTTTGTTCTTGCTTGTGTTTTTCTATCCATCTATTTTCCTTTCTTCTCATTTCCATGTTCTAAAATCTTCCACATCCACTGACATCATCTCAAAACCTTCTTCTTTCAGGTTGCCTTCTTGACTGCCTGCCTGACACCTAGAGCCCAATTTATATGTATTATGGCTATGCATATGTTTGTTCTATCTATTCATCAATATTTTAAGCTTTTGAAGCCATATATGAGTCATTCTTGTAGCTCCTATAATACAATCATTTTCACAAAATGAACAAGTTGCCTTGAATGGATTTAAATAGGACCATAAAATTTTGATTAAATGTATCCTGACCCTCCACAGCTAGAGCCAGACCTCATATATGGGTACCTGCAGAACTGAACTCCAACTTGAAAAAAAAAAAAATCAGTTACTGTGATAGAATCAAATGTTGAAGTGTTTCAAACTATTGTCAAAATCTCACTTAATGGGATTAAAGGTAAATCACCAAGAAAAATGAGAGGAAAGAAAAAAAACATATCTGAAGTTCATGACAATGTTTCGAAGTGATCTTAAAAGTTTTATAGTACTATATAAAGGGTCTATGAAACACTAAGTAACTGTCATACCAATAGTTTCTTCTTCAGAGGGAATAGTAACAATGGAGGTTATTGTTTCTTCAGTACTTGCTCTATGGCAAACACGTGCTAAACACCCTATTTATAATTTCATTTATCATACAGTGGCCCTAGATTACTGGCACTAATTTGTAATACTCTTATGCATTATTGTGAGCATGCCCATTTAGCAGAAGAGAAAACTGTGACAGAAAAATTTCAAACTCATTAGATATGCTTCTTCCCAATTCCCAGTGCGCCTGCGGAAAGCATGGCTAGTTCTAGACAATGCGCTATGTGTGGAAATGATGGGTATTGTTCCAAATATTTAGAATAGGTGTGAGGAGTCTGCTAAGCTCTTTCTTCCCCTGGAAGCTATCTGATGAGATGATAATGTCACAAAACTGAGTCATACTGATGTGCTGAGCTAGAGGGGCAGTTCAACTGCCTTGGAGTTGTCACTGATCTGCATTAGATTAGATGAACAAAAAATAAATCTTTGTTGTGTTAAGCCACAAAATTTGGGGGTCTCATTTGTTGCCACAACACAATCTAGCCTACCCTAATACTCGGAGGCTCCAAAATGTTTTGTACATTGTAATTTTGGAAAGAATGTTGAGTAATTTTGAGAAAAGTTCAGTTTTATGCAATTTTGCACAGTATGTTTCTTGTAAGAAAGTGGTTACAAGTGGTTTCTCTTGAATAGGATTGCTTATAGCACATATGCAGCATCAATGAAACTTCTTTTGCTTTCTTTGGTGAAACCAGTGAACAGTGCCTTAGCCAAAGTCACTCTGTGAAGGTGGGATTTGAGGAAAATTAATGCTCTCTGAAGAGGCACATCACCCTTATAAGATCCTCTCTCTGGTAAATACAAAGTCAAGGGGCACAGAAAGAAGCAGGCAGCTGGATTTCAGACTTAATTCTTTGACTACTTCTGAGCTCAGGTTCCAGCTCTCCGTGAGACCATCTATGCTAGGTGGGAAGTCTAAGTTCCAGAATAAACGTTAAGGCGCCAAGGCCTTACTACTTTCCTTTTGATGTACCCTTATTATAAATCTACAGCAACAAGAATAATCTGGCCTTGTCTCTTCTTAGAAACAATAAAGAGCCTAAGCAATAACAATATCTATTCCTTTTCTAAACAGCATGCTTTCAGAGGCTGGAACAATGCTGGTACGCTCATTAACCAAGATGTCCCACAAAATTATAGCCTAAATACGTTGGACTTTTTAAATGGTGTTTCACAATCATATCTCCTAAGATGAATATCAATTTATACTTAGATTTCTTAAGATGAATATCAATATATAGTTACTTGGAAAAAGACATTTCAGCACAAATGACAATCAATGAATTAAGAAATGTCATGAATTGTGTTGCTTTTCTAACTTCCAATTTTCATGTGTGTGAGTTTATATCAGAAACTAAAAGGATTGTTGCTGTCTTTTTTCACAAGAAAGCCCTGTTTATCTTTAGAAAGACATCTTTGCATACAAAAATCTTGCAAATAAAATGACCTAAAAGAACATGTGCTTCTTAGCATACTAATTGTGTTTGCCGTGAGGAGGGAGAAATACCTTGTAGCTGGCTTTGCATTTCCTAAACTACATATGTAGACACCCCACATCCAGGAGGGAAATTCACTTCCTGTGCTTTGTAACTTCCAGAAATGATTACACAGTGGACCTGCAGGTACTACTATGCTTTCGGCATGGAGCTTCGCAACTGCAGTAATTATTTTTCTAGATATGTGACCGCTCAATTGAAAAATACTTGGAGAAGTGAGGAGAATTCAAAGTTTTGGGTATATGGTAAGCTAGACTAGTTACTAAAATCTCATTTTTAAAAAACTTTTAATAAATATTACTGGGTTTCTTAAAACATTCAGTTAGAAGTTATAGATATCAAGACCTCATTAAAACGATAGGTTTACTGGGATTGGTATACAAAGTTATATACATTGGGGAAAACATTAAAAACCCAATAGCTTACTTCTTTGTTCATGAAAAGGTTAACACCAGCTTTAGTAGATTTTAAAATCCCCACCCCCCTCCCATTTAGGATGCTACAATCCAGAAAAAAGCTGGTGCTCCCATCTGCACGTGACTGATTTAACAATTCCGCCTGTACAGAATCCATTCCTACCTCTATTGGTAAGAGAACACATTTCAAAACCATCTCTCCCACCCCCAGTTCATGTAATTTATCTGACAGTACGTCTTGTTCAAGGGGATGGTACATTACCGAGGCTTGTAGATCTGAGGGTCTGATCCCCTCGTCTAAATGATCAGTTCAGCTACAGAAACATAATCCAACTCAGACTAATGAAGCTCAATTCCAGGACAGTTGTTGCCATGAAAAAGAGAGACCCTAATAGACTTAGAGCTTGGAAAATGGTTTCTCTGAGAGTGAAGCCAACAAAAAAGAAAAAGCCAAAAGGTAGAGAAAGAAATTATCCTTGACATCACATAAACTCCTAGATCCAGCTACTACTAGGCTACCTAAAGCTGTTCAGTGACTTGAGCCACCAAAATCCCCTATTTTGCTTAACTCAGTTTGATTTCAGCCTTAGTCTCTTCTATATGTGTTTAAGTTGCATGCAACCAGACAAAGTCTGGCAAATAAGGTTATACTTTCCTATTATGCTTTTTTGGTATGGTCTGAAATCAGCCGTCTTCATAACAGAAGACCTGCTGCTATTGACCACATTGGTTTTCCTCTGGCTTGCCAAAAATGGTGTACCTCCTATTTTCTCTTTTATTTATTCACTGAGGAAATGTTTGAGGTCTGCTATGTACAAGTAGTACAAGTCTGTGAAATGTCTGGACTCTCACATAGTTTTATGTCTAGTGAGGGAGGCAGAACATGTTTCATGATAAATAGGATTAGACATCAAGTGTTCCTATGGGGAGCACAAGAGCACATAGGAGAGCTCATAACTCAAATTTAGGGGCTCCATGAAGATTCCTAGAGGAGGTGGCATATTAGACTAAAGGGACATGTCAAAGTTGTCAGGAGTAGACAAAGATACACTTAGCAACTGTGTGCACAAGAGAAACTCACTGACAACCAGAGAAGAAACCTTCAACAGAACCTTAAAAACATATTTAGGGAAGTTTCTCCATTAAAAATTTAAATAGGCAGATGTCCTCTGTAATTCACGTATTTGGCTGATTTTCGAAATATACTTTGCTCTCTAGGCAAAAACATCATTTGGATTCTGAATTAAAGCATTTAAGTACAAAGGGATTAAATTTGGCAGATAATTAATTAGTTTTCTAATACAACTATCTCATATCCCTATCAACAAAAAATTATACAGTACACAATGAACATTTAATTTATGAATAGCTCATTGTTGTTTAACCAGTGCTCAAAAAGAATATTGAAGACCCTGCTACCACATGGCTTAAGGCCGTAAGTATCTTCCACATTCAGTTCAAAAGACAGTTAGGACAGACAGAGACAAAAATGACATGGACTTGCAGTAATCTCAAAATGACCTTATAGTTTAGTAAATTTATAAACTATTCTCACTTAAAGAATTTTAAGAAGCAACATAGTCATTTCATTCCTTCATGTATCATTTCTTGGACAGATGGAAAAAAGCCAAATAATCACTAACAATCCATCAACCACATTATGGAATTTGAGCTTTAACACACAGACTAAATAATGGCTTGCATTTAGAAAATGGGCTTTTTAAATGGACTATTTGTAGTTCTCCTCTATATTTGAAAGATATTTCTTTGGAAAGTTTTAAACACTATATAATTGGTTTGGTAGGTAATACAATACATCATGCTTGGCTTTAGGGCAAACAAAACAAACCAACCAACTAGTCTAGGAACAAAACTCTGAAGTAGAGTAAGAGAAAAAGAAACTGGGAAACTTCCTGGAAACAAAACGAAACTGGCATATTCCAGCCTCAGGCAGTCAAGGAAGGCAGAAAGAAAACCAGAAAAGCTCAGGACAGGTGTAACTCAGTTGTGTAATGACTACAATTTCCCTTACTTTAAAGGGACTATGAATTAAACTTTATAGGCATCACTGGCAAATGTAAAAGACATTACAAAACCAGCCACCATTCTCTACAGGCTGGTCCATGTAAATAGTAGGCATTATATATATGAAACTACCCACCCACGGCAATGGAGAAATGAGACTCAACATGGCAGGAAATGAGTTCCTTGAAAAGAAATTAGAACATACAGTAGTAGCCAACTCTACGATTTTGGAAAATGAACATTTCTTTTGATTATGAGTTAATCTAACCCTCTACCGTTACAATTGCAGAAAGATAGTGACTTAAGCCTTATTTCATCCCTTAGCACATTAAGGCAGAGAAATTCCACAGGTAAAAAATAAGTTCTATGTAAACCATATAAATTATTACAATCATCTTCCACTTTGTCTTGAATGTGGAGAATTGACCTATCACAGATTTTGGTTTCACTCTTAGCAGCTGCCTTTTTTTTAATGACTCACTCAGCTTATCCTACATTACACACTGTTCAAAACAGTATTGGCCTTAATTAGCAAGAGTACTATTCAGTAGCACAGGTAGTAAGTTGCCTGAAAATTAAAGTTTAACATCAAGTAAAGTAACAAATCATCAATATCAGTTTAGCCACATTCATGGATTAGCAAAACAAAATAATTTCTTTTCCCACAAATAGGCCAGCTTCCAGAATGAAAATGTTCTGTATGATCCTGAGGAGGTAATCAATGTATTCATTTGTTTATCAATATTTTTATTTGTATTGAAGGCAAAGAGATTAAGAAAACTGTCATGTTTTTCTTTATCATGGTTTATATTTATGTACTGAATCTATACTTGGAGAGAATTTAAACTACATTAGGGTTACCCAGTAATAGTCAGTAGAAAGCTTCTCTGGCTAGGTAAAATAGACTTATGTAAGGAGATATATATGTATATATATATGCACACACACACACATGCACACATATATGTGTATATATTTATACATATATAAAACTTCATAAGTGGCAGATGCAGAGAAACCTGGGGAATGTAGAGAACAGAAACAATTGGATAATCATTTTAGGCCATCCTTCCATAAACTGTTCAACATTCAATTTTCCAGGAGAAAAAGCTTGGGGTTCATGCCTATTTCTTGGCTGGTCAAACATGGGTACTTTGTTTAAAGGTCCCCCAAAGATTACAATGTTATGAGGATATGCAGTAAGGGAGAGAACTTATAATTGGATATCTGGCCTGTAACTTACCAATATCCTTTAATAAATTTATTTCCTACTATAATCATCCATAATTTATTTCCCTCGCAATTTCAAAGGCTGATTAACCTACTTTTATACCAGTAAATCTATATCGTACATGCCTGCAATGTATCAGGTAATACATAATATAAATTGAGAATTGAAAATTGAATCAAATTAGGTCGTTGCATTCAAGGCACTATGAATATAAATAGAAAAGACAACTAAGTTCACGGTACAACAAGGGCAATGCTAGCTGCATATGGCTAGTGGAATTTTGGTGAAGCAATATGTGATATTCTATAAGAGGGGGAAAATAGATCTTTAGTCAGAAAAACATTATGGGGCCCACCCTGCATTCCAGATTGAGTGTTCACTGTTAGAAAGCAATAATAACTGTTTGTGAGTTGACCATTAAGTCAAATTTGAGGTTGGACACTTTTTTGTTTGTCACAGTATTGCTGGTTCACTCCTTTTTGTCAGATTACTCCCCTATCCACTGTAGAAAAGGGAATCACTTTATTACTAAAACATGGGAAGAAACAACACCACCACCAAAAACCAACTCTCTTGAACACTGAGGACACTGAAAAACTCCTTATGGTACCATAATGCGTGTGTGTGTGTACGTGCGCGCATGTGTGTGTAGGAATATTTTTTCCCACATGTAAACGCACCTTTGAGAATACTCTAAAATAACCAATCTATACCAATGCCTCGAAATGTTTGCAAAACAAAGTAGTTACAAACACATGAAGTATTTGAAAATGCATTTCTGGACTATATGCTATGAGCAATATTTAGATTCTTAAAGAATTAACAATTTAATATTTTTAGTGCAATAAAGAATCTCACAGTCTATTAAACTTCAAAATTTGCTTCTAATTGAGAGTATCTTCCATGACTTTTTAAATAAATTTTAATGTATATTTATAATTAAGAGTAGTAAAATATCAGAGCTTATTTAAAACACAACAAAAGGCTTATTAAACTTTGGTAAGTTGCTTGAGGATTCTTCAGGAAGCTTTATTTTCCTTCTCCTAAAATAGTACTCTTCTTCTCTGCAGAGTTTCATGAACTTTATCTACCCTGACTGGGATTAGAATTCCTGCTGCCTCAGTAGAGAGCTATGTTCTAAGTATTTTTCCTTAGATGACCAGAACGCCAACAGAATAAATTGAAAAGGTCACCGAGATATTTTTGGAATCCCAGCAGGATATGGCAGGAGCAAGATGACTGAATCCTAAGTGAAATTTGATGATTTTGCTTCTATACTGTTTTTCATTCACTCTGTCACAAAAATTAACACAGAAACAATATTTTCTTTTTATTGGAGGCTCTTGCAACTCCTCTCCTCTGAAAAACACACATTTTCCTCCTGATGAAGCCAGTTTGCTAATTAGCCAAGGTACACTAAAAAGTCAAGTGCAATCAGGTATTAAGAGAGAAGTGATTAGGGGAAGTATTTAAGAAGCAGAAGCAGAAGTCATATTAAATGTAAATGATTTTGTCTCTAAACTTAGAAAGTTTTGCTTTGTGACATTTAATTTCTGTCTCACCTATATTACCCATTTACCTTTCTAATGAACATTTTTGCATTAACTTTCAATATCAGCCTCTCCTATTGGTTTAAGGCAATAAAAAGCTGTATCCACTCCAGCAAAGTCTTGAAGGAGTTCTGGTGAATTGCAGTGGGGTCTAAAGATCAATTAGTTAGGCACTAGTCAATATGCTTACTGCCCAGTTTCTCCACTGTAAAACTGAAATGTCACTTTTTTATATATGACACTTTAACATGGTCAAATAATGTTCATTTCATGTGAACTTTCTGTTCCGATAACTTTTCCTGTTAATGTATAGATTAATGATTGAAAATAATACACTGAAAAGCTATTCTCATATCAACCCTTAGGGACTAAATTTGGATCATGTTTACATGTTTTAAAGATTCTTCTATACAAATATCATCTTGGAACGGGTTTAAGACAGGCATGCCTCATACAGGGACTTCTCTCTCCTATGTCCCTGACAACGTAAACCATACAAAAAATATAATTCAGCAACGCTGGGAAAGTTTTAAGGATTGCAAAGCCAAATGAAAATTGTATTACCCTAAAACTGTGTTTCTCAACTTTAATAGATTATGAAGAACTTTTGAAAACATATCCACGCCTAGACGCCAAAACAAAAAAGTCATGATTTTCTGGAGATGAGATCCAGACACTGGTATGATGTCGAAGCTCTCCAGGTGCTGCCAACATGCAGCTAAAGCTGGGATTCACTACCCTAGAAAGTAGTCACATACACACACACACACGTATACATGCACACACACACACACACACACACACACACCAAAAGTAGTAATTTCAAGAGGATTTAAATTTATCCCCATGTTTCTAAATTTGATAGATATAGATGTACAAAAGTTATAGTAGTAAAATTTCTCATCAAGTTTGCTGAATAAGAAATGCTTATCAATATTCCAAGATGCATTAGTTGGCCGACAAATAAAGATAAAAAAAAAAGCAGTATCTTCACAAATGATATCACTGAGTACAAGCAGTTCTCAACTTTGGACCATTTGGGGAAATCCTGGTAGAACCAATAAATTTTTATAGCAGAAATGCACATTATTTAATATTATAGTTGTTTTTATTTTTTCTTAATACTTTCAGATAATTTTCTATTTCACAAAATGCTATTTCACAAAATGCTACTTGAAAAACCATTACATTCTCAGAGAACACGTGAAATATGTTAAATATGAAATCTATCTTACCGTTGAAAGAAATGAAAATATTATCTTGTTATTCTTGTTAGATTTTCTCCTTCCACTGTGAATTTGTTATCAAACTAAGGAGTTTTCTGCATGTAATTTTTCTATTAGCGCAGTTGATTCCTCATTAATTTAGAAGCCTTTTTCAGCATGTTCTCTCTTTCTGGTGACTCTCCTTTGTTTAGTATTGTCATTTGTTGCCATTGCCTTCCTGGTCATCATTACCAAAATTCTCTTCAAAGGTCTAAAGTCTTATTCTATTGGTTTTTGTACTGAATCATTCATGCTTCTTGGTGTGGTTCAGGAAAGCAGGACTGATTTCAATTATTCATGGCAGATCTGCCAATAAAGAATATCAGCAGAAATACAGATGAAGACAATAATAAGGCCCACTTACAAACAACTTTTGAATTTTGATAATGCTGATGTATCTCATTTATGTTTCAATTCTTATACTCAATAACAATTCAACAATCTTAAATAAAGATATGCTTTATCTCTGGGTCACCCACAGTAAAGTGCTTTGGGTCTCCAAATATCCCTAAGTGTTTTAGATCTTTTAACTAACAAACTCTTTCCCTTCCCAAGATAAGAAATTTATCATTTTTCTTGATCAGAGAAGTATGTCACCATATCTTATCCAAAAATCAACTTGCTTTTGAAGCTAATGTTCTGTTGTGAAATCTAGTTTGTTGAGTCAGATCACATCTTCTCATATTCCCTTCGCCATATGATTACCACTGTCTCCCCATCTCCCTAGTCTAGACAACAACAGTTAAAATCTGCTTGAACTCTGGTCATTAACATAGTTTGAGTGATGATCCCCACATATATCAGTGGATGCAATTTATTACGAGAGGATTGGTGAGTTGCCTACCTCCACCTTTGAGTTACATAAATCTATGGTACAAGAGATGCTACTACACATGACTGTCTATCATGCAGGATAGAAACTCCTTAAGAACAAAGGTCTAATTCCGAAAGCTCGACCTCTTAGTATACAGTTGAAAGTATATAGGACAATTGTACAAAAGAAACATCGGGGGACTACTCAGAGGTAGGAAAAGGTTAGGTATATCTGATACACACTCCTATATCCTACAGCATTCTTTTTCACTGAGAACCTGATTTTTCTCATAGCCTAAAAAAATGCCAAAGACATAAATATAGCCATAAAGTCATTTTTCTCCCCTAATACCTCAGCCAGCAGAGAGGGCACTACTGCCCTTGTTCCCTTGGAAGATCATTTCCTTTGGAACAGCTTAACCAGTGTACTTTCCCCAGCAATAAAGGATAAATCTATCTTGAGGATTAGCAATTCTGCACAAGTAGGATCACGTGGAAGGATGACTGACTATATAACAGTTACTTGGGTCAGAAGAACATGGGAGGTATTGATGTGATTATTATTTTTTTTTTCATCTGAATTCTGGATGCTAACGTTGATCATTTAAAATGCACAGCCTGTCTTCTGAGTAAGAACATGATCTTGAAGCCATTTTCTAGTTCCATTCATTAAGATTCATTCTTCTCTTATATCTTGTATAGGGGAAAGTGGGAAATTACATTTTTTGATATTATAGAAAAGACAAAAATAAATTTTAACTTCTTAATATGTTTTGTACTTCAATGCTCAGCATAGCCATAGATCTTTTAAAATTCAGTGCCTAGCACAATGCGGTCACACGTATGTTTTTCCAATAAACATTTATTGGGTTTCCACTAAGTGCTCAATAAATATTTACAGTAGTCTTATAAATCGAAATTGTAAAGAAGATAAATAAGAATGTAGAAGAATAAGGGGAAAGATAACATCATTCACAACACTATGAACTCCTTCAAGGCAAGGAACATTTTTAAGTACCTTGCAAGGGTGGCTGTCATGTAATAAGACCTCAAAACATATTTGCAGAAGCGAGTTGTGAAGCAAGCCCAAAATAGGACCTAAACCCCCAAATTAAGAGAACAAACTTTATTAGGAAATAAGTAAAATGTGTAGTTAAGGAGAAGAAACCTTTGAAGGTGGGCATGGAAGATACAATATGTATCATGCGCTTACTCTTCCTGGAAGTCCCTTTTCTTACCTGTCTTACAGTCTAGTCACAGAAGTAAGGCATAAGGAAGTATTTGCTTTTGTTAAACAGTGTGCATATTTGCACAGGACACTATGAAAGAATTTAAGATTCAGTGTGAAATGAACAAGGCAGGTGTCGTGGAGTACATAAGACTGTAATATTACTGTGAGTTTCATAAAGATGGTGAAATTTGGGCTATTCTCACTTAAAAATTATTTAAGCATTCCTCCTATATATTGGCTCCTGGTAAATTTCCACCTCTAATAATGTTAATAAAACATTCCCCATGAAAGGTATCAATTCTGTGTGTGTGGTTCAGAAGTACCAAATATATTTTATGTGTCAATTAGAATTCATTTGCCAACTTGTGAAAGATTTTAGAAGACAAGTGTGTGCTTGTCAAAAATCACTGATTTAAATACTTAGACATGAGTAGACTTGTAATAGTTGGTAATTTATAAAATGAGCCCTAAAATGTTAATCACTCATATTTGTTTTACCTATAATTATTCTATGACCAAACTGTACTGCAAAATATCTGAATACTGAGAATACTGTTAGAATTTTTGTTTTTGTTTTTTGCTTCCCCAGTGGTCTCTATCATGATGCTTAGGAATTTAACTAATTTACATAAAGAGATTAATCATTGGGCAATCTAAAGTTATCTAATATGATTTCTAGGTAAGCAGATATTAAGAAACTTATCTAGAAAATTCAAAGAATGGAAAAGGGAATATTTACTTTTCTCTAATTAAAATCTCATGTGTGTGTGTGTGTGTGTGTGTGTGTGTGTGAGAGAGAGTGATTTGGCCCTGAAAAGATTCTAGAAATGTACAGTTTCTACTAACTTGGAAAGCATGAAAAAAATAATGAAAATAGATATTATCATTCAGTATCATATCATTAGTATTCAGATGCTTGAAAATTTATACTAAATTCTGTTCTTAGCCATTAGGCCTTTGAGCATACAAACTTAGAAAATTCAAATAATTGCAAGTATGAATTTTTAAAAATGCTTTAAATGTGGTTGAAGCAATTCTTAATTGACATGCTTCACAAACTTGGGGGGAAATGATTTCAAACAAAAAGGCTAAGATGAAGCACCAAGAGAGGTAGATGAGACACGTAGCAGTCAAGTCAGTAGAAAAGGCAATATCAATTATTTAAAATTTTTCCTTTAAATTACCTGTAAAATATAGTACACACCATTCTTTTCTTGTACACTAAAATTTGAAAAATTGTAAAGTGGACCAAGAAAAGAACAAAAGAAAGTCTACAGACAGATGCATAAAAAAAATCTAACTCAAACCAGTCTGCTTTAAATATAATCATGAAATCTCTAGAGGTAAAAGAGAGTAGGGGGATATTCTAAAGTGTTTTCTTTGCATGTTAGTTTAACCAGTTTTAACATTAAGCCCTTATATCTTAGTTTATTTTAAGAGATTTACTAGCTATTGTGAGAGGTTAGATTCTAAAGTTAGCTAGTACACAATGTAAATGTACTAGAACAAGAATCCACTGATCTTAATAAGACCTCCTGACTCCAAACCTCCCCCTACTACCGTTTCAGTGTACCTGATTATCTCATACATCCTACCAAGGTAGATGATGGTTGGAAGATCTAAGTCAAAATGTATACATTTAATGGAAAAGGTAATCGCATAATCTTTGGCAAGGTACCTAATCTCCCTAGACAGTTTAATTCATACCAATTCTCTATGTATAGTTAGTTCCATGAAGGATATTGTTATCTGCCTGTGCTGTCCTACGTGGAAGCCACTAACAACCTGTGGCTATTTAAATTAAAATTAAAGATAAATAAAATTTAAAATTCAGTTCCTCAGTACTAGCCACATTCCAAGTGCTCAACAGCCACTTGTGTCTAGTGGTTATCACTTGGGACAATAAAGATCTGGAACATTTTCATTATCACTGAAAGTTCTACCTGACAGCACTGGTAGGATCACCTAATTGTCTCATGATATTATTTCTATGGAAAACTCCACATATAGTTGCGGTAAATATTGTACAACCAACAGATGAGAAATTTAATTACCTATAATTTACTCTGAGTCATTTGTTTCCATGAACATGATACCCATTTACAACAAATAATCTCATTTTGCTGATGAATGAAACATTTTATTTTAGTCCAGAAACAAATAAATATTGTACTCTAACATTTATAGAAATAGTAAGATACAATCTAGCCTATTACATTTATTTCTATCCTATATATATTCCTTTGGGGGCAGGAGCTATTTTCTATTCAATGCATTGTTCTGAAATTGACCACAGCATTTGAGCCAAGAATAAAATTATGTATGGTGTCTGCTATTGATGGAAATTACATGGCCCTTCATCCTTTACCCTTGTTGGTTGTTCATTTCTGGGAAAGTGATTTTGGGTACAAATGTCAATACATGCTAATCTCTGCTATAAAAATTTCATTTTCAAGCAAAAAGCTTTCTTGTTTAATTTTCATATTGAATGTTTGGGTTCAAGGAAATAGAAGTACACAAGTAAAGCAGTCTATTGCCCGTTTTCTATACAATTGCATTTTCATAGGGCTCCCTCAGTTGGCTGAATTCTCACTTGTATCCAAAGCAGAAGAAATAAATACATAAAAACAAGCAAACAAATACTAAGTGATGGACTTAAGTCAACTTTTCAACTAGTTTCTTTAATTTCATTCCAACTGTGGTTCATTCGTTCAATAATTACTACTGAGCATGTGCCGCATGTGTGACACCACTGGATTCAGAAGACAGAGAAGGTCCCTGCTCCGTGGGTCTTTCAGTCTATTGAAGCTTGAATAAGTTAAAAGTAAGGAAGACAAGCTATATTTTAAACAAATACATAAATAAGATAATTTTAAATAGTGAGAAATTCTATGAAAAAATAAAAACAGGCTAATGAGAAAGAAGTGACTGACACAAAGGGCTACTTTAGGAAAGGTGTTCAGAAACCCTCCATAAAGGATGATGACTGAGATGGCAACTGAAGATAAATAACTATACAAGGACACGGGAGTAGAGAATCTTAAGAAGACAAAACAGTAAATCCAAAATCTCTAGAATGGAAATAACCTTGGTATGCTTAAAAAATATTTAAAGGGAGGCAGGGCTAGGAGGAAGCAGAAAAATGGTAGGGGAAGAGTTTAGGCATGAGTAGAAGGAAAATGTTAGAGCCTTGTAGGTATGGTAATAAGCTAAGAATTTATTCTCATCACAGTAAAAAGCCATTTGAAGCATTTCACCAGGAAAGTGGTATGTTCTGATTTCTATTTTTAAAAGGTCAACTTTGTGGAGAATGGACTAAAGGAGATGATGAAAAGCAGCAGAAATATCACCTGGGAAAGCCAGGTTGTTGCAGCATTTCTACCAGATAATGGCGACATGACTAGAAAGGTAACAGAGATGGAGAAAAACAGATTCAGGATATGCTTTGGATAAAAAGTAGACATGACTTGCTAATGGGTGTGGACAATGAGAGAAGAGAGACAGTTAAAGATGAACCCCAGGTTTTGCCCTGAGCAAGTGAATAAATGGTGGTTTCACCAGCTCAGATGTGGTTGTCATAAACTATACCACCCAAATAACCCTACATGGAAGATGGCTAGCGATGTCCATTTATCCAGCAAACCATAGAGGGAGGTATTTCCTAGTCAACAATCTGGTCATGACCAGAAATATCCCAGAGGTGAAACTCCCTTTAAGGACTGATGTAACTAGTAAAATATAACCTAGAACCACTGTACTATACATCATTCTAGCAGCATAAAAACAACAACAGCAGCAGCAAAAAACAACTCTTATCATGAAGATAAGAAAATATTTAATGTTCATGGGGAAATATTTTATACCTGAAATGTATTAAGCATTATCTTCCAGAAGACATTAATAAAAGTTCTTCAATAATATAAAACGATAGTAATAGCTAATTGTATTTATTATAGCCATTTGCTTTGGTTAGTCTTTGAAGTTAATTTTGTTCTATCTAATGCTATTTTAATTAAATATATACCACGAGTAAGTCAATGTTGTTAGATGTTGGGTCAATATAGTTATGAGTTTATATTTATAATGTTCCTTTCTAGCAAAATTCAATAATCTAGGAATTAAAACACAACTGAATTGCCTCTTGAAAATAGAACAAAAAATAATGTTTAATAATATTCAAAGTAGGCTAACAATCAGTGAGTGAAATTATGAGCAGGTTATTAAATATATATTATATAGTGTGCATATTTGTTTATATAGCCAAGCTAACCTCAAGTGAGATGAGATCATTTATGAGGGAAAAAAAATGTTTTTATACAAACCCCAAGGCTTTTACTTTCTCGAATCAAGAAATAATATCATCCAAGGTAATAGACACTTGACGATGACAATAATGAGTTGAAAAGACAACCACGAGAAAAAACAAAGTTATAGACATGGAGTCCCAAACTAATTATTTCACTGCGTTGGCAAGAGTCTTTGTGACCACTCATATAGGACCAGAGATAGTGTTTAAAGCTTCAAGAAGGTCACACCAACTAGAAAATTCCATCAACTCAACCATCATATTTCAACCATGCAACTGAATGGTTGACAGACATACATAAATATCCAGGCGATCATATTATGGCCTCATATTTCTTCATCATTCAGGGAAAAAATTATGGCTGAGCCATGTAAATGGATGGTTCTGCCATTTGGGGCAGAGCCTGAGTATCCCCTTCTTAGTCACTTGTAATGTGGGATATGCTCTAAGATTCTGAAATGACAAAAAAAAAAAAAAAAAAAAAGTCCAACTTCAGCTTTTATTTATCAAAGTTGAAACCAATCTCTTTCTGAGATATAGGAAACAGACAATCTCTTCCTATTCAAATTCCTTTTACTAAATGTAAAACTGACTTTTAGATATACCGAGTCATCCTTTCTCATCACAGGTCCCTATATGAATAAATGAAACTCACCTAATGAATAAGCAAATTATCATCTAAAAGATAGCATAACGTCTAAAGTTTTAGGAAACAAGTTTGTAGAAACTTTTTTATTCCTCAGTACATTCTGCAGGCCTATACTATATCGGGTATTAAGAAGAGCTGCAGGAAATATAGCAGTAACAGGGCAATGCATTTGAAATAGGAAATTCTTGCTTTCATGGAACTATCCATCTAGTGGGAAAAATAAGAGATGCGCAACAACTGTGATATGAAGATATAAATTTTCAGGAGAGTGGTATAGTGCAATATAAATTTAGTTCACAAAGAAGGCTGTTCCTAGTAACTCTGAAATGCCTACCATGTCCCAGGCATTCATCACAAATACTTTGCACATTTGTGTTTTAGTGTCTAAGTCAGATATTTTCTAACTTGTGATGTACAAATTGTCTTCAAAACATTAATACTTTCACAAAGGAAAAGAACAGCATGAGGAGAGAAGAGAGAATGTTGGTTGTCTGTTCTCTAAAGGTGCCAATCCAGAAAAAAACTCAGTACTCTACAAATGTCGGCTATTTTATTATTACTATCAGTACTATTTCTAATATTATTAAGAACCATCTCCAAAACCTGCACCAAGGTATAATTGAGATTTCTAAATTTTGAATAAAGATCAGCCTTTCCCAAACTGCACTTCCCAGAATACTAATTCTGTGAAATATTTGTAGCAGGATCATATTTTAAAAGAAAAGTTTCTTTCAATGTCAAATACGTTTGGAAAATGATGAGTTAGTCCTTCAGGAAGAATCTACAGGACTTTTCTGAGCCTTTAATATGATTCCCCAATTATGGGGCACAGTGATTGTACAACTTATTTGAGCACAGAATTTTTCTCTCAGTTCGCTGAAAAGTGATTTTTCTAAGGTGTGCAATTTGAACTTCTAAAGGACTGCTCTTAATCTTAAGTCCAAGACTCGGGTGACTAGAATTCATTCAGTTGCCATTTCTGACCAAGTCCACTTTAACCCAAATATTATTTTCTGTTTCCTTTCTCTTCTTTTCCTTCTCTCCCTCCTTCCTCCCTCCCTACCTCTTTTCTCCTTCCTTCTTTCCTTCCTCCTCCTTTTTTCTTATTATGCTCTGTTTATAAGACTTATGAGAAAGGAAGAAGACAAAGCACCAGGTTGCATGAGGTTGGGGCAGTTAGAGTTTTTCCAGAAAGTCCAGTATTATTGGCACTAATTTCATTTTTATGAGGCCAAACATGGTCTGAGATGGTGATCCATCTAAAGAGGTGACCTCCTAAAGAGGAGAGAGGATGACTAAAGATGATATGAATTAAAGACTGTGTTTAGATCCAATATGATCTCCTTTAGTTTGCTCTTCTCTCTGAAATAAGAAATTAAACCAGTGCATATAGATATAGATATAGAAAAATATGTGATCAAAGTGGTAGTCATAGTTGTTCTTCAAAGAAAGATAGTAGGATTCCCCACAGGCTTGAAGCATGATTTGCTGAGACATGTTTCACTGTGTATCAGATTAAGAATCAGCACACAGGGCACTCTACTGATAATCTCTGAGTACTGACCCCACCTTCTATGTCTCTGTTATTCCACCTCATCCCAGTTTCACTGATGTTGCTGTGACTCAACAGTATTTTGGTTCGAGTAGCTACCAGGGCCAGGGGTAGGGTAAGGGGAGTGAGGGACTCATGTCAGGGACAAAATTTAAGCCAGTGCCAAAAGGAAAAAAAACTAATCAAGATAAATATTTTAATGAATTTTAAAAACCAAAACTAATGTAAAAAAAATCATGATAAAAAAAATCAAAATTCTGAATAAAGACAGAATCATAATACTAATTTTTCTTCTGCCTTAGGCTCCAGTATAGCTCCTCTTGGCACTGGTAGATGCCTCTTTAATCAGGATTTCTCTGGGTGGCACTTTGTCAGTCTCACACCGGAGGGCATTTACTTTGCAGTGGTTGAGTTTTACATAACCCCTGTGAACAAGCACATCTGAACACAAACAGTTTACTTCAGTCACTTAAGGTGTTATTTTATCAAGAACCATTAAGTACTTAGTAGCTAGATTAAAGTGACTGTTTTCCTCTTGCTCTAAACTTATTTGTGAATAGACATACCCTATGTGACAAGATAGATGAAAAACATAAACATTGCTTGTTATGTTTTGATGGAAACTTCAAAGCCCAAGAAAGTGAACACAAGGTCAAAGAAAGACTGCCAGATTCTGAACACGTCCAAGCTGACTTTTCCTCTCTGAGAGTATAGATAGATAGATAGATAGATAGATAGATAGATAGATAGATAGATAGATAGACAGACAGACAGACAGACAGCAAAAATCATGATGCTAACTTTTCTTCTTTTATAAATATGTTAGACCTATTTGGATCATTTTTCTAGATATTAGAAGGAGAGATTTCATTAGTTTTGTCTAAAATAAATTCTATGAACTATTATTCTACTGCCCTCTATTGTTAAACAGTGAATAATAATGCCCCTGAACAGAGTGAAATAGAGTGAACTATCTTTTTTAATGAAGCAGTCATGTATATTTGTCTTTTATATATTTATTGATAATCTAGGGTATTCTCTGGAAAGCAAAACATATGTGGTTTGTTTAGGAAATTCAAAATCCTTTAGAAATTATATATATATATTTTGGTATACATACTTTGGCATAAAATTGGACATGTTATTAAGATTAAAATTAGCTTGCTTATTTGATAAAAATAATACACATGCATTTAAAATAACTGTGCAATGTAGAAATGTACAAAGAAGAAATAAAAGTCAGAGGTAAAGTAACATCTGGTGACATCTGATGCTATATTTCCAGAGTTCACTAAACACAATTTTACTTAAAAAGAATCACAAATATTCCTAAATAAACTTTTTGTTTTTATTCAATCTAAAAGGCATTTTATTTCCTTCCTGATTGGTTCTTTTTAATATCTTAAGTGTTCCATTGATTAAGCAAATCTCTCATGAGGACCCATGCTAGAAGTAATGAGGACTTTCAGAAAAACTATACAATAACTTTGAGCAACGAATGACAAGCATACCTGAAACAATCAACTACAGAACATGAATGGCAGCGTGGTCTTGTAAAAATGAATCACAACTAAAATAATGACATGCAGAGCGGCTAATGTAATGTACCTGTCATCAGCTGTGAGGATGGTTATGAAAGGTTTCTCCATTCTAAAGAAAGCATGAATGAAGAACAGACAGGATGACATTATTGCAGATGTCAGGTAAAGACTGAGTAAAGGTAATGGTGCATTGTGTCACAATGAGAGTGAGCAAAATTCTTACTGAGAACAGTAAAAAATAAACAATATAAACAAACAAAAAATTGACCTGACTTACTCTAGACTGTAAGCTCCTTAAGTGCAGTAACTATTTCATAGTGTTTGTGGCACTCTGAGATCACAACGTAATACATAGTAAAGAACAAGAAATGTTAAAGAGAAAGAAGAATGATCATTTTTTTAAAAAAGGAGATGGGGAGAGGGGGATAAAAGTAATAGAGGAGGGAGAAGAGAGAGAGAGAGAGAGATGGGGGAAAGCAGAGAAGAGAAAAAAATAAAAAATGTAGAAGGAAGCAAGGGAGGGAAGGAGAAAGGGAAGGAAGAAAGGGAGGGAGAGAAAATCACAGGAAATACTAAGAAGTATAGTATTTATATATTCAAATATGTGTTGCTTTATTGGATAAAGAGCACAAGCTAATAAAAATGTCATAAATGCAAAAAATAAAATTTTGAATTCAATCTTTAAGTACACACAAGCAGAAACTGAATTTTGAGTAGGTGAATTACAGGATAAAAATATAATTTGGCCTTGAGTGGTATGTGCAGGTGCATAATAAATAAATGTTGATATTAGCTGATCATGCAGAATGGTTTTTGCAATAACACATTATTGCTAATGATAAGCTTCCTATAATTGTAATGTATGGGATAGCATTTCCAACACTCCCTAGCCTGCTTAATCTGTCTGCTATGCATTCATCCATTTATTCATAGAGCAAACATCTATTGTATATCTTATGTGTGAGAGGTATTGTTCCAGATCCAAGAAGAAAGTGAAGATTATTTCTTTATATAGGTACTTGTGCTAAACCTTATTCCAAAAAGCATTTAAGGCAAGGAAATGTAATTAATATGATTGCTTCTCTTAAGAAAGTTATAATTTCAGTAGGGGAAGATATGTGTGCATAATAAAACATAGCAAGATTAAAAAAAAAAGTCATTCATTATACGAAAGCTCAAAGAAGGCTAAGATGAATTCCAGATTGCTAGTTTGAGGATGTCTTCTTGGAAGGTGTGGTGTGAGAGCAGAGGCACGAAGGATGCACAGGATTCGAACGGGCAGAGGCGACACACATACCGGGCACTGTCCATGTACAGTGAAGTCATTGACCAGAAGTAGGATGGCTTCAAGGAACAATAAAACATATAAAGTGTCTACAGTCCAGGTGGGCTATATGGTGGTAGTTAGTGACAGGACTGTCTCTGCTATTTGGGATGATGTTAGAGGTTCAAATGACTGAAGGTTAGGAATACCATATGAAACCTGGATTTTCTTTTCTGTGAGATCAAAAGATTTCTGGGTCAAGATAGAGTGAATTAATCAGATTTTATAAAGTCATGCTAAGAAGAGTACAAAACTCAAGTATAGATATAACAGATGGGAGTCAGAGGTACCATACAGAAGGCTACTGCAATCTTCCAAAGTACCCATGATCAAGTGCAATTCAGGTTTTATGATGAAAAAATGCAAAATTGAAAGATTTAGTGGTCAATTATAAGGGACAGTTTGTATGAGGAGGTAGTAAAAGAAGATAATACTTCTAGCTATAGTGACCGAGAGGTCAGCAATTTCATAAGAATCTCAGATTTCAGAAGAACTGCTAATGAAATAGTTTTGCCTATGCTTATTGTTTTGGACTCCTGGGATATTTGAAAGAAGATATTATACACAGAACTATAAATAAAGATAAAAGAATATTAGGACTACAGGTACAGAATTAGAGTCATCTTTGACAAGGAGATTTTAGGTCAAACTGCTAGACTGAAATAGATTTTCCTGGGAGAGGATATTGAGCTGGAAGAGATTAAGACTGAAAATACACCCTGGAGGATACCTATACTTTAAAGCAAACAGAGGAAACAGGCATGAAGAAGACAAAAAGAAATGGTCAGACATGCAGGAAGTACAATTATGACATTGCTGATATATACTGCAGGCTATTAAAAGAGACATTCTTATTATATTAGACATATGTATTGCATTATTCTATTAGAAATAGATGTGACCCTAAGTAGCTAGCTTGATTTTATCTATGGTCACTATTATATTCTTTGTCTTATGGAGAACTCAGAGGCAACATTGTGGCTTAATTCTTCTAAATACATGAAAGGTTGTTTAATTATTATTTTTAAATTAAATTATCATGCAATAAAATTGACTTTTTGGTATATGTTTCTATGCTTTTTTCCCAGAGGTAAAATATTGTTTGAATTTTAAATAAAAAACCTAATGCATATATAACTTTTGTGAATTATTTAAAATGAATGAACTATTTTAATGCCTTCTAAATTTTTTCTTTTTGCCAATCTGATCGCACATTCATATTATATAAACTATATCATGTTCTGAACTTTTATTTCTTAAAATTGTGATATTGTTTTTATTTTTTCAATTATATTTTAAAGTACGTATTTGTGTAAGCATCACCATAATCAAGACACAGAACAGTTCTATCATGCAGAAAACTCCCTCATGTTACCTCTCTTTGCAATCATACCCTTTTTCCATCCCAACCTCTAGCAACCAGTAATCAATTCTCCATCATTCCAGTTGTGCTTTCTTCCAGAAAGTATTATAAATGAAAGCATCCATTCTATAACCTTTTTATGACTGGTGTCTTTTACTCAGCATAATGCCTTTGAGATACATGTATGATTTCCATGCGACAATACTCCACTCCTTTTTATTTCTGAGTAGTATTCCACTGAGTATTTTAATCTATAAAATTCCCATCCACACAAAAGCATATGCACTTGCTATAAATCCGAATGGAATGCTTGGTTTTACTTTCTAGGACAGGCTGAAATATTGATTGTAGAAAGAAGATCTGAAAGGCTTAAGGTAAGAGGTGCCTTGTAAATAAATATTACTATCCCCCCAGGCTCTGAAGAGAGGTTCTGGAACATCAGCCAGAGTTTAATTAGAGTCTCAGCACTGCTGAAACTGTCTCTAGCAGTTTTCACTTGAGTGCTTGAAGAACTGTCCAGCAAATAAATTGCTGAAAACCAATATGGCATTTATGCTGCAATTAGCACAAATAAACCTGTAATAATATGGCAGACCTATGACTTCTACTTCACATTTTCTTTTGTATCACTGGCTGCTCCAGAGCAATGGAAATTTTCCAAAAAGACAGTAAATATTAAATGCCAAAGATATGTCTCTTTTATCTCCTCAAAGTGGCATCACGTGTCTTAAATCCTAAAAATCAAGTATCTCAATCTATAAAGGAATTTCTTTCTTCAGAGTATAACAGCTTCAAAAATTACATGAGAATAACTGCTACAACTTAGAGATACAAAACAAAATATGGGTCAGAGAACTGAGTCAGAATAATAAAATATTTCTTATTCAAATTTTGATAACATTCCAACACTTTCATGTGTAATTTAAGCAATAATTTCCATCGTGACTTCACCAGATCCTTATGTAGAGAAAGACTTCCAAGAAAAAAAAATACTACAATGGAAATTTAAAACATAATAATAAGAATTTTTCTTTACAAATAAAAATAATGTTACCTTTATTGTGCCTGTGCTTTTGGGAAAAAAATGCATTTCATTAAATTTATTTAAATTATATTTACACAGACAAATGTTTCTGACAGCTTTAAATAAAACTTTAATTCAGCATCTCTTAAAATACACAATTTAACTTTTTAAAAATTTATTTTAATTAGTTTCAAGTATACAATACATTGGTTAAACATCTATATAGTTCATAAAATGATCCCCCCAATTGCTCCCTCCCTTCCCTGGCCCTCCACCTAGCCAACATAGTAATGCTAACTATATTCCCAATGTCATGCTTCCCATCCCTGTGACCATCCGTCATCTACTAATTTGTACTTCTTTAACCCTTCACCCCATTTTCCCAGCCCCCAACCCCCACCTGTCTGTCACCAAATTGTCCACTACAGTTGTGAGTCTGTTTTTGATTAGTTTATTCTTTTTATTCCTTAGATTCTGCATATAAGTGAAATCATATAGTGTTTATCTTTCTCTGTCTGACTTAAATGCCTTCTAGGTCCATCAAAGCAATATCTTTTTCCATCCCTTTCCTTTTAGTCTATGTGTGTCTTTTAATCTGAAGTGAGTCTCTTGTAGGCAACATGTAGGAGTCTTGTTTTCTTATCCATTCATCTACTCTATCTTTTAGTTGGAGCACTTAATTCTTTTCCATTTGAGGTACTTGTTCATAGGAATGTAGTTGTTATCGTTCTTTCTTCATGTTTTTGATGCATGTTTTGTTTCTTCTTAAAGAAGTCCCTCCAACTTTTTCTGTAATACTGGCTTGGTGGTGATAAATTCCTTTAGCTTATTTTTGTCTGGGAAGCTCTTTATCTGTCTTTCAACTCTAAATGATAGCTTTGCTGGATAAAATATTCTTGGTTGTAGATCCTGGCTCTTTATCACATCGAATATTTTATGCCAAGCCCTTCTGTCCTGCATAGTTTCTCTTGGGTAATCAGCTGTCAATCTTATGGGTGTTCCCTTGGAGGTAACTATCTAATTTTCTCTTGCTGCTTTTAAGATATTTTCTTCGTATTTAACCTCTGGCATTTTAATTATGATGTGCCTTGGTGTGGGCATCTTTGAATCCCTCGTTTTTGGGGTGCTCTATGCTTCCTAGGGTTGTATGTCCATTTCCTTCACCCTTCACCAGATTAGAGTTCTCTATCATCATTTCTTCAAATAGCTGTTCAACATCTTGTTTTCTTTCAGGTATGCCAATCAGATGGATATTTTGACCTTAAATAGTGTCCTATATGTTCCTTAAATTATTTTTATAGTCTTGCCATTCTGATTGAGTGTCCTTAGCTTTCCCATCCTCTAGATAGGTCATTTGATCCTCTTCTTTATTCATTTTGTTTATTCTGTTTATTATATTTCTCATCTCAGATAATGTGTTCTTCATTTCTGACTGGTTCCTTTTTATAATTTCTATTTCCACTTTTATGCTTTTTATCTCTTTGTTGAAGTTCTCACTGAATTTATCTACACTTCCCAAAAGTTCATTGAGCATCTTTATAACTAATGTTTTGAACTCTGTATCTGTTATATTACTTGACTCCATTATTTCTGGATCTCTGTTCTGTTCTATCACATGGTTTCTGCTTCTTTGTTTTCCTATTTTGGCTGCCTTTCCGTGTCTGTTTCTATGTACTAAGCAAAGCTCCTAAGTCTCCCAGTCTTATTGGTGTAGATTTGTGAAGTAGGTGTCCAGTGGCACAGTTGTGAGAGGGGTTCAGCTGCTGGCCAAATTTAATCTAAGCCTCTGCCCCTCCAGGGCCACCTGTTAAGATTTGGCAAGCAATCCACAGATGCTGTGCTTATAGTTGCCTGCAAAAGCCACACCAGAAACCAAGGCCAGCTGCCTCCAGTGTGAGTCTAGGTGCTGCTCAGCAAGGAGCATTTGACTTGCTGAGGATAAACCTGGATGTGGCTTGGGTGGGGCCGTGAGTTGGGGGAGGCGAAGTTTCAGGGAATCCTCTGGGCTGAGGGACCTCTGTTATCCAGTTTGATGACATTTCAGCTATGATGGAGGCACTGTGTCGTGCACTGGGAGCAGGGAGGGCTCAACAGGGAACAATGGATGCCGCCGGCACTTCTTCACAGAGTGAGTCTCTCCTCGGCCCTCACTCTGACAATGTCTCCCTATAAGTCTTTGGTGCCCCCTGTGCACAGCCAAATCGTACTGGTGCTCAGAGCAAGGAGGTCCATCACCATGAAAATCCTCAGACGTGGCCCCTTTAAGAGGTGTCTGCGTCTGCCGCTGCTGCTGCCGCAGTCACAGCCTCCATCTCACTCAGCTGCTCAGGACTGGGCAGCCCTGCGTCCTCGCCCCATCCTACCTTCTGCCATTGCAGGGTGCTTTCTTGGACTTCTCCCTAGTTGTATGACTTGTTCCTCTAGATCCCAGGTGATTTTTCCTTGCTGTTGCTCTTTGTTTCCATCACAACTATGATTTGTTCGCCAGAGGGATGAACAGAGCCTCTATCATCTATGCCATTTTTTTTCCTCCTCCTTAACTTTTTTACTTTGAAAAGTGCTTAATTTCCCTTTAAAATACCTTTTTATTAATTAATATTTAAATGAAAATGCCATTTCACATTAATATCTTGCCGGTGGCCAAAATTCCAATTCTCATTACCCATGTTACTATTTGCTGGAGATAATTAGAGGAAGAATGAGATACCATACAGTCCTCTTTAAAATGCACAATGCACTTTGCAATAATGACTTTAATGTTTTCCCATGCACTAGAAAGTATAGGCAGGAATTATTCAGTCATTTCCATTTTCTGGTGATGCTTCATCATTGCAAAAAGGAAAGAAAAGAGAACACAATTTGAGCAAGAAGGTAAGGTTTTGCATGCTAAAAAAATGAGAACAAGAAAGGAAAGAGAAATTTTGTTGAGCTCTGAGCTATTGTGAGGGAAGGCAAGACAGGCAAGTCAAACAGAGTGAATGATCTCAAGGGCCAGCCTGATACTCGCAAAATGTCAGGAGAAGGCAGTGAGCAAGGGACATGACATCAGAATTAAAAGAACCCTGGCGTGATTGCAATCCATAAGGAGACCTGATGCAAGGACAGCATTTCTTCCCTTTCTCCAAGTATGTGTATATATATCTATATATATACAGATAGATATATATATCTGTATGTATATACATATATGTATATATGATATGGATAATAAAATGAACAATAATTATACATGCATGAACTCTATACTCATAATTGTTAAGTGAATACTAAAACCTGAATCATAAGTGCCAAATGAGTAGGGAAATTAGATGGCTTGAATATTTTCTCAGAGATAGCATAAGCTTTTCAGCAGAGATAGCATAAGCCTTTAAGCTATATATTATAGGTCAGTTCTCAAAGTGCAGTGCCTACACCAGCCGCATCAGGAACATCTGGAAACTCAGACTGCAAATTCTCGGGATCTATCCCACGTCTTTTGAATCAGAAACTTTGCATTGGGGAGTTCAGCAATCTGTATTATAAAAAGCTCTGCAGAGGATTCTGAGGCAAGTTAAAATTTGATAACCACTGGTCTAGGTAAAACTGACACAGTGGTATAATCTAGAGGTAGCTGTCCATTCATTTGCTCACCTGTTTATTGGGTCAGGCACTAGAGACACTGTGAGCAGTATAGCAAGGTCCTTGACCTTATCTATCATCTCTAGACCTTGTGATCTAGAGATGATAGATAACCAAAGAGTAAGCAAATAAAATAATTTAATATAAAAGCTATTACAGAATCAAACAGGATACTAGAATCATCATATTAGGGAGAGAACTACTTTAAATGACAAGATCATGGAAGGTCTTTCTAAGGAGGTTATATAATGACAGCTCATCAAAATATGATCTATAGATTAACAACATCACTGGTTAGGAGCTTCTTTGAAATACAGAATCTCAGAATGTTTCCTAGACACTGAATCAGAGTCTGCCTTTGAACAAAGTCTCCAGATATGAGATGATCTGTAAGTACAATAAGAAGCACCACTGTAAAGTAAACAACAAAAACAAACAACAGACAGAAAACTATCTAGGTGGTAGAATGGCTTGTAGCAGTCAGGTAAATTTTCATGGGCAAAGACTCTGTACCCACAGAAAACTTAATGCCGACTTTAGAGTCACTATGGAATTCAAACATTTACTTCCACACCACAAGAAACAGTAATCTGAAGCAAATGAGAAAAACTACTTCACCATCTGCTGTTATTAATAATGTAAAATCATGTTCCATCACCATTCAATTTTTTCCAGTGAATCCCAGAATATTTGTTATAAAACATATCTGTAAGGAAATTTAATTTCTAGACCGTTATTGTACTTGATGACAAAGCTGAATAGTCATGTTCTGATTACCTTCATGATTAGACTGACTTCTGGTAAGAGAAAAAAATAAATAATTGTATTAAGCAATTTTTTAAGTTAATTTAAATACTTCATTTGAATAGATATTTGACTAGATAACTGGATGACCTTTAGCTAGTACCTAATTTAAGCTATAGTTTCCTAAGGATAACTGAAAATACTAAAAGTGCACAATTGATAGCATTATTCAGAAGTTTAAATGAGTTATAACAGGTGAGATTTAGTGCAGTGTTTAGCATATAGTATGTGCCCAATAAACATTGCCATAATAGGTAGGAAGTACCCAACTTTCTGAATGTATGCTAGTCTTCATCTGAAAATTAAGATATAAAATGACAAGTAAGGACATATTGTTGCAGATTTTTAATATGATTTCCATCAGAAAGGTCACTGTATATAAATGGGTTATTTGTATGACTATTTTTAAAATGCATTCTGTACTTCTGGAGTAAATTTGGACTCAGATCATTTTCAGTGATACTTGGAGCTATTTGGTCATCTCAGGATAGACTAATGTTTTCTTATTTGGGTTTCTTTTCCCCGCCCTCACAGCACCTCCCTTGCCACTTGTCATCAGAATGACCATTGCTTAAGTTGGTCATCATGAGGACATAGCTTAAAACTTGTCAGTCATATATTTAAAAATTATTTCCAGTGCCTAGGACCTAGTCAGCAAACCAGAAGAAGAGATTTATTTTGATGAACCTCACAAATCTCCAAAAAGTTAGTTTTTCTGTCACTAATAGGATTATATGTAAGAAGCACATTATATTAAAAAAAATTCTCACTGCATATCATTCAAATTATGACCATTCAAAAGAGGCTTTATTAACCCAAACAATACATCCAAAGCAACTGTCTGTTATGTTCTAGGCTCCAGTCTTAGGAATAAAGAAAATATTCAGGGAATTATAAAATATAGAATACATATCGTGGCATTAATTTAAAAATTGGCAATATAACGAATGGCTTGCACCATTTTACTCAATGATATAGTAGCTAACATTAAGTAATTACAGTGCACTTGGGTTCTATTCAATGTTATATGAATTAACCCAATTGATTCTATTGCCAAGTCTATAAAGTAAGTGATATGATCATCTCTATGCTGCAGGTGATGAAACTGAGATACAGAAAAGTCAATAAACCAGCCAAAATCAGACAGATAGTAAGGGTGGCACAAGGTTTAAACTCGGTCCAGCTTCAGCATCTGCATTCCTCACAACCTCACAATCTTAAATAATGGTAATAACAATAACAATAATTTTTGAGTTTCCATACATAAACTGCATATATATTTATATCGATTTTTAACGACAACCTTATATTTTTATCTTACTGATTACAAAAGTCATATGCATTAAGAAGAATGGAAAAGCCAGGAAAAAATAGAAAACAGTACTTTCTGAAATTTATTTTTAAATCTTATCTACTGCAGATATGACAAAATATTGACTCTAGCCCTCTTTCTTGTAGTGATGCTTTTTTCTATCCAGAGTATTTAGTTATCAGGATTCATATCCCTCAAAGCAAATTTCTTCTAGATTCAAGCACCTCAAAGCAACCCAAACAAATTCTATTTCCAAGACAAATACCTTCACTGAAGTCCACTTTGATGTCTTCCAAAATTAAACCCATTCAGATTTCTTCATATGGGAGTTTCTGTGCTTGCTATATAATGCT
Organism: Pteropus medius; assembly: GCF_902729225.1. Classification (NCBI taxonomy): domain Eukaryota; kingdom Metazoa; phylum Chordata; class Mammalia; order Chiroptera; family Pteropodidae; genus Pteropus; species Pteropus medius. The sequence goes on from NW_024340699.1 coordinate 3,896,692, forward strand.
TTCTCCATGACCATCCTAATGATTAATATCCTAACTAATGACCATCCTTCTCAGTACCCACCACCAGTTGAACTGCGGCCTCTGGAACTTAACCACCAAGTGTCATTATGATGAGGTCAGCCCCTGTTGTTGCTGTTATTGTTATTTCTAATCGCATGTAAACTGAAATACACCATTTCACCAATTATCAGTGAGTTTTTCATGAAAGTATCCACTGAAATGACATTATCCTTAGGGATGCTCAGAGCTCTGGATCCCACTGCCCGCTTTTGCCCACGAACTCTCCTCTACTGAGAAAGGTGTGTTACCTGATTCCACGGCCAAAGTCCCCTGCCTGTTTCTAAGATTCAAATACATTTTCATGAAATGATCCTCTCTAATATAAAATATTAAAAATGATTATAAGTAGTAAGGGAATAATGAAAAAAATAAGAGAAAAATAAAAGCACAATAATGATAACTGAAAAAAAAGAGAAAACAAACAGACTCTGTTTAGTATTTTCCATATGCCAGACACTAGACAAAGTGTTTTCCATGCATTGTTTCATTTATTCCTCATAAAATCTCTATGCTGGGAGGACTGTTAGTGTGCTCACTTTACAAATAAGAAATCTGAAGTTCAGAGTATTTAAATAGCTGCCCTAATGTAATTCATTTTGTATCAGGACTGAAATATAAACACAGATCTGTCTGATTTGAGAACAGATTATTTTAACTCTGTAGGCAGTAAACAATAGAACTGAATATCTATAAAATATATATATATATAGTTCACAAAAAGCAGATAGGAATTTGCATTGATTTTTGTAAATTATGTCATATATTAAAACTAATAGATTAGAGTTAAAGCAATATCAGTACTTATGTTCTATGTTGCAACAAAGTTAATGGAAAATTATACTCATGATCAGAAACGTAAATGACATCTTGCAAAATAATATGTAGTGGAATGCAAATGAGCCTTATTTTGCAAAGTGCTTATTGAAGAGCTTGGTGTCAGTGAAAGTGAGATTCTCCACATTGATTATAAAAGACCTTATCATTTGTTTTGGATAAAAATAAATTATCAACGAGAAATGAAGTCGTGCTAAGAGGTAAGTTCTTGCTCACATTCTAGATGACGGTGGTTGGTGACCAAAACCTATAAGTGGAAACAGTATTTTATTAGCAATGGTTTAAAAGTACTAGTGTTTATAATAATACACATGTAGTTAGGTAAATACCACAGGCTGTATCTACATGATAAAACAAAATATTATGCAAAATTTTGCTAACTGTCCCTACCCAATACTGTGTGTGTGTCTTCTTATATGAATCTATTAAATTAATTGTTTTTTCACCAACATTTCCTGTAAAACATTACAAAGAACTCTTAATGTATATTTAAGATATTTATGTACTAACCCCGGCTCTAGGCTTATTTGATTTCCTACTTCTTTCTTATCTATAAAGTAGGAGTTTGTACAATATTATACCAAAATACCTTAATTTGAGAACTCAGTGGCTAGATCTTTAACTTCCCCGCAATCGCAGACTACTTGTTAGTGACTGAATAGCTAATGGCTAGAAGTAATTTGGAAAGGCGAACTTTACATGGTTTAGAGATCTCGTATTTTAAATGTTTAAAATCAACTGCTTACTGATCACCCACTGTATGGCAGACACAGTGCTAGGCACTTTATGCCACCTAATTCTAATCTTCACAACTCCATAATATCCAAGTGATTCTTATCTATTACATATGAATAAATCGAAACTTAGGAACTCGCCTAAAGTCACATTCCCAGTGATGAGCATGCAGTAACCGGGATATGCTTATACTAGAAAAAAAAAAGGTTGTTTATCTAAAATTCAAAGTTAACTGGATCTCCTACATTTTTATTTCCTAATTCTGGCAACCCTAATCAAGGTTCATTTTATTTCAAAGTCTTTAAATTTACTGTCTTCTCCTAAATTTATTATTTTTATGTTCATTTACATTTTATCATAAAAATTTTCACAACAAAACTTGGGAAAACTTCCCCTTGTGTGGAAGACTGCATTTTTTATATATTGCTCTGGATGTGGCTCTCAATAAAATATTTCTCAAGGACAAATGCTCATTGTTTGTGAGAGGCCATTTTCCCATTTTGCTAACATAAGAATTGATACTATAGAATACCAGGCTTTGTGCCTGGCACATGGTGTTTAAAAAAGGTTTGCTGATGATGTTTTTGTTACATCGTTATTATTATTACTACAGAAATCATCTACATTATTTAAAATTAAGAATCTGTCACATGTATAGATCTATTAGGTTTTCCTAGAGAAATAGCTACCATAATAAAATTTTGTCACATCTGATCAGCAAGTTCAAATCATTAGCAAAACAGGGAGCAAACACAAAATGTTGAATCAGAGAAGAAAAAATGGTCACACTTGGAGGGTGCACAATGGATCTCTAATTTTACTAGGCTGTAAATGCTTTAGGGACCAGCATAGAGTAGGAAAATAAAATCTGCTTAATTTAACATTAAGATAAAATCCATTGATGACAACAGTAGCATGTCTAAGTAACCCCCCACTCTTCTGTTGAATGTAGGGAATAGCACAGTATATGGGAAAGTTTGAATCTCAGTTTTACCTCTTTCTGACTGGTCACCGGACTTCAGACAATTTATAAAGCTTTTCTAAACTTTGGTTCTCATCTTTCCCATGGGAATAATATGAGAACATATACCTTTTGTTGGCTGCTACTGTTAAATGTGATACATATGCAAAATGTTTAGCACATTGTTCAAAAAATGCTAGTTATTAGTATCATCAACTGTTTCTCCCTTTCCGTTCAAAGTATTTGGTACTCTTTAGTAAACAAATTGAAAGGTGATTTGACTGTGTTTTTGATGAAGCTGACTCACCTGGTTTAATCTGTCAAAATAATTTGTGGTTATAGATTTAGCCTGAGTTGCATGTACCCTAATATTTGGTCTCAGGCCAGGTAAATTAAATTTTCTGACAGCTGCCTCTTGGGGCTGTTTAAGGCTAATGGCTTAATGGCTTTATTTCCCCTTTAACACCCTTAATCAGAACTCACTCTTGTAAGAAACTCTTATGCCACGGTGCTAAATAAAATTAATCTTTCTAAATTCTTCTAAATAAAGACCTAGTATAACTAGCATTTTTTTTTCCCCACTCAATTCTTTGTTTCTAGTTTCTATTGTAGTTTTAACATATCTCTGGGTAACAAATGGTCTCAAAGCTTCAGGCCACCAGCACAGAACATTAATACCTCATTACAACTAGATTTCGAACTAGTTTCTTACTTTCAAACCTTTGTTCATCCGTCTTGAGATATGATTATTAAAAACAGCCAAGCCATAATCACAATGAGGCTATTTAAGTGATTATTCTCTGCAGGAAGGCTATAGAAGTTTTTGAGCAAAAAGAAAAAAAAGAGCTGAAATCTAAGACACCATTCATGCAGTCTGCTTCCTGATTGTCTCCCTGAAGCATATGCGAGCACTTCAAGTCATAACTATTGTCATACTAAGAATTGTTCCTGACTAAGAACAGAATTGCCCAAGGGAGCCTCTTGAAGAGATTGCCTGGAATAGAAGAGTAGTCAATGACATTCAACTTACTTCTGACTCAGGAAGGAAAACACAACAAGGGCCACACCCAAAGTCAGAAGACACTCTCTCGAAAGCAAATAGGGTTAAACAGGTAACAGCAACTTCCAACCTACAGCTGATGCCTGCCATGTAAGAATGGAGTCTGGTACTAAGCTGCAGTGTTTTACTTTTTTTTTTTTTAACAAGAAGAAATTCTAGACTTATTGTGAATTTCTTGTCTTCTAAACATCGGCAACTAATTCACATATTTGAAATATATTTCGTGTGTCCCACAGAACTTTCAGGCCAGACCCAGCTAATGAACTACTGGATTAAGGCTTTAGGTCCTGAATGATTGTCCCTATTCATTTATGCAAAGAGATCCTAGTATGAGCATAAAACAGAACTAGAGACAGTGTGATGCTCCATCATTTCACAGCTATCACAAGCAGTATCTGTGCAGCTCCACACAGTTCTTCTGGACTTTATTGACCATTGACTTAATGAAGTCCATTGTAGGAAGTCAGTGTGGACCAGAGGAACTGAGCTATTTCTCCCTACTGGATGAAAAGCACACTTTTTGCTAATGCCACAACAATGGGCCAAAGAGCAATCACCCTCTAAACTTTTCCCTTGTTCTCTGTCCTTTAATTTCTGGTAATAGAATGACAATAATCCTCCTTGAGTGAGTCTCTTTCTGAGACTGCATTTCATTTTACTCCAGACCTGCAAGTATCAGAAAGAACCATCAGTGATAACATGTCTGAACCTTTATGATACTTCTATGTGGTTATATTAAGTTTTTTTTTCCTCACCCTACGAATAAACTACCAGCTCCTGGTGGTTTATTCTACAGCTCTTTCTAGAAGCTATCAACGAAGAACAATGAACAATGGTTATCTAGTCACTTTTAGAAATAAATACAGTGGTTTCTCCTTATCTATGGTTTCACTTTTTGCAGTTTCAGTTAACCACAGTCAACTGTAGTCCTAAAATATTAAATGGAAAATTCTGGAAATAAAAAATTCATAAGATTCCAATTGCATGATGTTCTAAATAATGTGATGGAATCCCATGCCATCCTTCTCCATTCCGCCCACGACAAGAATCATCCATTTATCCAGCATATCCACTCTACGTAATTGGCCCTCCTGGTTATCAGATCGACTGTCTCGGTATTGCAGTGCTTGTGTTCAAGTAATCTTTATTTTACTTAGTAATGGCCCAAAAGCACAAGAGCAGTGATGTTAGCAATTCACATATGCCGAAGAGAAGCCATAAAGTGCTCCCTTTAAATGAAAAGGTGAACACAGTACAGGTCAATAAGATATTTTTGTAATGAGAGAGAAACAGACCATATTCGTATAATTTTTATTATACTATACTGTTATAATTTTTGTATTTTATTATTTGTTGTTGTTGTGCCTAACTGATAAACTTTATCATAGGTAAGTATGTATAGGAAAAAAATAGTACATAGGGTTCAGTACTATCCATGGTTTCAGGCAGCCACTGGATAGCTTCGAGTATATTCCTCACAGATATAGGGGATGGTGGTACTTTTTCTCAAAAAAAAAAAATTACATAAATCCAGTGTATAAAAAGACAGAAAGTATTACTCTGGATGAAAAAAATCCTCTTAAATTTCAATCCTTCTCTCCCTCTCTCTCTCATGCTTTTTCCTTCCAGTAGATTTAGGGTATTAATGAAGTCCTAGAGATCAACAAAAAACAACCTTGAACATCTCCTCCTAGAACATAATGAGATCTCTTCATTTCAATCTATGACTAAATGCAGATTGTAGAAATGTGTGTATGTATGTTTATGTATTTTATCAAACCTATTATCATTTTATGTTGCATTTTAGGTGAATTGACAAGCTACCTTCTTTTTGCTTTCTTCTCATAAAACATCTACCTTTAACAACTACTTTTTTCTCCTCTTCTTGCTTAGAAATAGATATGTTCTTCTTTCTGATTATTTATCTCTTACAGTTTTCTCTTGGAACTTGATCATTCAAATATTCCCACCTCTTTCTCTTTCACTCTTCACTCTACCATTTAAAAACAAAACAAAACACAAGAACAAAAAGCTCATCGACCTTCAATCTCTACATAAAGGAGTTCTTAAATTGTGTTACTTAGGTCCATCACTTACCCTGTTAACCTATTTTAGCAACTTTTTTCCAGCTGTATTGAGATATAGTGACATACAATGGTATGTAGTTTAAAGTGTTTTTATTGACATATATGCTGCAAAATGATTACCACCCTGAGGTTAGTTAAAACATCTATTACCTCATGTAGTTACACTTTTTTTGCTTGTGTAGTGAGAAATTTTAAAATCTACTCTTCTAGTAATTTTTAAATATATAATACGGTATTATTAACTATAGTCACCAAGCTGTACATTACATCCCAGGAACTTATTCATTTTATAGCTGGAAGTGTGTATTCTTCGGCACCCTTCACTCATTTCTTCCACCACCCATCCTCCAGAGGCAGGTACAGAAAGTCTATTTAAACCTATTTCAGCAACATTTTTAGACAAAGAAGCAACATATCATATAATACATTCACATTACCAACTTAAAAGGGTAGTTTGTGGCAGGAAAGCTACTAAAAGTATTCATTTTTTCCACATCTTTAGAAAAATAAGTGAAATTTCACTTTGTCTTAAGTTGTATTACATGTTTTGTCAAGTCATAACTTTACTCATTTTGTACAGAGTCATGATATTAAAAAGAAATATAATGCGAGCTTGAAGGAAGTGAACAGCATGGCATATTGAGGCCCTCTGTTGTTGACTGGGCAATATGAATCTAAACAGTTTATTTTAAAGGTAAATGGAAAGCTCTCAAGGATAGGTGAAAGAAAGAGAATGTAAAATTTGTGAAATCTTGGAGATGTGTGCATGCTACCAAGTACTTGAGGAAAAACAAAACGGAGAAAAAGCCTAGAGAAAATTAGAGTGGCATGCATTATTTGAAACACAAAAATAAGGAAAGTTAAAGTCACAAAGAAAATTTGACCATTGGGTAAAGCTTTCAGCTAAGACTGAGATGCATAAGTATATTTACAGTTTCCTTCAAATAGTCCATTCACCACCTCCATATAGTCATGTCAATAAACAGAAACAGCCGCATGCTGATCTACCTTGAGGGAGGGTTTGGGGAACAATTTATTTGGAAACAACTGATTCCTTAAAATGAGTGAGCCTAGGTAAGAAAGAAGATAAAATAAATTTAAAGTGAGCATTTAGGATAGTAATAAATCATTTTTTCCACTAGAGTAGGCCAAATCAGTGGTTAAAATCATGTGGTTGCATTTCTTCACTGACTCTTTCATTTGGAATCATTTGAGGAATACACTTGAGAAAGGGTACATCCATCTGAATGAGAATTACACTGAAGCTAATTGTATAATGACAACTAATAATATTTTAACTTCTTCACAAAATGTTCACTTATAATTTAATTTTTTTGTCTCACTAAATGGGCTAGCATTTTCAAAACAATGTTACATAACATGTTAATAGTGGGGATCTTTATTTTAGGTCTTAAGTTAGTAAAATATTTCCAGTGTTTCATTGTTATATTTAATGTTCTCATTTGATTTAATGTAGAAACTACTTATGAATCTTAAAATTATCCTCTTAGGTTGAGTTTAATATGTGCTTTTTTGTTTTGGGGAATGTGAATCTAATTCTATCTAATGATCTTTAGTAACAAACAAGGTAATTCTGATCATTTATTGATGTGATTCAAACAAGGTAACAAAAAAGGTAATTCTGATCATTTATTGATGTGATTCACTGGACAGGTGTTAAACCAACCTTACATTCCTGAGATCAAGCCAGCTAGGTCACACAGAATTATGTCTTATACTATTAAATAAACTTTAAAAATAACATTTATATCCATATTTAGAAGTGAGATTATACTATAATTTTATAGTTCAATAGTGCCTTGCTTATTTCTGAATGTGCTTCATTTTCCTGTTTTACTATTCTTCTTTCCATATCTGGAAGATCATGTCCTATTTTGAGAATCCAAGACTGACAGAGTATTTTAGAACCAGAGAAGAAAAAATGTAGCAAAAATGACAGTCAAGAAACAGAATGCTAAAAACAGAAAATGTGATGTCAGTGAGAAAAAATGTTCATGTAATGACACATGGGGGAATCTTTTATTATATCTTGAATAATAATAATAATAATTATTATATATAATTATGGGCTCATAATACATCTATTTTTGTCTATGTACTATCACTTATGAATGAATGAGTGAAATAACCTTAATGACTAAGGGAAGAAAAATAGTAAATTTAAATTTCACTTTGTTTTTATACTTGTTACCTGTCATTTTAATACATAGCTTCAAATATTTGAGTGGCTTATTTTATGAGGCTTTAAAGGAAAAAAAAAATAACCTAATGTGAATTTTTTACTCTCAATAGATGCATTTAATACATTTAGCAAGCTAGACATGTTCACCCCAAAATCAATGGAAAGAAATTGCAAAATAGCTCATTTTTAAAAATTTGGAGCCTATTCAATTATGCTGCTCTGAAGAAAGAAAAAGTTAAGGAAGAAATTAAAATTTTCTTTAAAGACCATAAATCTATTTAAAACTGTCAAAACATCTTATAAAAATTAATTGTTTAAGCTTCACTGCATCTCAATAAGGTGGAAATTTTTGCCTAAATAACTGCATTTGTCACTTTATAGACAAACATAGTTGAAGATTATATAGTAATTTACAATGCAGAAGTTTTTTTATGTAACCCAATTACTTTTATGTGAATTAAAAAAAATGCCTATAAAACAATGATACCTATTTAGCAAGAATATGTGTAAACAGAAAGAAACTCATTAAACATGTTAATATGGATGTTTAAGAGAAATAGGAGTAGAATGCAGTGTAGGAAAAGAAGACAAAAACAGGAATTTTTAAAAAGCTTTTCATTATTAAGCTACTTTAAGTAAACTAGATATTTTTGAGTGCTGCCTTAAAGCTTTTAGAGCATAATTAGATGTTGTCTAAAACAATTTTCTGGTTATAGTAAGATCTAAAATCATCTGGTTAAAAAAAAAACAGGGAAAGATTAACATGTTAGGATAAGATGCCCTCTTATTTTTGTCTGGTTAGGATTATTAGACAGTTCTGATTAAGAAAGATACAATGTATGCATCATTGAAAAAAAAAACTCCTTAATATCCTGTATCCACATTTTTTTTCTCTAAAACAAACAAGGAAGTGAGTTCACTTTCTATCTGAATTAAACTCTATATAAAGTTTACCAATTGCCAAAGACCATGGGTCCTGACTGGGCCAATTTAACATTAAAAATACAATTACAATAGGATGTAGCAACCTCACTTCTACGTCCAAAACTATTAAAATCAACAACTCAAAAAGATATGTGCACTCTATATTTATTTTGGCTTATTCATAGTAGCCAAGATATGGAAACACTCAAATATCCACCAACAAATGAGTGAAGAAATATTACACAGCTTTTAAAATATTACACAGTTTTTAAAAAGATATTACACAGTTTTTAAAAAAGAAGCAAATCCTGCCATTTGCACCTACATGGATGAACCTGGAGGACATTATGCTAAATTAAATAAATCAGTCACAAAAGGACAAGTATCTAATGATTTCACTTATACGAGGTATCCAAAAGAGTCAAACTCAGAAACTGAGAGTGAAATGGTAGTTGCCAACTGCTGGGAGGAAGGGAATGAGAGTAGCTATTCAATGGGTATCAGTTTCAGTTATGCAAAATGAGTACGTTCTAGAGATCTGCTAGCTATACAACATTGTGCTTGTAGTTAACAATATGGTGCTATACACTTAAAAATTTTTTAACAGGCTAAATCTCATATTAAGTGTTCATATCACACACATTTTTTTTTAATTGCAGATGAAGATTTTCATTTCTAGTCTGTCTTTGTGGAAAGAACAGGGGCTAAACCACTTCACATTCACATATGGGCATAAGTGTCAAGTGTTGAGAAGCTCCTCCTCACCTCCTGGGTCCCCTTCCTGCCATTAAGACAGCACTTAAATTGTCACAAACTCCACCTCTCTTTATTGCTTTCCGAACACTGAGATGGAGTGTCTACAGTCATCATAGTGCTTGCATTGCTGTTTTTCCAGAATCAGAAAGAACTGGGATGATTTGTCCCCATGTCTCTGTCAACGTGGAAAAATTAATGATAAACTGAAACGCCTGCCTATTTCAGTATAACTGGAAGAGAACAATTTCCTGTATAGACATGAAGAGTCTACCTGGCCAACTTCAAACAAGTTACCAGCCTGACTCATGAAGGCATCTGAGTTTGGGATTCCTGTTCTATGTAATTGAAGTAAAGCAAGTTACTAAAGTAACTTCTAAAAGAATTAAGACATCCTGTTTTTCATGATGAAATAGAGGGTTGAGGACTATTTCTTAAAGGTTCCTAAACTATAACACTTCCCATTTTTTTCAGTTTTTGTTAACTGATTGAGTTACACGATTAAGCAGAAAGCTTTAGGAAAGAAATAGTAGTGGCCCTTATAGGCTACTGCTCCACACCCCAAATTCAGAAAATCTCTGACTGCCTTATGTCTATGGCAGCGAAATTTCTGGTATATTTAGTAATTTTCATAAAACTTCCATCAAGTCTCATAGTGTTTACTGTGCTAATCAAACATTCATTTTTGTTATCATTGAAACTGTCCATGGATTAATGAGCAGATTATATAGATCAGAGAATCTCAAACTACAGTATGCATCATAATCACCCGGAAAACTTATTAAAACAAATTTCTAGGCTCCATCCCCAAGCTTCTGATTCAGTCAATCTGAGATGGAACCCAAGAATTTTTATTTCTTACAAGTTCCCAAGTGATGCTATTGGTCCATGGTTTACATATTGAGAACTATCGAAAACCACAATGCAATTGTGAAGTAATATACTAAAATTTTAAAATCACAGATTATTAATAAAATTTCTGCCATGGTAAACATTTATAACCTCAAATAACATTTTAGACCTATTCTTTAGCAATTCCTAATAGATAAAACTTCTCTCTAAGAAATCCTTTCAAATACTTCTATTTGTATATGGGTCCTCCAGTTAGCATACAAAATGGACCTACAAAGCAAATATCATTTTGATGTATCTTTAGGAGAGACTTGAAAAAAATATTAATATCTCAATACCCAGAAAAAAAGATGCTCAGGTTTTTAGGAACCATTTATTGATTTATAAAAAAGATCTATACTAAGGACTATAAAAAGCCTAAAGGGGATATTTTTAATTCCAAAGGTTGTTTTATTAAAAATAAACCTTTAAAAAATTTTGTGCACACACATATTCTCTGACAATTATTCACTACTGTTCATATTCAAAATGATATATTTCATTCAAGTCCATATACTATAATTTTTTATCTTAGGTAAATTATATTTTTGAAGCATTACTATATTTAAAATGCATTTAAAATATGCATATTATCTAGTACAGAGCTGAACTTATGTCTTCTACAAGGTAAAAAATGTATCTAAAAATAACAATATTGATTATAATGTCTAATGTTATTTCCACAATAAATTTTCATATTAAGAATCTTATTAATATTTAGCTATATAAACACCCCCTACATCTTTTATAAAAATTATAGGTATCAATATTTCTAAAAAATAAAATTAAAAGAACTACCTCTATTAGAATATTTTCTTTAAAAATACTCAATTTTGATATTTTGATATTTTAACGGCTTAATCAGCTCTGCTATTGTTACCCGTATACATTCGCATATGGAAATAAACAAAGACCACTGAAATGTGAACAGAGGCTATTCAGAGTTTGCAATAGCAAGAAAGTCAATCATCATTACTTGTATTTAAGAAACTCAAAAGCAGGCAGAGAAATGAGAAGGCTTATATGGGGGGCAGGCAGGAAAGGAGGGTTTTAGGTATACTCAGATTGGAAGTTGTTGGCATGGAGAAGCAGGAGGTAGCCTAACTAAAAGCCGAGTACTCTCTGAATGGTTTATGAAGCATATTTGGTTTTCTCTGGCTGGTTCTGTGTTTGACCTAAGGGCAAACTATAAGGAAGTTGCAGTTATTGACGAAGTCCTGACCATTCTCGGCTGACGGCTACAGAAGTTGTGGTTTGGCTTCCCCAAGTCAGTTGCTGCAGAGTTTGTGGGTCAGAACTCTGTTGTCATATATGGTTTGGCCATTGTCCACTTGATATTCAAATGTCAAGATTCCTACATCTTCACGTAAGGCTGCCATCAGTAATAGATGAACTCCTTAGCATGAAGTCAGAGCAAGTAAAATTATCTCTGCTGATATTCCACAATGTAAATTCTGATTAAATAAACAGGATAAAGAGATGTGCAAATAATTAATTTTAATCCAGCATAATGTCACTGTTATACACATACAACACTGATCTGAATAAAAAGTACTTGTTCAGTCAACAAATATTCATTGAACACTATGTAGTGTTTGGTTGCCAACCCCCAGGAAACCCTTAGGTTTCTCTAACATTTCCTTCACCTTCTTGCACTAACGGGTATCTAGCTTTCCCTCGGGGTCCTTGGAAAGTCTCAGTCAGTGGTGGTTTCAACTGCCATATCCTACCTAGACCTGGAGGTGAGGTAACTGATTACCTTGCCTCACATTGCTGCATCGAAATCGCCATTCCTTCTTTCTCCCTAAGGAACCGCCCCCTCGCCCCAGCTCCTAGTGTCAGACTGCAGCATATGCTTCTCCGACCTGTTGCTGCCATCTACAGACTGATCTCATTCCAAGATTTTAGCACCTTGCTCAAATACTTTCTTACATCTTCTATTCCTATAATTTTTGTTTGTGATTTCACAATCTATAGACGATGCGAGCAATACCTTAATTTTTCACTTCAAATGATTTCGAGTGGTCCCGATGTAAACTAAGGTTGCAAACCGGTGTCATGTTACTGGTTCTCCACATCAACGGCACCTGGTAACTTCTTTTTTTTTTTTTAATTTTAGTGTTTTGGTTCCACAGACCAATTAATGTCTTAATTTCAGAGCATAGGGCCAGGCAACAGTATTCTTTAAAATATTAAAGAAAGGAAGGCAGGCAAGAAAGAAAGAATACATCGATGGATGAATAAATAAATAAATAAATATACAAATAAATGAATTTCCTGAGGGAATCTAACATTAAGTTAGAATTTAAAAAGAAGCTCTACTCTAGACCTTTCCATTACCAACAGTTACCCCTCTGAAATCTATTTTTCTCTAACTGTCCCTCTGAAATCTCATTTCCCACAAATACACCACTAATTCCTCAACCACATGGAGACTTTGGATCTGTGGAATCTTTTCACCTCAATTCTCATTTCCTTCCATAACCAATTTAGATTCCAAATCCATCATTTTAGTCAGTCCCCTCCAAAAATGCCCACATCACTTGGACCTCTCTCTTCACCTGCTGTAATAACGAGCTGTCTTTTTTCCATGTACTCGTACCACACCCTCTTGCTCACGTAGGATTTTATTCCTACGGTTGTCTCCTTTATCATATTGATCACTACTGTCTCTTTTGCTATATCATTTCCTTCATCAGACAAATGATTTTATGATGACCCTGCATTTAACCATAATCTTTTGATGCCATATCCCTTTCCAGTTAGCACCCATTTATCTATTTCATTCCTTTTTATGGCATGACTCTTTAAAATGCTGTCTCCATCTATCATCTTTTCAACTTATTCCAATCACCAAATGTATTATTGTCAAGGTCAGTAATGGCCTCTACATGAAGAAATACAATGGCCAATTTAAGTCCTTATATTATTCTACCTATTAACTAGCATTTAATGTAAATAATCACTTCTTTTTATCTAGAAATAGTCGTTTATGTGATATGATATTCTTTCCTTCTACCTCACTCCTACTTTCAATTTAGTGTCTTCTTTACTAAATCTTTATTTTCTCCCCAAACTCTAAATGATAAAGTGCATAAGGTTCTGTCCTTGGATATTTTCTTTAACCTGTCTACATGCAATCTCTAGGTGACCTAGGTCTGTCTCACTGTTTATATGCCATCTTTACACTGATAACACACAATTTAATTTCTTCAGCCTTAGCTTTCTTCTGAATTTAAGACTCATATTTATCTACCTCCTTAATTTATCCTCTTGTATGCAAAATAGGTGCCTCAACTCGATATTTCTCCTCTGCTTTTTCCTCAATAAATGATAACTACATTCTTCCAGTTCTTAGGATAAAAAATCTGGCATTCATTTTTCGATCTCTCTCTTTCTCTTATTTCCCAATCCATAAGCAAATCTTGCTATTACTTCCTTCAGATTATATCCCAATCCTGACCATTCGCATAGATTTCACTGCTCCAATCCATGGCACCATTACTTCTCACCCGGCCTTCTGACTTATTCCCCTGCTCGTCTCCTGCACCCCTGTGTTATTTTGCTCTTCGCACATCAACCAGAGTGACTCTTGTACAATAAATGTCAAATCAACCAGCACTCTCTTCAGGACTCTCATGCTAACAAGCAATGAAAATCTCTCTTTACAAATACAAAGTTTTACTTGATTTCTAAATATCTCCTGTCTCATGATTTTATTTTGCAATTTTTTTCTTGAAGCTTAATAAACTTTTTTCTGTTCTTCCCTTTGCTTAGAAGGCTCTTCTCCCAGAGGTCTCAATGACTTGCTTCCTCACCTAATTCGTATTTCTACTGCAATATTATCTCTCCGGAGAAACTTTATCTGGCCACTATATCTAATGGAGCACCTTCCATTATTCCCTATCCTATTCCTATGTTTTATTTTGTTTTCTATTTTTGCTTATTATTTTATCTATTCAATGATGTGGATTATTTGTCTTCCCTCATGAAAATATAAATTTTAAAGAGCAAGAACTTTGTCTATTTTTTTCCATTGTTGTATTTTGGAGTCTAAACCATAACTGGAGTGGCCTGTTATCTCAGTTGGTTAGAGTGTGGTGCTAATAAACCATAACTGGCACGAAGAAGATATTCAAATATACTCAAATAAATGGATGAGTGAGCAATGACTTTAAGCTAGGCTTTTTTCTGGTCCTGCCCTTGAGCAGCTTACATTTTATATTAAACAGAAAATAAGCAAATAAACAATAAGAAAATAAACAAAACAAAAGCCAGATGATTACAGATGTCAGTAAGTGCTGTGAAAAAAAAGCATATAAACTATGTGTTTTACAGCCACTGAGTGAGACTACCCCAGGAAGGCACTTCTGAGAAAGTCATGTTAGACCTATAGGTTAGGCAGAATCTAGCCTCTAAAAACGCTGGGGGGTGGGGGGACAGCAAAAACTGCAATTAAGGTCCTGTATCAAGAGAAATAGCCAACATTATGTGACTAACAGAAAGTAACAAAATATACCAAAGAGGGTCTATCTGAATGACTGCATGCATAAATCAATGAATAAATGAATCTAACAACAGCAAGGGAAGAGGTGTTACTTGAGAGAATTTACATAATGACCTAGGTCTGAGGCAAGATTTACTTTTTGATCACCCCCTGATTATCAATGCCATTATGCTAAATATAACCCTGACCTATGCCCCAAGTTAGCTAATTTGCCTGAATTACATGGGATAAGCTATTACTCACTCATTCTAACCAGAACCATACATATTGTCATTCTTCCAGAATACAAAATATATAGACTTATGGGGCTATCCTGACATTTCTTTAAACAATATGAGGTGATTAAAAAAAAAAGTTTCTATCTGCAGCAAAAACAGAAAAATAAATTCTAGTTTCAGTTCTGGCAGCAGCTTAGAAGGTAGCCTTGCATTAGTGGCTGCAAGTGGCTGCATCTCGGTGTTTTTATTTGCAAAATAATAAGGACTGGCTAGGTCACTCTTTGTCAAATTGTGTGCAGTGGAACTTTGTGTCTCCTCAGGGAAAGGCTAAGCAGAGCAAGTAGTCCTCTGGGTATTGAGTTTTATTGTGACCTGAGAAGCACAGAGTTTACCCGTTTTAGGAAATCAATACTGGTGTTCCATGTAAGATTTAATTTTACAATAGATGTTCCTGTATACAATGATAGATTTGTGATAAAGTATACTTAAAATTGTAATGGTAGAATCTAGATGCTGTATGAATATGGTGTTCCTTATAAAATTCTTTTAAATTTTCTCTGTATTTAAATATTTCTTAATAAAATGTTGGCAAAAAATAGGTTCCACTAAACAAAAAAATAAAGTTATAGAATCTTATGGACTACTAAAAGTTTTATTAGCACTTATATCCTATGAATCAAAAAAGTTGTAATCTAGTCTTTGAATATAAAAAAACTGTTCAACATAATACAATATATTGAAATACATATTGTAAAGAAATCATTGAACCTACATAATCTTCTAGAAAATTTATGGAGCTTTAAGGCAGAGGTGCTTTTTTCTTTTCAGATACTAGAACAGGAATAAGCTTATTGAGAGGCTCATAAAGGGTGTGTGTGTGTGTGTGTGTATGTGTATTGTGTGTCTCTTGTGGCATAATAATGATTTTTAATAAAAGAATAAGGAAATGTCATATGGCTTAGTAGTCATTTTGCTAAGTGATTTCATTTCATTTTACTAAGGGGTAAGGTCCTCTAAACCAGTATGTACATTTGAGTTTGCAAGGAAGATATCGCACAGCTGTAATATTTCTTAATTTCCCTTCCTCTGTATATATGTTCGAAAATATACAAGGCTAACAGAATAAGAGCAGGCTGAGTTCAGCCAAATACTGACAAAAAAGGCCTTATGGGCTTTTTAAGCCATCAGTTTAGCAAGGTACAAAAACTAACTTTGCAATAATTAGCAAATCCTTCTCTCTACCATGCCCAGAAAATGGGGACAGCCTTTTTTAAATTTTCTTTTTCAAAACATTATACAATTCCATTCAA
The DNA here is from genome assembly GCF_902729225.1 of Pteropus medius. Taxonomy (NCBI): domain Eukaryota; kingdom Metazoa; phylum Chordata; class Mammalia; order Chiroptera; family Pteropodidae; genus Pteropus; species Pteropus medius. Next base: position 3,913,235 of record NW_024340699.1, read on the forward strand.
TCTTACAAGGTCGATTCCTTGAAGACCAGTGATAGAATTAAGGTTGTCTAGTGTGGGACCTTCATTGTAAACAAGGATTCTTGTGTTCACTGAGCACAGAGATAGAAATATTAACCCTTTTATGGGCATCTCTTCAGCACATCTTAGAGAATGCATTTATTACGATCGTTATCAAAACAGAACAAACAATAGACGAACAACCAACGTTCTATATTCATACTAAAAAAAAAAAAAAACAAGTAATAAAATATGCAAAAGATTCCATGCCTGGCTCACAGGTTGTGACACTAAGCACTCAGATATTTCAATTAATGCTAACTACGTTTCATAACCATGGCAGCAGGAGGTTACAAGCAGTTTCACTTGAAATCTCCTGACACCTCAGTGAGTGAAGTACTTCTCCCTAAATATCTTCCGCTAAGTGAGTAAACATGCAGAGAATTTTACTAATAATGAAATGTAATTTTCTCCCATACTTTAATGAATTTTAAATGGTCTGTGTTCATTTTACTTGTTAATTACAGTCGTGTACACACTGAAACTGATGAAAATCTCATTCATTTGTATTAGGACTGTGTGCTTTATTTCCAAATGTATTCACTAATGACAAAGTGGTCCATCAACAGAGCAAATTAAAAAAAAAAAAAAAGTTTCAAGCAGCCGGGGGAAGGTTATATCCTGAATCACCATGGTTTAGAGTTATCACATGGTATGTTCCAATAAGAAAATAACGACTGACTGAATGCTTATTTATACCACGAACTACAATAAATGTTTCGACTGCTTAATCTCAAATAATCCTGACAGCCTTCTGAAGGCTGTTTGATCATCCATTTCGAAGATGAGAAAATGGAAATAGGTGAAGTACACTGTTCAAGGTCACACAGCTGGTAAGTGATGAAGCCGTGACTGAACCCAGTTCTGTTTGATTCTAAGGTCCAAATACTTAACCACTGCATTTGATGGTCCCTGTCCAATTACTCCTCACTGTAACCCAGCACCCTGACTAAACTGAGAGAAACTAATTTTCACCCAGAGCTCTTTTGTTTGCCTAGGAGTCCCAGTCTGTGAATATAGAATATCAAGATGTCAACTCTTGTAGGCATATCCTTTCTGAATTCTCTTCTCAGAATGGTGAAAGTAAAAGTTGACATAAAATAAATAAATAAATAAGAGCTTCTAGAACTTTACAGATTATATATTTTGGCAAGGAATATATATCTTCTGAAAATTAAGTATAAAAAAGTATAATGACCAGTGGAAATAAAAAGTAGTAAATTAAATAAACTTCACTTTATATTTTCATTTGCCAATAACGGTGAGGACATGACACTAACTAGTTCACTAACATTTATTCTTTGTTTATAACTATTAAAGAAAGACTGGGCTTTGGAATACTATGACCAGTATTTTTGTTTAACAGATATTTGATATTTTAACATACCAATGTAAGTAATCAATTACTGCCATGTAAGTATCATCTTATGTCTCTGAAGAAAGTATATTTTGCTAAATCACATTGTTCCCTCTCTTTTTTCTATAAATAACCCATCAATTTATTTAAACCTTAGAGTAGTGATATCATTATTTAAGTCGGCCTGGTATCCATTTTTCCCTTCTGCTATATAGTACCTTGATTTTCTTCTGGTGTACCACCCCACACCATGCTTAGTGAATGTGATTAAAGGGGTCTAAGACTAGCTCAGGGATTGCGAGTTTAGCATATGGCCAGTCAGAACTACATATCATGGCTTAGATATGGCAAAATAACCTAATACAGTATAGTCCAGTGGCTAAAGCCTAGGACTTTTTCTTTGGCTGAATTGAGAAAGAAAGCCTCTTTCTTTCAAAAGGGTTACTAAGCTGGTAGGATGTGAGCCTGGATGTTTTGGTGGTCCTTCTCCTACATTAAAGCACATCTTGACAGAGTCTGGTCAACCTCTAGGAAACTAGATGTAAGGAAAGACAATGATTCCTAAAGGCATTTTTGAATACTTGGATCTAATTGTATCAGAAGCTTAAATCTTTCCAGGTAGATTTCCATTTCCTGAGCCTATAAATTCCTTATTTTGTATTTTTTAACACTTGTACCTGAATGAGACTTTCTTGCACATTCTGACCCAAAGGAAATATTCACCAAGATGTGATACACATGCACGATTGAGAGGATTTCTTATTTCTAATGAAAATACCCTTCATATGGAATTTCTCCTTTCCGTGTTAGAAGGCAACTAGGGAAACAAATGGCTGAAGTTGTATAAAATGGATTTCTAGCTCTTGCCCTCAAAATCACTACACAAACCAAATATGATATAGCTAAATGTATTCACTTATTCTACAGTTAACTCCAAAAATTCAAGAATCCTATTAAGTCTTTTTGATTGTGAAAATATAGCATTATTAACACAAAAGATATAGCTTCCTTACAAGGCAAGGTGATAATTGCCAGACAAGAGATAATGCACAAAGCTAGAATTAAGAGTCACTATCTCCAACTTGTGTAGCTGCTGTCAACTCATGGAAGAAACAGGTACCCTAGTCTAACCTTACCCCAACATTCCAAAATTCTCAATTTGGTTATATATTAAAATGGACAATAAACTTATAAGAGTATCATATTCGTTGGTCCAGAAGTCTTTATCTTCTTATTATAGGTAATTTTTTTAAATGAGTATTTGGAAATAACTCAACCCATCTGTTAGTATTTTGTTGCTGTTTTTAAACCAAAACCTCCTCAAATGTTTGTAATCACAGAAGGATAAACAAATAAAAACAAATGTTGGCATTTGTTAAAAAATTAATTCGGTATTTGGAAATGAGGGCTTTCTTTCTATGTAAATATTGAGTATGCGATCAATATCTTTTATGCCTATGCCCATATATTCATTGAGAAGAAAATTCTGAAAAAAAAAAATTCGTTATATATTTTAAGGATTTATGGTTCAGGGCAGCACATTTCACCTCACTATTGGCAAATTTTTGCCAATCAGCAAAAATTTCAATCAGCAAAAAAATTGGCAAATTTTTGCCAATCAGCAAAAATTTCAAACTGTCTTCCATTTTTATTGGTCCTTATTGAAGATGTAAAATAAGGACCTTTTGATCTGTAAATCATGGCAGAATAAATATTATTCTACCAGGAGAGGCATATTTAGAGTGAAACCCACTTTAGAGCAGGAATGGCCGATCAAATGAAGATCAAATGTGTCTTCACTGATTCACATTGCTTTTCACAGTCTTCTCTATCTTCCCTTTAAATTCTGTTTCCCATCTCCCAATTCCTATGCCCAAGACACTTGGTGCTGGGATCTTGTATTAAGCTACATGGCTCATCTTTGTACCAGAAAACCAGCTTTTATTCCATATCCCAGTCTCTTCTAATTTCCTTGTGTAAGCTTTCTATTGATACCAAAACAAATTATCACATGCTTAGTGGCTTTAACACAAATTTATTATATCACAATGTCAGAAGTCTGGACATTTCCTGGTTCAGCTGGCTTTTTGCTCCAAGCTTCATCAGGCTGAATCAATGTGTGAGCAAGACTGCAGTACTTTTAGGACACTCTGGGGATAAAGCTGCCCCACTCTTACCCAGGGTGTTGGCCTGATTCAGTTCTTTGTGATTTTAAGACTGAGGTCTCTATTTCTGTGATAGCTGTTGCCTGGGGGTCGTTCTCAACTTATCATAATTGAAGTAACAGTCCTCAACTTGCTTCATACTTTGAATCTTTCTGACCCACCCTTTAACTTCATTTCTGGTCTGCCTTCTGCTTCTGCCTCTGCTTTTAAGGATTCATGTGATTACATTAAGCTTGCTAAAATAATCTCCTATGTTAAGATCAGTGGGTTAGTACAAAAATGCCTTCTGCAAAGTTTGTTCACAGCAGCACCTAGATTAGTATTTTTAACAGCTTTATTGTGGTATAACTGATACACAAAAAATTACACGTTTAACGCATACAATTTCGTAAGTTTGGACATATGCATACAACTATGACATTATCACCACATACAAGGTAATAAACATACTCATCATCTCCAAAAGTTTCCTTGTGTCACTCTGTGGTTTGCTGTGTTGTGCTCTGTTTTGTAAAAACACAACATGGGACCTACCCTCTTAATTTTTTAAGTACACAGTATCGTATTGCTACCTACCTATAGGTGCTTGTTATACAGCGGATCTCTAGAATTCATCTTGGACCCCTGAAACTACAAAACCATTGAGCAACGAGCCCTATTTCCACCCCCACGCACCCCCAGCCCCCAGCCACCTCCATGCTATCATTCCTGCATTCTGTTTCTAAGATTTTGACTATTTTTCATACTTCGCATAAATGAAATCATGTCATACTTATCCTTCTCTGACTTTTTCCACTTTGTATAATGCCTTCCAGGTTCATCCATGTTGTTGCAAATGCAGGATTTGCTTCTTTTTTAAAGCTAAATATACTATTCCATGGAATGTATATATTACATTAATTTGATTCAATCATCTGTTGATGAGTGTTGGGTTGTTCCCATATCTTCGCTATTATGAATAATTCTATAATGAACATGGGAGTGTACATGTCTCTTTGAGATCCTGATTTCAATTCTTTTGGATACATATCCAGAAGTGGGATTGCTGGATTATATGGTAGTTCTATTTTTAATGTGTTAAGAAACATCCACACTGTTTGCCATAGTGACTGTACTTTTTCACATTCCCACCAACAGTGTACAAGCTTCCAATTTATTGACATCTTCTCCAACACTTGTTATCTTTTGTATTTTTAATAACAGCAATCCTAATAGGTGAGAAGTGATGTCTCATGATTTTTTTTCGCATTTCCTTGATAATTAGTGATGTTGAACATATTTCTCAAACTCTTCCAAAAAAAGAGGACAGAATACTTCCAAACTAATTTTACAAGGCCAGCATTACCCTGACACTAACGTCAAACAAAGATACAAGAAAAGAAAATTACAGGCCAGTATCCCTGATGAACATAAATACAAAAATCTTCAATAAGATACTAGAAAACCAAATTCAAGAGGATATTGAAATGATCTTAAATCATGAGCAAGTGAGATTTATACCTGGGATGCATGGATGGTTCAACACACAAAAATTAATAAATGTGATATGCCACACTAACAGAATGAAGGATAAAAATCATATGATCATCTCAATAGATTCAGAAAAGGAATTTAACAAAATTCAACAAATTTTCATGATAAAAACTCTCAAGTTAGATAAATATTTGATTGTAAAATCAGGGGTTGTTATTCTAGGGGTTAAGCAATCTTTAGAATTTTGACTATCATATTCTTCCATCTTTCAAAATGTGATCTTCCTACATCCTATTCTGCCAACTATGGGAAAGAAATTAAATTTAGCTTAGGATTAATGATGATAAGAGCTTAATAGGATCCTTCTTTCAAATCTGGGTTTAATATATATCTTTAGGTAATTGGAAAGGCGAGAAATGAGCGAGAAATGTCTTCAGGTTAATTAAAGCATGCTTTAAGTATTTTATCTATAGTCACAGTCTACTTTGTATCTTCCTTTAAATTCCATGCAGGTGATAAATTCTGTATTCAATTTTTAGAACACTGAACTTGTTTACCATGTTTGAGGAGTTCCTCACTTTATGAATTAGTATTTCCCACTGTAAAAGCTAGAAAATGCTGAGTACTAGTTCCCTAGGTTTCAATACTGTGACACAAACAGGTGTCCTAGATTCAGCCTGATAAGTGAATCAGAGCTAGTGACTGGAGCAGTAAGTGCGGTGAGAATCTCTCTCTTTATAGCAACAGTAATGGTTTCTGAAAATAAGAGATCCCAGCAAAACTGCCAGTTTTATTAACAAACTAGCTCCGCGATTTAGTTTTAGACATGGTTTCTGGCTGCATAACTTTGAGTCCCGGTTTTTAACATGTCGACTATTCTATGAATTCCTTGGTTTTCAACCAAGAACACTGAATACTACAGACAAAGTCAAATGTGCAACTGGAGACTTTGAAGAAGCTTATGGCACTTCACAGGGGACCTGGTTTACCACAATCCATGGCTCAAATTCTGAGAGAGTAGAATATAGCCTTGCCCCTGATGTATTTCTGCCACTCATTCAAGGACTTTCATGTGAAAGAACTTAACTATGCATTTGAAAATTGCCAATTAAAGTCCTACTCTATTTTTGTTTTGATGTCAAGTCACTTTTTTCTACTTACATGATTCAGTATTCGATGAGTTTTAAGCAAAATAAAAAAATTGTCAGTGTTTGACACATTTGCATAAGAAATTAGTGTAATGATTTAAAATTGCATTCCAGTGAAATAAATTCATAATCACAGTAATTCAAATGGAAAACCATGCACATTTTCCTTTAATAGAAAATGGGGTTTTTCATTTAGAAAACTACAATTAAGCTCTGTATGTTCTTACGGAAGCCTTGAAAATAGTTTCAAACAAGAGCAACAGAAACAACAATAAAAAGTCAAAGTTTAAACATCGTACCTAGCCTAAATCATTCAATTGGTTGCACTAAGCATTTTTTATCTTCAGTTCCCCACTCTTCCTTCCTTTGGAGCTAAAGAGAGCCCAAATATCTGACTTTGGCTACTTCTCCAAAATTATGAATAAGGAGTAAACTGGCGGTAGACATTTCTTATGCCAATGAAAATTAAATGCAAAAGAGAAGGAACATAAAAGTCACACACAAATATTTATGATTCATTGATACTACTTCCTTTTTATTTTAGTTATTGGCTAGATAGTAAAGATAAAGTGTGCCCAGAATACACTTTTGTACTCTCTTTGCTACCTTAAAACAAAGCATGGTTAGCATGTGGATGGTAGGTCTATGGGATATGATTCTTTTGACTTATACCTGGTTTATTATAAGATACAGTTTTAAAGATTATGTTGATACTAACACATTCTTTAAAGCATGACACTTTCGTGAATTATGATTCTTCCCCAGACTTTTCAAAAGAAGTTTTTACCAGAAACACTATTTATTTTGTGTCAATTTAAAATTCATGGAAGACAGATTCTACAACTCCTTGTATAAGCTATATAAAAACCTTCGTAAACTACACATTCTAGATGGCTCTTTTGCTAAATTAGATTCCTTTACTCTTACCAATCTTAATAGCAACAAATAAATATTTTCTGAGCACTAATTATAGGATGTAGTATCAGGATGTGTGTGTGTGTGTGTGTGCGCGCGCGCACGTGCACGCACACGTGCACATGTGTATGTGTGAGTTCAGTATTGAATGCTCTTCCTTCTTGAGGGGAAGCCTCCATTCCAAATATAATTGGTGAGATATAATTAGAAGCACTATAGAATCCTTAATCCTTATTTTGTCCACTTTACTGGCAGCCATAAGTACATGAACTATGGCACCAATCACAAGTTCCCAAATCTATTCTTATTAACTCGATTGTGAGGTAAAGAGGAAGAGGATCTGCCTCCTTAAATATTGTCTATGCTTCATACCCAGCCTTCTTTCCACCCCTTCCACATGCATGCACACATTATAAATCTGTTTTTTCAGCCTTTATTCTACTTTTTTATTCCAGAAGTTTTATGTGAAATTTATTCGTTTTCTCAAGATATGTAGAGATAGTTTCAGCTGCTTGCAATAAAGAAACTAAAAATTCAATAGCCCTGTCTGATACACTATCAGGTTTAAAAAATGGTATTGACTATTCATAATGGTGCCAGATACTCAAGAAAAGTAATTGCATGTGTGGGTGAAGGCATGGAAAAGAATATTGCTGCTAGGTTTACAAACACTGATTATCTGAAACCTCCTACCTTTCCATCTTTTTTTAATAGCATTAAAATGATCCTATGAAAATTTCTCAGTATTCTCTTTTCCAAGTAAAATATATATGTATCTATTTATTAATATATATATATTAGGTTTAAAGCTTTGATTTAGCAAATTTATACCTTTTAAAAAAATGAAAAACTAAGGAAATACTTTAAAATCAATTTTGACTGCTACTACTATTATATACATAATTTTAGAAAACTGATTATGTTCACATTCCTAACCTTCCACAATTGAGCTTATGTACTTTCACTGTTTAAATTTTTTTTGACGTAAGTGAGAGGCTAAGTAAGTAAAAGTAGTTTTAAAAAGATCTGTAACCAGCATCATTGCATTAGAGTTGCAAACAACCAACTCAGGCTCATGAGCTTGCCTTCAGATTTAATTCTAGATGTCCTTTCTCTCCTGCACATGTGAATAAATAGGAAAATGATTTCCGTTAGCTAGATCTCTGGTTTAAGCAGAAATGCAATCATCATGGTTTCGAAGTGTTGTGTGTACACTCTCTAACTCAATTTTCTCAGCATTATTTAGACACGCTCAATGCTTAAACCTGATAGGAAGCCTTCCCGCCCATACCAATTAACCTAACCCTGCAATTTAGTTTTACCCAGTCGTCCTTGAATCCTCTCTTGTTCTCCTCTGTGCAGCTTATTTGAATTGGTTTGAATCCTTTCCCAGAAAGTGTTTGTAATCTAAAAATTGTCTTAATCTCTCTGGTCCAATTTTTTCTGCTCTTTAATTTCCCATGAGACCCAAGTGGATTTCCAAACTTTTCCACACATCACATGGACTACTATTTTTTTAAGTATAATTTCTTTTTTGTGTTTTACCCTTAGGAATTGATATCCTAAAAACGGCAGTCATCAGCCAAACTGCAATCAAGAGCTTCTCATCCTTTTATTCTCATGGGGTTTCTAGACGTGTTTTTGGTCAGATCCATGAAGGAAAGAAGAGACGAAAATATGTCTTACCCGCTAAGATAATGCCACTCTCTACAGGTTAGTCACTGAAAAATATAAATTAGTTGAGAGCTATGATGTCAACTGTGCACTTAGAATTCTGTAGGTACGTGGGACCAGATTTACATAAACAAATGAAGCTTAGAGGAATCTCCAATTTGGCTCAAATAAAAATTAATTATTAACCTCATATGGCCTAGTATCATAAAAGAGAGATATAGTCATGGGAGAGAATGAGTATGTTCTCCAAAACTGTCATTTAAAACTTGGAATTCTTTTCAGTCATAATCTTTGGATCTCCTATGATTAATATTAAAATGACAACACAGGTTTATGGGCTTAATTGGCTTATTTAGATGCATAAATTCATAATTTTCTATAAAAACATTGACAAATATTCATGTCACCCTTCATGTATTCGCACTTTTCTCATATTTCTCTAGGTGAGAATTTTTTTTTTTCTCTCTCTGAGGCATGGAAAAGAAGTGTTTAATGTGTTGTAGCTTTAACATATCAAATTGGCTACCTGTGAGTGACTGCCATCTCTCTCATCAATTGCTGGTACAGAGTTATATAATTGGTACAAGCTTTTGGAATTCTAGATGGGAATGTTTTATGCTGCTATTCTCCATTCAGTAAACAAACTAAGCCCTGTAATACGATGTTGTAACAAACTGGTTAACTTTGGAGCTAACATCTGCACTAAATAGCACTAAATGTGGTAATATACCTAACTTATCTTCAGTATTCTTAATGATTTTAATTGATATCTCTAAGGAGTTATACATGTTAAGAGAAAATATAGTTTAAGTAAAGAAAATTCTGGGAACTCTTTACTTCCAATTCCTCAAATGAGTTCCTTTTTCATTGTTTTTCCTAATAAAACATGGGGCGGGGAGGAAGACCCTAACAATAATTCATATGCTGGACACTGTATTTGCATCATGTCAGTTTATCCTCAAAATAACCTTTTGAGTTAAATATCCTCATTACTTCAGTTTTACAAAGGGAGTGACTGAGACTTAGAAAGATTTGTTACCTGCTCAGAGTTGCACAGCTAATAGCTGATAGAGCCAATATCTGAACCCAGGTCCACGTGGCTCTGAAGTTCAAGTTCTCTCCATGGGGAGCCACAGATATTTCTATCATAAATGTTAATCATGCAGACTACAATGTTGAGATTAAATCTGTGTCTGGTAGGAACAACTGTGCTAGACTGTTTATCTTTGGGCAATGATAGGGGAAGCCATTCTCATGTAGGCCAGAATTTTTCCATCTGCACAATAATGATTTGTATTTCTCTCTAAATAAGTAGAGAGGAGTTGAAATTTCTCCAGAGAACATGACATGAATATCAATCCAGATAGAGCTTATTGCCTAACCTACAATTACATTAATCTTTATTTCCAAAAGCTCCAACTATGAGATCAAACATACTTGCAAGTAGTGACCTGGTGATAAATGCCTTTTTTAGGATTATGGGATGGGCCAGGATAGTATATACCCTAGATACACAAAGTAGGGTGATTTGCATGGCTTACATTAATATGCATGTGAATATGTGTGGGTGTTTGTATGTGGTGGACATAAAGAAAAAGGAGAGTATTCAAAATCATCTAGTCTCACAGAATTATTTTGAGTTACCAAATGATACATGTCTTCAGAGTATAGGATATTTTAAATCTCTTATTTAAAGAACCCCATGTATTCCATGCATTAGTTGAATTTTCTTTAATATTTTGTATATTTTTATCTTTTAAAAGTATGCAACCAAAATTACATACTCTGAAGTTGTCTTTCTTAAGTTTGGTTTACTGCTCTGATACTTGCTAAATAGAAATGTATATTAAAAAAAAAAAAAAAAAAAAAAAGCCTGACATAAAAACCAACCCACATTACAGAATATAGTACTAAGCTGTGATAAACCTAAAACTATATATATGTTGTATTACCATGTGTTAGTAGTTTTCAGGTTAAAAAAAATATATGAAATAATTGTTTTTTACACAACAGACATTTCACCAAAGATATTTTTTGTTTATTTATGTCCCAATATATTTAAAAGGAAAACTTTAAAACCTAACGTGAGTGTGTGTGTGTGTGTGTGTGTGTGTAATAAATCATAAGCTACAAAATTGAGTCCACAGGGTTTTGGTAGCCCACAGACAGGCTTTACTTGAATATAATTTTGAACATATGAACATACAGACTCTGGTTGTTAGCATTCTCCTATGGAAAATACACTTGTGCAAGGTGATTTCTGAGTCTTCAGGTTTGAAACAGTCTGAAATGCTGAATGTAGAAAATTGCTATCTTGTCATTTTAAAATACAAGGAAGACTGCCAGTTTCCATTAAAGTGGTAGCTTCTCATGGTAGAGCTAGAGAGGTGGTTAGTGGGAGTGGGTAGCGATGTTTGCAACTCTCTAAGGTTGCACTTTTTAAACTTTAGAGTGTATAAGCGTCACCCGGGAACTTGAGAAAAATGCAAATTCTTGGGCTACACCCCCGGAGATTCCGACTCAATAGGCTTGGAAACCTGAGTATTTGCATTTCTAACTAGCTTATAGGTTATGTTGATGTTATTGGTCCATAGTCATATTTTAAAGAGCATTCACTGATCTGAAGAAGAATGTCAACCATTCAAAAGGCATTTAACTTTTACAAAAATTAGCTCAAAATGTAATCAAAAACTTAAATGCCAAAGCTATAAAAAAGGTGTAAGATCTTAGAAGCTATTAAAAAAAAAAACTATAAAGATTTAAAAGAAACAGGCATAAATTTTCATGACCTTGAAGTATGCAATGGTATCTTATGTATGACACCAAAAGCACCAACAGCAACAATACAAATAAACAGATAAACAGACACCTTCAAAATTAAAAATAGCTTTGCTTCAAAGGACACCAATAAAATAATGAAAAGACAATTCATGCAATAGGAGAAAATTTTTACAGATCATTTTTATGATAAGAGACTTGCACATATCATATACGAAAAGTTCCTACAACCTAACGCCACACAAAAACGTGCCTGTGAAGGTTCATGGCAGCATTATTCATAATAGCCAAAAGTGGAAACGACCCAGTCAATACCCATCACATGATGAATGGATAAATAAAATGTGTGATATTCATATGACAGAGTACTATTTGGCAATAAAATTGGATAAAGTACCGATACCTACTACAATATGCATAAACTTTGAAAACATGCTAAGTACAAGAATTCAGTTACAGAGAACCACATATGATTCTATTTATAGAAAATATCCAAAATAAGGAAATCTGTAGAGACAATAAGTAGATTAATAATTGCCTACTGCATTTTGAGCATTGTATTACCCCTCTTTTTAACTTTTGAAGTATCAGATTATATAGCAAATCCTCTGGAAAATTTCTTTTTCACCTTTCCCAATGACCTGACTTGACACTTTCACTAAGGGCTTTCAACATACTCTCCGATTCCCCTTCAGAGCATGTATGATACTTTAATGTGACAGAGTATTTAATGTTCTGACATCTTTTTCAGATTCTAAACTTTTGTGACTATAAACATTTTGTCTGCTACGTTATTCTCATAACTGTTTACTACAGTTGGTGCTTAATAAATTATTCTCGAATTAATTAATGAAGAGCACATGGTCTTATAGGACCATAAATACCCTTGTTTAAAATCTCATACCACTCCGGTACTATACGGTGAAGAGAATCAAACATTTTTTCTGTTATTGCATACAAGCATTGTCACTGGGGAAGACAAAGCAACTTTTGTTACAACTAAATAAGATTCCAATGGAATCACTTTAAAGAAAACCATCAGATTGCAGAAAATTTAGATTAAAATCTTGACCATATTTTTTTGTTTGATTGGTTGGTTGGTTGGTTTTGTTTTTAAGCTGTGTAGCCCTAGGCAAGTTGCCTTGCCCAGATAAACTTTAGTTTTCTTATCAGTAAGATACTGAAAAGGATATTCACTGCTACTTTCCTTTCTAGGTAGTTATGAAGAATAAATGAGATGAACTGAGTATGAACTCATTGCAAAGATGTAAAACTATACCTATATAATTTACTCTGGTGGGGTACATTAGTAAAGAACTAAAGACATGACAACCAAGGAAGACATTTGTTTAGATCATAATCAAATAGCAGATGCTCTTAGTTGTCTGCACAACAGCCATTTCTCCTTCCTCCTTGCTAACAGAATTCTAATTCTTTGTGGGCAGCCATGTGCCCAGTTCCAGGGAATGAATTATGGTTGTTTTGAACAAATTATTATTCTCTGACCTGCAATCGATCTTGGGATAAACATTAATTCATCTCCAACCACTGAAGAGTAAAAAGATTCTATTATGCACTCCAGGGAAAGAGATTCTCTCATTAAAAGGAGGCGCACAAGAGAAAACCCTTTCATATCCATCCATCTTACTTCTTGTGCAAAACGTGTCCTGTGAGAGCCTCAGGCAGAGCACTGCTGCCAACTTTCAATCATGAAGGAACGGCCAAGAGAATCGAATCTCAGAGATGCTGCACCAACTGCCACTGAATCATCAACCCTGGAACCATCTACCACCAGACTTCTTGCCATGCGAAGCAAATAATTGTCTTTAATGTGAAAGTCACTATTGGTGGGGTTTTGAAATAGTTGTTCTTGAAAGCATTCTAACTGGTCCTGAGCTCTTTGGGAAGCATGATGGCACAGTGACATGGGGAAGACTAGAAAGCTATCATAGGCCTTTGTCTGCTACATAAAGTGGTGGCAGACCAATGTCTCCTTGTATTTTCCCATGTCAGAGCTATAACGATAAGCAATTAAATTTTTGAAAACTGGAAAACTTGCTCTTGAATCACGCAGATTAATTGAAATGATAAAAGGTATTTATAAATGTTCACGTCTAAGTACTCGTCAAACTAATTTCGATAAAAGAAGAGAAGACATAAAGCATAGGAGAAAAGAGAGTGAGTTTTTCAAACCCAAAGGATTTGCCGATCTCTACTGTAGATTCCAATGGGTTCCTGACACTGTTTTAAACAAGTTACAATATATAGTTAGAGACTAATTACATAATTTTCTGTGTGGCTTTTGTACCCTGCTCTCCTTGCTAACATCTCTCTGTTTTATTAGAGAAACCATGTCAAAGCAGCTGAGACCCAAGAATGCATATACTCAAGCATGCACGTGTGCACACACATGCACACACACAATTATGACAATCCTTTCTTTAGCTCATTGAAGAAAATGAAAATGATTTCTACCCGATTGGATTTCTTTTGGAAGTACTTTTATTTTAAAAAACACAAGCGCTAACTGCTAGTTAAATAACCACCTACTGAGAACTCAAATAATGGATCTTAATGCGTCTTAACACTGTGTCTGAAAAGAATACTACTGACAATATTTTTCAATGAATTTACTCTTCTTCCCTTCAGAGACAAACCCAAGGCAGTTTCAGCCTTGGTAAGCATGGATAAAGCTGAACAATTTTAAGATACAGTAATAAGTCAGCTGTCTGAAAAAACTGACTCTGAGCTCATCAATAGCATATGCTTTTTTCACATTTGAGTTCCCAATGCTGGGCAAAGTGCCTGACCCAGAGTAGTGTATTGACTCCATAATTTTTTTGAAATAGCACAGCATAGGGAATGCGATTAGCATTAATATGTTGGGTAGGTGGAGGGCTAGGGGAGGGAGGGAACAATTGGGATCGTTTTATGAACTATATAGATGTCTAACCAATGTACTGTTTACTTGAAACTAATTAAAATAAATAAATTTACAAAAAAAAAGTGGAATAAATGTTTGAATGAATGAGGGAATGAATAAATCAGTAATTCCCCAAATTTTAGCATGTATCCATCTTATGTCCTTTTTTGGATTATGGACACTGTGCTTTTGTAAATTATCTCTCAAACTCTATATATTATGGTTTTTTAAAAAATTTATTTATTTAAATTAGTTTCATTAAACTAATTAATTTGTACTTCTTTAACCCTTCACCCAATTCTTACAGCCCCTAACCCCCCTGCCTTCTGTCTATGTATTATGAATTTTTGAACCATAAGAACATATATAACTCTGTATAATTTAGAGTCATCATGAGCTAGAGTGAAGATCTGCTGGACTTTAGTTTTATAAATGTTATGCATTTATAAACTAAGAGTGGGCAATATGCGGTCTCCAGTAGGAATCCAGGACATTGAAAATAACTCGTAGACCCCATAATACCTGAGCAGTCCATTGTGTGTCCGGAGAATCCTAGGTTGAGGGTCACTGGTATTGGTGGCACTTGTTCTGGAGAATATACTTTGATCAAAAATGGTTCTCTTGCATTTTGGAATGTCATCTTTTTCATCCAAGTCCACATCTTCATGTAAGAACTCTAGGAAGTAATAAAAGAAGATACTATCCATGTAGACAGTCAGTATAGCTTACAAGGCCCTGGGATGTGAGATACGGTGCAAATCACCCTTGCATGTTGCCCTCCTCTGTTCAGAGGAAAGGAAATGACCCAAACAACCTCACAGATCAACCTCTCAGGTCAACCATACTGTTACTCTATTTGACACTGTTCTTCATATAAACCTTGCTCATTCTTGCTACTAATTTCCTAGGTCATGATAGCATCTAGAATATTCTTCTAATCTCTCCTCTGCTCACCAAAATACCCTTCTGTTTTAGAACACGAAATCAATCTATTTTGAAGTAATCTCTTCCTTCTACGAATTCCTAGTCATGAATAACCTGTCTCACATCACTGGGCGCTACATGGTCTATCATATATTATTTCACTATGTAGAGCCAATCCTATATCATTTCAGCATATATAGCCTGTCCTAGATAATTTTTTATCATAATCCCTTTTATCTTTAACAATAGATAGCTTTTATTTTGTGAAAAGCTAGGTGGTATGTTAGGTGCTTCATAAGTGTGTTTTGGAATTATATCTCAGATATATATTAAGAATGGTTTTCTCCTGTTAGGCTATGCCAAAGTAGAAATGAAGACTTAAAGTTGGTGCTAGACTAAGTATACCTCCTTGACTAAAAAGTGACTGTGACACCCCTTGATTACTAGACAAAGCATTTATCCCTATGCTTGTCTTTTATTTCCCCTCTAAATAGTGAACTCTGTGCTTTTATGAAGGCAGGGTTTACAGAATGGCAAAAGGAGACAGAAGAAAAGAGTGCAGAGTTCTGACCAAAGAAAAAACAAGTTTCCATAGGAGGATCAGGGAGTAGAGTCGAAAGGCAACTCCATCAATGGTTCTGGAGAAGAGACGACCCATTATTTCGACAGTCCTGGTGACTTATAAGTCCCTGAAGTAAGGATGTTTAAGGTTAAGAATTGTGATGTAGTTCTTCCTACTCTCTCTGAATTAAGAGACCTTGGTCCATATGATATTTGAAAGGGTTTCATAAAAACGATTTCCATGTCTATATATCTTGGGAGTTCACCTCGATTATAAACCTCTAAAAGACTAAAATGGTATTCCATTTATTCTAATGGGACAGTAATTATTTTATTAATCATTCTACTCAATTAACCAAGATGTTTCACTCATCGAAAACATGCTTAATAGATGGAAGTTTATTTAGATAAGACACAGCACAGGCCACTGAAAGTCTATCAAACTTCAGATGGCAATAAGATTGAGAAACATTTACAATCTATCTCTGTCCTCTGCCATCAAAGCAAATATCAAACTCTAATGGTCATCTTTTGGATCCTAAATCATATAAAATGTTAACAAAACTAACAGCTTTAAAACTATACAAAGCACAGAGCAGATCTGTTATTATGGAATAAGCTGGTCCCAGAAACTTAAGCCTGTCTTTCGAGTTAACTAAAAAAATTTAAAAAATGACTTTAATCATTTTTACCCCTTTCTGTAAGATACAAAGTACTAGTTAAGAAAAATTTTCAGGTTTGTCTACTGCACAAATTGTAACATCATTAATCATGAAGGAATTGATTATTTTTGCCACCTAATTAGTGAAACAAACCTCCACTTAGCATCTTGTGCTCAAAACATGTCAGCACTTCATTACATAAATATTGAAAACTGCAAACTGGTTTCTATGGTGACAACAAGATCCCATGGGGATTTTTGTGTTTAGCTGACATACCTAGATCAGACAGAATATGATTAAAAGGAAAAAAAAATCTAACTTAAAGCACTTTTGTACTCAAAACATTGTAAAATTATGTTTTTGAAACTTTCAATTTCAAATAAAATGTCTTCATAGAAATAAAGAAACTTCTTTTCTGTATTCCATTATTCTCAGAACTGTATTTTTTTTAACTTGGAAGATAAAAATGATTACTATAGAAACACTCAGACCATAACCCCCATCGTTTCAATATTTTATTGATTACGGTAATGTATAAATCATGTTAGAAGTCACAGAGTTAAGCCAAAGCAAAGAAGACAAAAGATGTATTGCCTTAAAGCAACAAATAAATCAGAAACAGAGACTGCTTTATGTTAATACGATTCTGTGACAGTAATTGGCAGAGAAACAGGTTAAACGGGTAATTCATTAAAAGTTATAGCTTTGTTTGGTCAGATGCCAGATTTTTCCCTGTCCAGTCTTTATGTTATGCTTCTGAATCCATTTGTGATATTTAATTTGTACAATTTGACAAATTTATATATAAAATTGAGCTTCTGGGTCAATATGAAGATATAAAAATTATTCCAGCCAGTAAATAATTATTGAACCCTTACTCATTCCAAAATAAATGTAACATTTTATATTTTTTTATACTTTAATCTTCCTTTTAAAAATTTGGTTGATCTCAAAATATGCAATGGCTTATTTGCATAACTTGGTTCATCAGGGCCTGGCCTCTCGAGGTGTCTGATTGTTCTCATTACTTACAGAGCAGCAACACCCAGAGACTGAGAGAAGCCTAGGATGGTTATGGCATGTGCTTAACAAGTGGACTCTAGAGTAGGCAGCACCAGCAAAGCGTGGCAAACAGAAGTCGCTTGGCAGTTGGAGCCCCAAATGGTCAGTGCCCAAGAAAGCTTTGAGCAGCACACAGAATCTGAGATTTAATTGAAGCAAAAATCTCAACCTTGGGAAAAGTAAGATATCGGGCAAGAAACCAAGGGCATTAGCAAATCTGCAACCTAGTTTGGGAAGCTGTTTTTAAAAGTATCTGATTTCTGCTGATGCAGAGTCAAGAGAAACCAAAAGGTCATTATTGAGGTCACACACCACGCAGAATAGTTAGCTTCACCACTGGACACACAGCTTCGAGAATAGAAGTGATAATTCTCTTGAGAATTTAACTGTATAGTATAGTTGATTATACTAGTGAACACTGACTCAGGAGAGCCCTAAAATATCTATAAAAATGTGTTCATAGAACATCATTACACAGAAATCATTCTGCCATCTGAATAATAAATTAACAGGATTATAAAGACAAGAAGATCCTACCACATGATTTTAAAAGTTAATAGCAAAGCCTTTAGCATAATTTATCTTGCTGGCCTCAACTTCCTTGGAGTCACAAAAGATAAATAATCTATAAAATAAAAATAAAAGCAAACTTTGATAATCTAGATACCATTTACTCAAGGGGAAATATATATAATTCTATTTCTGTAGAATTTTTAATTATCTTAAGTCAGTATTAGGCATGCATATTGGCCATAATATGTCTTCAGGGCTACTTTAAGTGTCAAGTTTAAGTGTCAAGTCAAATTGTGGCTTCACTTTTAGCTGTTTTCACGCTATCTAGATTTCCTAAGCATTATACTTATCTCTCCATGATTGGAGTAGTCACATATAGCTTACAGCTGTGGAACAGATTTAATTTTTGAGCATGATTTATGAGTGTCTGAGATTTAAACATTATTGTTAGATATTTACTGAGTCAGTTTCTACATATCACTGAGGAAGATGCATGGCTATATTATGACTTGTACAGTATATTTAAATATCAGTATATAGACAAATATGAAAGAATATACTAGATTTTTTGTTTTTAATTAAAACTTTTATTTGGAGATAATTTTAGATTCACTTACAGTTTTTAGAAATAATATAGGGATATCCTGTGTTCCCTTATCCAGTTTCACCCAACAGTAACATCTTGTAAAACTACAGCACAATATTCTAACTAGGATACTGACACTGATACCATCCTT
Source organism: Pteropus medius (assembly GCF_902729225.1). Taxonomy (NCBI): domain Eukaryota; kingdom Metazoa; phylum Chordata; class Mammalia; order Chiroptera; family Pteropodidae; genus Pteropus; species Pteropus medius. Next base: position 3,932,184 of record NW_024340699.1, read on the forward strand.
TCTCCAAAGAAGATACACAAATGCCCAATAAGCACATCATCAGTCATCAGTGCAATTCAAATCAAAATACAATGAGATACCACTTTATACACTCTAGGATAGCCAAAGTCAAAAAAGACAGATTGTAAGTGTTCCTGAGGATGGGGAGAAATTGGAACCAGCAGACACTGCTGGCAAGATTGTAAAATGGTGCAGTCACACTGGAAAACAATCTAACAGTGTCTCAAAATGTTAAACATAGAGTTTCCCTTTGGTCCAACAATTCCACTCCTTTTTAGTATATATCAAAAAGAAATAAAAACATATGTTCACATAAAAAATGTAAACACAAATGATCACAGTAATATTATTCATAATAGCCTGAGTGGAAACAATCCAAATGCCTATCATCAGATGATTTGATCAGCAAAATGTGGTATATATCTGCAATGAAATATTATTCACAATAAAAAGGAGTGAAGTATTAATACATGCTACAGCATGGAAATGCCTTGAAAATGTCATGCTAAATAAAAGAAGTCAGTCACAGAAGACTACATGATGCATGATACCATTTACATGAAATGTCCAGAAAAAGCAAATATATAGGGACATAATGTGAATTAGTAGTTCCCTAGGGCTGGGATGTGGGATAGGAGAGGTTGGAGGGAAATAAGGATTGATTGTCAACGGGTATGAGGTTTCTTTTTGGGCGATACAAATATTCCAAAACTGTGTTAATGGTTGCACAATTCTGTCAATATATTGAAAACTACTGAGTTCTACACTTTAAACAGGTGAATTGTATATTGTGAGGATGATATCTAAACTATTATTTTTTCAATGCAAGTTGCTGTCATTTTAAGTGCCTCCTTATCAATATGATTTTTAAAAAGATGGAAAAACATGCACTAAAGTAGAACAGTCATTAGTGATACAAGGTCATCACCTGGATGACCAGATTGTGCTTTTATTCTTCAATATTTTTATCAAGATAATGGCTCACCACTAGCAAAGTCAGGCAAGGAATTACATTCTTTTAGCAGAAGAGATCTACTATTATATATTTGAACCTCCCAAATTTCTGTACTGAGATTTACCATGTATCATGCATTCTATTATCCTTTCCCAGGACCATGAAATCAGCATTAGAAAAAGCAAGGCATTTACTGACACCTGCAAGTTACCTCTCTTAAAAGGGACCGGCATACTGGTAGGTCACGGACTGCTGTCTGGATGAACAATCTTGTGTCAGTAATTCTCTACAGTGACACAACCCCAAACAACCTTCAAAGTGACACCTAAATCATTTTAGTTTTAGAGGAATGCAAAAAAAATCAACATATGATAGAATTTGGCAATTTAATTTGTTTTCCTTAATTTAATTTTCACAGGTCAAAAATGCAGACTAAAGAGGAATGCAGGGAGAAACTTTATAGAATTATCTGTGCTCCCTGGAAGAGGTTATGAAGATGACATTGGTGAGCATTTCCCTGAACCACTAAATTTTAATGCACTGTTGAATTGGGCATTTTGAGATGAAGAGTGTAAAGGGCTAATTTCCTTGAGATTTCACCATGTACATAGATCATAAATGCACATCCCTAGTGTTTCCCCAAGGTCTTATGTTGTCTGTTTAGAAGGCAGTACATTCTACAAATGAAATGCTGGTCATGTTCACCCTACGCAGTCAATAAAATTTTTTCTGTAAAAAATGATTCTTCTTCAAGAGGTCCAGTGAACTAATTAATAAATACATTTAAATGATAGAATGAAATATGTTTAAGAAATAGTTTGAAGAGAACATAAGGAAACATGTCTTTCCTCAACAATACTTATAGATAAAATGATAATGTTACTTTTATTTTTCATTAGAAAAGCAATGTTTATTCCTTAAAGAAAAGCTTGAACATAGAGAACATTTTTAATACCCCAAGAACCACCGTCATAAAACAATCAACATTACCATGTTGGTGCATTCCCTTCCATTTTTCTTCCTCATGTATAATTTGTTTGGTTTTTGCAAGGCATCAATCATCTATTGTAACCATACTCTTTGTCTTTACAGTTTGGTTACAAATCACAATATTTAAGCCATGTTCTTCTCACATACACACACGTGCACACACATACACACACACACACACACTTCACTCACAATTCTCTCATCCAAGTGACAAGTCCTGCTCTCATTTTCTTACTTTAGCCAGAAATTTGTATGTGGTGCCTGAAATAAAAGGTTTCAGAATAGCTACCAGTGCTAATTAGTCTGGTCCAAACAGTTTCCAACACATATGCCTGGGGTTGAATCTAAACCTGGAAAAAGGCAGAGTTGCCACTGTGGATGCTGGAGTACCCCACCATCTTGCACAGTTCCAATGTTAATACTTAGAACAGTGGAGAGCCCACTTGATCATTCTGTATTTGTCTGATTTCCCTGAAAATTTTTCTATGGAGTCATAGTTTTCTTGCCCAGGGCTTCATTCAGGGAAGGCCACCTCAATCCAACTGGCTTAGGAGAAAGAATTAAAATAATTAAATATTAACCAAAGCAATGATAATTCTAAAAAAAAAAAAACTCATTTAACCTTACCAGAAATATATATTTTTCTTCATTGTTTTAACTTTAAACCTATAACATTAATAAAAGCACAAAGTCTTCTGGTTTACCAGATATCCTCAACATGGGTAATATGGAACATATAGGCCAGGAAAGTCAGGAAAACCCCATATAATTGTTAAGTAAGTTGTGTTGTGTTTTTTTTTTTTAACTTTTAAATACTTATTCATTTCTCCCACCACTAGATTTCAGTGTAGTCTGCTCTTCAATGTCTCTGTGCCTTTGACATTTGTTTTCCCTATTATAGTATTTTTTTTCCCTTCTTCTGTTTTGTGAACTATGAATTGTCCATCTTTAATCCTCAGATCCTATGATGACGGTGTTGGCACTCAACCTCACAAAATCGTGTGCCTACAGAATTGTACGTTTAATGAATTTAGAACTTGCTGCAATGTTTTCGGTTCCTTGAAGTAAGAGACCACATTCTACTCAACTCTGAAATGTTCCTCCTCCAAAGCCATCACAGTTCCTGTCTAGGAAATGAACAAATCACATGTGTGGAAGGGAGCAAGTACAGAAATCCACAACTCCGAATTCCCAGACCATCATTCCTCTCCCCTCAACCCCATACCTATCAATACTCATATGAATATAACGAGCACGCTCTGACTCAGTGTTTTAACCACTATATAGTTCTGGGAAGTCTATGTCTTAACAGGCTGCTAGAGCATGAAAAAACTGATTTGTGGTGACTCAATTTTTTTTCCGATCTATGTTAAACAGAACAACAAAATATATAAACCCTTTAAATTTTCAGAGTCGTGCTCCTATACGACTTACTGAAACAAAGATATGATTATATCCTACAAGACATTTCAAGTTGACTGGCCAGCTCTTTGGCTATTTGACAACTCTACTCACATAGAGGAAATATTTTGATTGAGTTGTTCAACTTTACAAACCAAAAGAACAATCTATGGGTTAAAAAAGAAATAAATTACTGGCAAAGGAAAATAATCTAGACACATGGGAATATCAAAGAACAACTCTTCTTAGTTACGGGGGTTGACTTCATAGAAAATGGACATATCAAGGCATTCAGATGGTCTGTGATTTAGAGTATCTAAATCTTTATAGATTTAGAATCATTTAAAAATAATTCTAAAAAGATGATTTTTATCATTTTGATAAAAAATTTAATCATTTTTAGATGATTCTTGAAAGGTCTTTGTTCAATCCAAAGAGATATTTAAACATTTACTAAGTGCCAGTCACCCCTGTTTTAGGTGAGGAAGAAAGTCAATGAAAGTATCATTTGCATGATCCTTTAGGAGAAAATGCCTGGCAGAAGAAAGATTTGAAAGACTATCTAGCCTGTGTTAAATGGGTATTAGCAAGAGGAAGTTGGCCAAAAATTCAGCTATTTTGGGGACTAAGTGATGAAAGATGGTTCTGGGAAAAGGAAGAAATTGTTCTTATAAATCACCATTCATTGATTCATTGATTGAACAATGTAAGAGGGTTACAGAGGAATAGTAAGGAAATAAAGCCATGTGCAAGAAGGAGTGGGGGAAGCAGCTATAAGGTCAAAGTCGAACTCATACAGTAATCAGAGAATGAGGTGCCATTGAAGACATATTGTCACCAGCAATGCATGAGTAGACTTCATCTGAATAAAGACAAAGTTGCCTCACTTTTGATCCTGACACATAAACAATTAAAGTATAAAACATAGTTAAAAGTTGTGTTTATCACACAATGAGATAGATAGATAGATAGATAGATAGATAGATAGATAGATAGATAGATAGATAGATATGCCATACGGTTGAATTGTACACTTGAAACTTATTTGATTTTATTAACCAATGTCACTCTAATAATTTTAATCAAAATAAGTTATGTTTATCATACATATGTTATCAAAATTTTTTTTTCTTATGTCTTACAATATCTAGAGGAAAATCTTTCCTGGGGTCTCACATACAGAAAACTGTTGTTTCTTCTAATAAATTATTTTGTTTTTATTATATGAAAAGAAATGAATGTTAGAAAGCTCAGGACCAATTTAATCCTCCTAAGGCAAATATTCAGAATTTATTGAAAGTAGAGTGTAATTTTGTTATAGATACCACCCCTAGATTTATCATATTTTTCTTGCTTTGTCTGGATGTCTTTAATATAATTAAAATACATATCATATGTATTTTTATTGATAACTTTAAATTATCCTTAGAAAAATCTGAGGAATAAATGAATCATAAATAAGATTTCTATCCCTGTAATTTTTTTGTAAGTCCTATAGTTCTAATATAACACCACATTATGTTGAATACTAAAAACAAAAGTGGCTGTTATTTAAAATGTGATGTTGGGCATCCTCCCAGCACATATTTTCCACACCAGAAAGTTAGAGTTTTACTGGCCTTAATTCCTGTCTCTAAACTCATTTCATATCCAAACAAGCTGTTTTATTCAATAAATATTTATAGAGCTCCCTCCTGACATGCATTCAAAGTTGTTCTGTCAAAGAGAAAAGGTTAGTGAAGCTCAATTGGACCAAGTGGAATGCTTGAGAGAACAGAAATGTCTGTGGCATTTTTTTGAACGTTAATACTGAGTTAGTCGATTCTGTGTCCTTGGACAAGGAATTCTGTAGCTCTGGGCTGGAACTGACAAATTTGTCAGCAGCACCTGCCCATGCCAATCTCTATATGAGGATGGATAATAAGCCATCACATCAGGGTTACACATGATAGTATAAAGAAAAAAAAATATTTTCAGGTAAACATTTCTCAGCCATTTTACGTCCTTAAAAGAGAGATTGCACTGATGCTTTGAGACTGATAAACAGACGCTCTTCCACCACAGTGGAGGGGACCGTTTAAAACAGAAATATCTGGAGAAGAGACAACTAAGTAAAATATTTAGAGAATCTTCTGGATAAAAAGGAAATGCTTCTCAAAACTCTATTTTCTCATATTCTAATTGTGCCTCTTAAGTAAAAGCTAAAATATGCAGTAATTCCCAGCTTAGTCACCAGAGAATTCTCATTTAAACGCTGGATATAAACAGCCGAAATTGAGATTCAAACTGAGCAAATGTTCAGTTTAGTAAGACAAGTACATGTTATAGCTGTAGATTTGGAAAGAACCATGTGGATCTAAAATGCAATGCCTGTCTCCATAGGACAAAGCAAGAGCATATGCAGATCTTTTTTGTTACATGATTGATTTGTCTATCTAGATAAAGAAGAATGCTCTTGATAATTAAGAAGGTATATAGAAACATGAAGAAATCTCTCATAGGAACTAAGTAAAAAGAGAGGAATGGATTGAATACCAGCGGTTTTAATTCTTTTCCAAATTATGTGTTACCAACAGAGGTTACTACATAAATGTATTTCTAAGTCGTAATTCAATGTTTGACATTTAACTACCAAACCAAAATGCCTAAGTTCTGGTATGTAACTGTACCACTAACTTGCTATTTGAGTTTAGGCAAATTTCTTTGTAAGACACTATTTTTATCAACTAAATGGAACTAAAATATCTTTCCTCCTTTTCTCCCAAGATCATGGTAAAGATAAAATGAGATAATAAGTGAATGTAAAGTTCTTCACTTTAAAGTTCAAAGCATCAATTGTTCAAAATAAGTCAACTGTCCAAATATAGGATAGGAGAAAATATGCTTGAAATTATACTGAAAAATACATGATTATAACCTCCTACAAATAGACATTTCAATTAACTGACTGCTAAAAAGCTAATGGAACCCAAGACTACTAAAACAGAACTGTTGTCTAGCTCAAGGGACAGAACAGAGTACCATACTCACTGGTCATATCAAGTAAACACTGCTCAAAACTTCTAGAGCTTCCTAAAAGGGATCAGTAAAGTGTTTGGAAACTATGTCATAGAAAGAAATTTTGAAACTATCGGGGATGGTTACTCATACTCAGGACAAGTACCGTTTCAGAAGTGTTGTCATTAGAACATTACATTAGGAAAAGAAATCTGAATTGAAATATGCCTAGTAATTAGATCTGTCCATAAGTGAAAAGACATTGCTGCAACATAATAAACTTCCTGTCATTAGAAGGCATCAAGCTTAGGCTAGACAATCAATCAACTGTCAACATGCTATAGAGAAGAGACATTACTAGATATGCTCCAAAGTCTCTTCTAACTAAATCACTTAAAAATTGTGAATGTAATAGTAATTTTTAATATAGCATTATTATGCAATGGACAGACATTATCACCTTGCAGAAACAGATTTCTCCAATAGAAAAAAAAAATCATCAAGTAATATGCCGATATGTCGTTACCCTGAAGATGATAGTTCTGAATGGTTTAAAAAAAAAAAAGGAACAATTAGTTTCTGTTCACCATTTTCACACTGAATGCTATGACATAGATGCTACTGTCAAATGCCTGATTTAAAACACATTTTTCAATGTGAATATGCAGTTTGTTTCTCATTTCTATTAATGGAGGCATGAATTGCTTCTGTTTTAAAAATAACTTTAAAAAGTTTTCTCCTCAGAAATAACTTGAAAAGAGAAAATTGATTTCTTTGGAGTTAGTAGTAGAAAAACAATATTGAGATACACTTAAAAACGTCAACTGCTTCATGGAATAAGTTATGGCCCAAGAGAAAATAACTTGATTTTTTTTTTTTAATTTAAAACTCTCTATCTCATTTCAGATTAAAAGTACTGGCATAAATTAGGTATGTTTTCATAATACAGAACTTCCTTATGAGATATGTAATTTGAAAACCTCTGGGCTTACATAGTACACATATATTTATCTGAAGTTACATACAAACAAATACACTTTTAAACAAACAACAAAAAAACTCTATTCGATTTTGCAGACAGGTCTGAAGAAAAAAGAAATTCATTCCAAAATCATAACTGGTTATATGATACAATTAAATATGTAATTTGTCTTCCTATTCTTTTTGAATTTTAAGTACATTGAGAAAGCTCGAACAGGGTTAGTTGGCCTATTCCAAACCCATGTAGTCAGAATCATAAGATTTTGAGACCAAAGTTGTCCTCAGGGAATATCTCCTGAACAGAATCACATTATCAGTTCTCTTCCAGAACCAGGCAGGTAATAGAAAGAAATAGGAGAGTGACAGAGCTTGTAGAGAATTATAGACTATCCTTTGACAAAATACATCAGATTTGATTTACAAAAATGACATGATGATCAAACAAACATCTGTCTGTCTTAGAGCTGTACCAGAGCCAACTAGGCGAAACTCTGGATTTAAGGTTCATCCATTTTATTTTATAGATAGAAAATGAAAGTGGATGTTGGGTTAAGTAAATGTCTTATTCAAAGTCATCATAGTCATAGTAAGTTGTGGCAAACCTAGCTCTATATTTTAAGAGTTCTGACTTTTGGTTGTATGGCTTTTACATTACACAATTGACTCTATTTCCAACATCCAAAGACTTTATTTCTTTTCTTTAAAATATTTTCATATGTATAAAAATTGTGTTTAATTGTACATTGGTGTCATTTGTAATCCTAATTACCTGTTCTTTTTGCTTTTTCCTATTTACAAAAGACTACTATGTAGAGCAAAACATAGTGAAAAAATATTATAATCATATTTAGCAGATAACTAAGCTTTGGTAGGAAAGTTATACTACTTTGTAAGTTACAAAGCACCAAAATATTCTATTCTGGGAGGCAAATTTAACTAATAATGGAAATTGAGCCTACCAGATTCTTTATTCATATCTAGTTCTGCTATATTTGCATAGATATTTCCTTGAGGAGAAAAATAAACCATCTTATAATCCCCCTGTGCAGTTCTTGGCATGAATCTTCAGTCTGCTATTAATAAAAGAAACTTTGTTAGGACAAACCAAAGAATAATAAGTGTTTGTTTACTAGCAAGTATTGTGCAGAGAGACTATCATCTCACTTTTTTATTTTTATTTTTTTGCATAAGCTATCATGTGTCATTGCATCTTGGGAAAGGCTCATTTTTGTTTTGATGAGAGCTGTCAAGCAATTGGAACCTTTATCTAGTAAGCCACAAGAATGACATCATACCAAGAATAATCACCATGTTTATGTTGGTTATGTCCATTGGGGCATTAAGCAATTGTTGCTCCTAAATAGGCCAGAGAAGAGAAATAAACGAACAAAAAAATCTAATGAGTAGCATTACTGAAGTGGCTTCAATCTCTGGGTCAAAATTACAATTATTATTTGCATCTAAGGCTTCTCTGGGTTCAAATTACAATTATTATTTGCATCTAAGGAATTCTTCAACATCAATTTTTCTCTTCTAGAAATTTGTTCTTCATTCTTAAGATAGAGGCATAGCTCTACCTTGAACTCAATGATGAAAGATGAGAGCATACAGTCCAATCTATTTGTATGAATGAGTTGGTTTGAGTTCCTTTTTGGCAACTGCAGACTCAAAACATTTGGAATAAATGTGCTCATTCAACAAAAATGTGTCTTGTTTGATTGAATAATGCTCTGATCCAAGCAAAAGACTCTTAGAAAAATGGAAAAGATTTGTGAGGAAGTGAATGAGATGTTCTATCATAATGAAAATAGAACAACCCACTGAAATTTTTTAAAGACATATTTAGACATTCTCATCTAAAATATATGAATGACACAACTCTTTTCCACTGACCTGTACTGCTAAACAGTTATAGTTATTCAGTTATTCCCAGGTCCTAAGACCGACGGTTTAACTAGCCTCCAGCATTAGTGCTGCCTGTGTCAGGATTTTATTGCTTGTAATAAACAGAAATCAATATTAAATAACCACAGAAGAAAAGAAATGTACTAGAAGGCTGTCATGTACTACACAGATTCTAAGATAATACTAATAAGCCAGATTCAGAAAAAGACAAGACTCAGAGAAACTAAATACATACTTGAGTTTCCAAAGAAAGGTATCTGATTGACCTAATTTAGGACACTGGTAAGAGAAGGAATGATACTTTGATTGGCAAGCCCAATAAAACTGTATAGAGGAAAGGTAATGCCTGAAAAGGAAAAGGGATACTGTTATAAAGTGGGAGGGAGGGGAAAAAATAAATACATACTATACTGTCCTCGTATTTTGGCTGTGATCCATACAAGATTGAAAAGGCAGGTTGCAATAGAGACCCAGTTTCAATCAAGTTGTGTTTTTCTTTCTTTCTTTCTTTCTTTTTTTTATATTGTTATATAAGCTCTTTTTATATTTTGGATATTAGTCTCTTATCAAATGTATGATCTGCAAATATCTTCTTCCATTCAGTAGGTTGCTTTTTAAATTTTTTTTGATAGTTTCCTTCACTGTGCAAAGCCTTTTAGTTTGATGTAATCTCATTTGTTTATTTTTACTTTTGTTCCCTTTGCCTGAGGGGACTGGCTTAAAAGAATATTGCTAAGACCAACGCCAGAGAGCTTACTATTTTTTTTCTTCTAGGGTCCTGTTTTATGCATGTAACTGAACTTTTACATGTAACTGTCCAGTTTTCTCAACACCATTTATTAAAGAGACTGTCCTTTCCTCATTGTATATACTTGCCTAGTTTGTCATAGATTAATTGTCCAATTACACACATTTCTCTCTGGGCTCTCTATTCCATTTCACTGTTCTGTATGTCTGTTTTTGTGCCAGTGCCATACTGTTTTGATTCCTATAGCTTTGTAGTATAGTTTGAAATCAGGGAGTGTGATACCACCAGCTTTGTTCTTCTTTCTCAAGATTGTTTTGGCTATTTGGAGTCTTTTGTGGTTCCGTAAAAATTTTAGTATTCTTTTATCTGGTTCTGTGAAATTGGAATTGGCATTTTAATGGAATTGCATTGAATCTGTAGATTGCTTTGGGTAGTATGGACATTTTAACAATATTACGTCTTCCAGTCTATGAGCACAGTATATTTTTTTATTTGTATTATCTTCAACTTATTTTATCAATAATTTATTTTTTTCAGAGTATAGTCTTTGACCTCCTTGGATAAATTTATTCCTAAGTGTTTTATTCTTTTTGATGAATCATAAATGAAATTGTTTTCTTAATTTCTCTTTCTAATAGTACATTTTTAGTGTATAGGAACATAACCAATCTCTGTGTATTAATTTTGTATCCTATAATTTTACCGAATTCATTTATTAACTTAATAGTTTTTGGTGGTATTTAGGGTTTTCCATGTACAATATCATGTCATCTACAAAACAATGGCCAAGACATAAAAACCTTATTATGAACCATATATACATATATATATACATTAACCAATTTTATGCTCACAAGAGTTCTAAGAGGTAAATATTATTTTTATGTTCATTTTATAGATGAAAATACTGAGTCACAGCAAGTCAGAAGTGATCTAAAATGGTCACACAACTATGAAAGGTCAGAGGCAAGATTAAAATCCAGATAGTCTGCTTTCAGGTTCACCATCTAAACAATCACACTATTCTCTGTCTCAATAATACAAGACTTTTAGCTACCTCACAAAATATACACCAGAATTTTCACTTAACTGAATTTTTCTTACCACTTTCATGGTGATAACTACTATAAATATTGGAAGGAAAAAAAAGGTATCAATGACTACCATCTAAGAAACATTTAATATTTATAATCAAATGTTTGTTAAAATAATGTCCCCTTCAAGGTGCTTGGACATGGAGGGAAAGGGATCACCCAGCTAACTATGAAACAGAATGCATCATGAAAGAGAGGAGGAGAGCCATGCTAAATATATAGAATTCTCCCAATGCTATGAAACCGGATTAAGTGCATTACAACTTCTAAAGGTAAAGAAGACATTGAAGGGAAGAAGGAATTCACAAAGGTATACTTTTGCTATAAACAACAACCACCAACAACAGAAGAAGGGCTGATATTTATTGAACATTTACTAGAAGCAAAAAATTGAGTGGAGCCCTTTACTTGCAGTAGCTCATTTGTTTCTCGCAGTAATAAATATGATTACCTATAACTTACAGTTAAGTCAACTGAGACTCAAAATCACAGAGATAGAAAACTTCAAGGCTAAAATTTGAACCCAACCTCGTGACCATTAAAAAACAAAACAAAAACTAGTTCTTATAGATTAAAATAATATAAAATAATAAAACATTGATGCAAATAGAGGTTGGATCCTTCTAGGTCTTGGTCCAATGGTGAGACAACCTTGTCAAAAAATGGCACAGAAATGTATGAGAAAATCTTCAGAAGCTCAAGAAAAAGGAGGTAGGTTTACTTATATAACTGCCCTTTTTGACTGTTCTGCTTTTTGCTTTTGCTCTGCTCCTATAATTTGGTAATTGGTATTTAAAATAAAAGGTTCTTCTCTAGCAAAAGGCTTTTGGTCCAGCCTTTAGGTAGATTAATTTTTTAAGCCTTCACAGCTCATTCTGCAAATGCTACTATCTGACACTAAGTGAGGACAGCAATAACTGAAGACCTCAAACACACAGATCGTATTGGGGAGTATTTGTGGACAAACAACAGTAAAATAGATTAAATGATTAAATTTATTAAATTTAAAAAAGGCAAATTGAAAGTTGCCTTTATTCTTCCTGACCTCCAGAAATCTTACCTGAAAATAACTTCTTTTACCATGTGTCCAAAATGCTTGAATCAGAGGTCACCCTTCTGATATACACAAAGTAGGAAAGATTAAATATTATCTAAATATTAAATATTAAAATATTAAATATTAAAATATTAAAGTAGGAAAGATTAAATATTATCTAAATATTAAATATTAAAATATTAAATATTAAAATATTAAAGTAGGAAAGATTAAATATTATCTAAAGGCACTCCTAACACAAGCCTTTACATAGAATTCCTCTCAGGATTTGCCTGACCATAAGCTTCTCTCTCAGAAATACCCATAGTGGCAACTTCTACACATATGAAACATCAAATTTCCAAAGACCAATAGGAATTAAAAAACAATTATCTGGCTGTGAAAAAAAAGTCAAATACTAGGGGGCATTTGTAAAAAGAAGTGTCTTTTCCTTCAGCTGGATCCGCTACAAAGTCTATCTCTGACTCGGTGATTAGGCATATGCCAAGTCATCTGTAAATATTCATTCATTACACCATGAAGCATAACATGATAAATAGGAGTTTCATCAAAATTCTTTCTGCACTCTGCCCATACTTCTTCCATTCTGCTATCCATAGAACCTTGTTGGTGCCTATACCCCATCAGAAGGAGGGGATAAAAGGCATACCCATTTTTTAAAAGCCATAACCCAGAAGAGGCACAGCAGTTCCACTCACATTTTAATAATAAAAACTAGGTGTATGGCCCTATATAGGTGACAAAAGGGATGGAAACTGTAGTCTCTGTCTGGAATGCTACCATACAACTATGTTCCTATTGACATAGAAAAGGTGAAATGGTTTTGATGGCCACTTAGTCATCTTCGTCACAAATCAAGAAGAGTACAAACAAGTTCAACTTGATTGACAATAAGATTTCAAAGGCAGAATATTAATTGTTTAGGTTCCAAGGGCCAATCATTCAAAATCACTGTAAATATATATTAGGAAAATCACAAACACGATTTTAAAATAGAATCAAAATGTTGATATGGCATCAAACAGAACTAAAAATTCAATCTTAGATCAATGGTTAATAATTATGCCATTTTATACAGTTCCATTTCACAGAGGAGACAGTATGTAATAGGAAAGGTAGACAGACCTGGTTTAAATTAAGGTTATGTGTATTTCTAGGTACATGAGCTTGGGAGAGTCAGTTAAGTACTCTTATTCTCAGTTTTCTATTCTCTAAAATGGAATTAATATCATCTATCCATATGACTTTTGTTAATTAATTAATATATAAAAAACAACTTGTCAGAGTTTTGGTACAAATCAATGTTAAATAAGGTAGCCATTACCATTATAATTCTTTGTCATAAAAGATTTAATTTAGAAGTTACCATAACATATCAAAACAAATTTCATTATCTTCTCTGAAAACTCATTTCAAGTCCTTTATATGAGAAACGCTTCTGTTATTAGAAAAACAATTGCTCCTGGGCTCGAAACTTGGTAGCCAGCTTTGATTTCCTCTTATCTTTATCCAAATCCTTGGTGTATAAATACCCATCATGTGCCTACCCAACATTCCAAATTCACATTTTTATTCCGTGTTCTATAGACTACCATGGCATCATCTTAGACTTTCTTTCTACAAGCTTTTTCTCCACCAGTGGCAGGTCAACTTCAAAAACAGGAAGAGAAAAAAAAGCCAAAATTATGTTCTACTTTGTCTAGTCCAGACCAGCTCAATCAAAAATTTTAAATCCTATGACTTCTCCAGCTGTATGGATTTTAAATCAAGGCTTGAATTAAACTGTGGTCTCAGATTTTAACAAAAAACAACAGAAGTTCCAAAGCACAAGGTATTAATTGGTCTTATATTTTAAAGTGTTTGTCACTTATAAGCAAATATATAAAGTCGTTTTACATCTTTGCTTACAAACACAGGTAAAAAGATCACTTATACTACCTAGCATAAAGGCATCTCCTGCCATTTCAGATGCCATAAATCTTATTTTCAACTACCTATCTATGTAGCATTGCTTTCATCACTGAAATATCTGACTTCTTTAGCAGATATGACACATGCTTCTTTCATATCTTTCTGATTGTTCATCCAAACTAGTCACTTCTCACGTAAGTTATTATCATCACCCAATTTGGCTCTGTGTTCCCTGTGTTTCTAAGGCATGTTGACTTTTTTTTCAGTCGGGCAACATTTAAATAAATAATGCAGTATGACATCTAAAATGATAGCTGAAGGATAAAGATTATTTTTTCAAGTTCATGCTGTTTGCAGCATTCAACTTGAGCCATTTGATTTCCATTTTACCTATAAAGTGTGGAAAGATTTTTAATAGCTATAACAGAGAGAAAATAGAATGGGCTTTAGAATCAGAAAGATATACCTTTGACTTGATTCTATGCATCATTCTCTGTGTTAACTTGTGTATTAATTTTGAGACTTATTTTCCTTATCTGTAAAATGGGGATATAATGTTATGCTCTTAAAATACCATGAAATTGAGATAAGCTAGATTTTAAGTTCCTTGAAATCAAATACCTAACCTTGATCATTCAGTCACTCATTGTTGTATTCCTAGTGCCTAACACAGTACTCGACTCATGACAGGCAGTCAATAGGCATAGATTTTTATTATTGTCAATAATAGGATATTATAAAAAAAATACCTGGAGAAATCATACAGAACTCCAGGTAGTAGTAAATACTTATGTGACACAGATAATAAATTTTATTAAGAAAGATCACAGAAGTAATGAACAAATAACAAAATCCTCAAGCTAAAAACTAACTTTCAACTAGTCAATAACCTTTAAAAAAAATAAAATCCTTAGGTGCAGAATTTAGTGTTAGCACATGGTATATTCAGCCCTGAGATATGAAAAACTCTAAATGTCCTAAGGAAAATACCTCCAGAAAAAGTAGAGAGAAAAGTGTGAAATTTGAATCTACATGTTGAAAGTCAGGAAAAAGGTGAATCTCTAGTATCTCCAGCTTGTTATTTGTGGAAGTTGGTAAGAATTTGTCTCCAGATGAATAGCCATAGGTCTCAGATTTCCTTGATCAGGTTTCCGTTACAAAGTGTACTTTATAGATATCTTCAAATTCCTGATTATATATGGCCGTTATACTAAAAGTAGGACAATATTAAGAAAATCCTCTTTATATATGCACTGAGATCATCAAAATGTGGTGAAGGCCTGACAGCGCCATCTGCTTACTTTTTTTTTTTTTTTTATTGATCCCTGAACTAATGTGTCCTATTCACATGCAGCAGTTACTTAATAAGCATTCATTGCTTAAAACATAAATTGTTCTTTTTTGCTCCAGTTCTTTTCTTTGGAACTGCATGTGCCCATTAAACAACAAGGTATACTTTTAATTTTTACCACATGACATGACACATTCAGCTCCAATGAGTACTGTCACTCAAATTGTACTGTCACTCAAATTACAAACAGGGATCCCAAGGCACAAATGCAAACCAGGTCTGGTCATGTTTTTGTATTTTAAAATAGAGGGGGGAAATGGCAATTGGAACAACCACTGTTCAGTGTCTTGCGAAGCTCTTTCTAGTCCATGCCACAAACTGAGCCACAGATTCAGCATGGCTCCTCTTAAACCCAGTGATCAATAGCTTATTATAAAAACACACTATAGTGCTGATTGACTCAGTAAGCTGTATATTACGCTTTCCTATTTTTGATACCTCAGCACTTTCTAATTCCTTTTCACAGAGGTGACTTTAATATGCATCAAAGAAAGCAGCCCTGCAGTTCTGTTCCCTCCTGAGTCTGTGCTTTCAGAATATCAAACCACATAGTAGAAACCAGAACTGGAAAAAAAAAAGGTGTAAGAAAACATGTCTGAGAAAAAGCAAAAGGCAGGGAGGGTTGCTTAGGTTGATTTTTCTCCTTCCAGCTGTGATCCTTTGTAATGCCAAACTAGGGTACAAGTGTTATGGAAACGTGTTTACCTGGTGTAGGACTCTGGAATGGATAGATTCTGCCAGGTAGGTTTTGTAAGGCAAACCTCCTTGGTGCAGAATCACAGTGCTCAACCAACACAAGCCCAGGTTCTAGGAAATTGTAGCAATAGTCCCACACCCTTTATTGATGCAAAGAACAGTTGCTTGGAAATCAAGGAAAGCATCAAAAGTGAGTAGGGCAGAATTTCATACTTAACTCATAAAATATTTTAAGTGTTAGTCCTCTGGCATTTGGGGGTCCCATTTGCAATATCCAGATAAGCTGGATCCATTCCATGCACAGTGGAAAAACATCCAATATCTTCATGGTCTCCCAAAGGGGTTATATTCTTGATTCATTTATAATATAGCTTAATTTCTAACTATAACCTCATCTTCTCTTACTTTTTCTCTCTTTTGATTCATTTTCTTATTCAAAGATAAAGTAAGTAGCATAGCACATAGGAAAAAGATTTAAGTCGATTTAAGAAGATCAGGATTCAAATGTCTGCTCAGTGACATTAACAAAACTCATAGGATTAAAAGTGGATTGAATTTGATAAAGGTTTTAATGTTCTGTAGGAAGTTCTTCATAATTGGGTATTATTAGCTCAGTATTAGGATTTCTGATTTATGAGTTTTATTAGCATTCAGTTGTCTAACTTTATTAAAAAATGCAGCATTATTGCAAAATTCTTCTTTAATGAGTTTGTTTGAGAGGTTTTGTCCACATTTTTCTGAAGGCCTCAAAAGAAAATCAGAGTGCATGTTTAAGAGTATTGTCTATATTTTTCTTAACAATTAGCTTGTCTCATTTTAGAAACATGGAGAGTTAAAGACCAAGCATGTTAAATATCTAGTTCAAAATTACAAATGGAATTGGGAACCAGTTCCTGATTGGTAGATTGTTTATTTGATGGGCAGATGGCCTAACTTTCTGAACCAGCTTCTAGATCTCTACTTTCCTTCTATAATTTACATTTCACTGAGCCTAGCAAATCTCAGATTCTTGTTTATGTTAGGTCATTGATTCTCCATCAGATTAAAGCCTAGCAATGGGACAAATACAAAAGCCCCTTTAGAGGAGTGTCTTCACATTATGCTTGGGCATAATTGAGTGCCATCTTGATCTTCAGCCATATGACCTTTCTATAGAGATTTAGAAAATTAAATTCATGTGAGGATACTATAGGGAGAGGTTGCTTTAAAGATAGTAGGGTTTCATAATGATAATCATTTTTACACCAAAATACTCAGAGGCTTTAATTACTCTTTTAATACTATAAGAGTAAAAAATAATGCCTGGAAATTACTAGGTACAAAGAGAAGATAGGCTTTGAAATTTTCTTGTTAATCATTGTTGCTGTTTTAAAATTCTTAATGAAATAAAGTTGATTAATGTTTTCAGAGAAATAAATCGGAATGGCAAATGGTATTTAAAAACAGTTGCATTACCTATACACATCGCTGGTTTAGAAATCAATCTTCCAATCAATCTTCCCTTCAGAATCTTTTCGAAGTAAATGAATAGCTTTGTATGGGATTATTAGGTAGCAATGTATTGTACTTGGTTCAATTAATTAATGGTACGAATGGTTACCTTTTTTTGAGTGTTTGCTGCATGCTAAATTGTGAGCTAAGCATTTTGCATCAAATCTCTAATCCCTAAAGCAATTTGAGGGATGAGCATAATAAATATTTGTTAGAATAAATAATGTAATAGTTTCAGGTAGGTATTGCTTTTGTCCTCTAGCATGCCCCCCTCCTTTCTTTCAGCTCTTTTGAAGTATTCTCCTCATACTCTAGGTGGTCCTCTGGGTGTTTTCAGTGCTCTACTTTCTCTAACCAAAGTGGGGCTCATGAATCCTAGACTGACCATTGAGAGTACCATCATCTGCCTGATCATAGTCATAACCTAAGTAGAATCAATCAGATAATTGCCTAAGGCTCAAGTCCTCTGGGTTTTCTATTGTGGGGAAATAAGTCTGGAGGTGGCTGAGGTCTTCTTGCCTGATACAGGGAGAGTATAAAAATGAAGTTGAGCAGAGAACGACCAAGCTCAGAGGTGAAAAAAAAAAAACCACTGTTCCAGCAACATCTTTTGAACCACTGCTCTGAAAGGTGCCTACAGCCAGACTAGCGTTGGATTTCAGTTACACGGCCAATCAATTCCTCTTTCTGGTCAATGTAGTTAGGTTTGGATTTCTGTCATTTGTAGCCAAAAGAGGCCCTTGCGAACTTTATAAATGAATTCCATTTTACAGATAATAAAACTGAGACTCTGAGATGTCAAGTAAATTACTCAAGGTCACCTAAAAATGTGGTGAAGCCAAGGTTTAAAACTAGGTTTCCAGACTCCACAGCGCATGCACAAGTTGGTATGAAAGTCTGCTGCCCTTAAATACATCATATACTTAGAGTTTTTGCTTCTCTAGTTGGTGATAATTTGTCAGTTGTACGCTAAATCTCAATCCTCCTTGTCACCTATATAACACAATTCTGAGGCAGTGCCTGAGACCAACATTGTTAGCTAACTGGCATATTCATCATTCAACTTTGAGCACTGTATCAAACAATGGGTGGGAGAGAGATGATGAAAAAAGAAAAACTCAGCCCTCTAGGGGCAGTGCATTAAAGAAAGCACTAAGAGACACATGAGTAAGTAATTACAATACAATGTGATTATTACAATGTGATAAATATTATATTAGAATTACTTATACACTGAACTATACAAGCAAAAGAATAGTGTGAAAAGATACAGAGAGGATATAAGAAGGTTCCCCAGAAAGAATAATACTTAAATGGAGAAAGAATAGAAATTTGCCCATTATAGAAGGAATATTCTGGATCAAGAACATGTTTTCAAAGACACAAAGAGTCAGAGTTAGATATAGTCAGAAAATGGGTTTTTATAAAAATCAAATCCACGAACCTAACTTCATCAGTGCGGCTCTCGCATTTCTCTTTAAATAAATTAGTCCTTTAATTCAGTGCTTTGGTTACTGTTTTAGGATATCTTACGGTAAATCTATTTTATTCAGTTCGAGAGCTATTTGTGAAGCAATTTTATGTACAGGCTGTGTGATTGGTGGTGAGTAGATGTTGTGGGCAGGGGTAGAGTGAGCATAGGCAGGAGGAATTGCTGGGGAACAGAGCTGGGTGATGGAGAATGCATGCATCACACAGCAGTCAGGCTCTTCAAGGAGTTTTTTCAGAGAGTGAAAGAAACACATAGATAATCTCGCTACAATGGGTTAAGTAGACATCTTTTGCTGTAAAAGTATAAGATGCAGGGTCTCAGAGAAAGTTACCTGGAGGTTAGGACATCTGACCTGAATCTTGAAGGAAGAGACTGAAAAAGAGAAGGGCATTCCAGGCAGAAGGAGTAACCTGGGCAAATACATACAGAATGCACCTACACAGAGTACGCAAAAAATTCAAAATGATGTGGTATTATGTCAGCAGGCAGTATAAGGCAAAAAGTGGTTGGAACGGTAGACAGAGACAAGGTCATGGAAGGCTAAAAGATTCAAAACTTCATTCCACAGGCAATGATGAAGAACCACCAAAGTGTTTTATGTAGAGGTGTGATAATGACATTCTGGTTTTAGCTCCGGTTTAGAAAATGAAGCTAAGGAGGGGAGAATTGAAGACCAAGTTGCTAGTAAAAAAAAGTAAAAAGTCTAATGCAAAATTTAAACTTGATTTTAAAATACAGTTTGGGTAGTAACTATAATTCAGGAGCATTCAGATCTGTTCCTTATTAGCCCAGGCATTACTGCAAAGCTGTCAAAGTCCTTTGGCCTCCAGGTTATAAAATCAAGGTAATTGTACAGTTGACTGTGCAGGTTACAAATGAAAGCCATACCTAAGGTAGCTGTCAAAGAAGGCTCTCCATCCTTTAAATATTTCTCTGCTTGAAAAAGGACTACTTAGGTCTTTCTTGGACAAGCCTAACCAAACAAAATATTGTTGTCAGGGAAACAAATTACACAGTTCATTGCTCAAACCAAGCAATAAAATCAACTTGTTTGGACGAGCTTTTGTTTGTTGGAGTCATATTGAAGCTCTTATAACAACTCAGAGGTAATTTCCAGATCCAGATCATTATAGAGTTGGGCTATAATAGATCAGAAAAGTGAATTTATCCATTTACCTTTTTTTAATGTAATTTTTTTCTCTAGAAATGTGAAGTTTGAGTACACAACCCATAATCACCACTACAGTGGATAAGAAAAGTAACTCCAAGGAAAGTATTCTTCACAGTTATAATATGCAAACTAACTGGAGTTTTCAGAGTTCATATGAACTGGGAGGTGAGAGGAATTGGCTTTTTTGGAGTAGTTAACATGTTTAGAAATGTTATAAGACGCCCGATATAAATTCTGTATTTGTAGGTGATCTGTGGTGGGTCATGTGGCACAGTCATCCCCTGAGATTCTTCTAGGTTGTAGAGTTTACAAAATAGTGGAAGCCATCAATATTTAACATTATAGCATATTAATCTAATTTTATGTGTTTTAATTTGAGAATTCAGAGGTTTGCCTTGACTTAGTCACATTGGCAGGGGCTAAAAGGCAACTCAATTTTTCTCGTGCAAGAAGAGAATGTTTAAAGGATATAGGGATATCCCACAAAATCCAAAGAAAAGTAGAACTATCAAGGATCTAGATGTAGATGATACAGATGATATGAAATTATTGGTGGATCAAATAGGTATTGATTTTACTGTCTGTCATCTATTCAACCACTTCGATAGCCAGAACATCTATTAAATTTGTGAAAACCAAGTCCCTTCCCTTACCCCACACCTGTTGATCTGATAATATAATTCACCCTTCATCTCCCTGAAAGTCTTATGGCCTGTGCCTAAACTACTCAGCATACTTTATTATTTTGACAACAGAGATTTATTTGTTCAAGAATGGGCCCATGTTATAACAATCATAACCATAAAACCTCACTTCTAGAAGTTCTTTCTAAATCGTTAATGAAGCAGACTCTGTCCATAAGGATAAACTCGTTTATGGTCTGTGAAAGCGAGGGGTCTCTGACCATGCGGTGTCTCCAGGACTCAGGGTGATGGAAGCACCATTTTGACACAAGGCTCCCATGATCACAGAGTTGGGAAAGAAAGAATCTGGCTAACTACACATGCCCTCTCCTCTCTCACTTCATTGGCCAAAAGAAATCATGTGAGTTCTAATTTTTATTTTTAATGCAGAACCTGTCTCAGTATTATCTTTTAATGAGATTGGAAATGAGAATCAATACTCTCTTCCAAATCTGAAATTTTCTAAACTTCTAGACTTTCATTCCTTTTATTAATGCTTGCATACTGACCAATAATTTTGAGTTATCTCTTAAAGTTTCTTGTTAAAGGCAAAAAATAATAAGCAAATACCCTAATAACATTGTTTTCTAACATTTTCACCTAGAACTCCAGGTTATTAGGCACATTATCTGTCTAATTGCAAATAAATAAATAAATATTAAATATCTGATAAATAAAAGCTTTAGAAATTTTACTTGTATACTTTATCATTGGATATAATAATTAAATTCTATTAAACAATTTCGACTATATTATGTATAGATTTTTGCTGCAGCAAATTACCATAAGAAAATGGCTTAAAACAACACAAATGCATTTCCTCTCACATTTGACTGTAAGAACTCTGACAGAAGCTTCACCAAGCTAAAATCAAGGTGTCAGCAGTGCTATGTTCCTTTCTGGAAGCTATCAGGGGTTTTCTTGCCATTTCCAACTTTTAGAGGCCACCTACATTACTTGGCCCAAGGCCATCTTTAGAACCAGCAACCCTGTATCTCTCTGACTTTTCTTATATAATCATCTCTCTCTCTGACTGCAACAGCAAAACGTTCAATTTTAAAGGCTCTTGATTAGTTTGAGTCCATCCACATAAACCAAGATAATCTTTCTATCTCAAAGTCCTTCCTTACCTGAATGGCAACTGCAAAGTCCCTTTTGCCAGTCAAGGCAACATATTCACAGATTCTGAGGATTAGGAAGTAACAAAATCTGCCATTGTGTATCTGATTCTTTTAGATGGTTCAAATGCCATATGAAATAACAAAATCACACAAATGCAAGTATTACAAAATTTAGCCCTATATTTAGACAAATCTATTCTAAAAATAACACCAAAAGTTTAAGAAATCATTATTTATTTTAAATATTTTATGTGATCCTAAAATAATAGATAGACTTAGTTTGAGATATCCATAGGGTATTAAGAAAACTATTGTGATAGGCCCATCAACAGACAATTGGATAAAGAAGTTATGGTTCATACATACAATGGAATATTACTCAGCCATTAAAGAAAATGAAATCCTACCATTTGTAACACCTTAATGGACCTAGAGGTTATTATGCTGAACAAAATAAGTCAGTCAGAGAAAGATAAATACCACGTGATTTCGTTTATATGTGGAATCTAAGGAACAAAAAGAACAAACTAATCAAAAACATACTCATAAATATAGTGGACAACCTGGTGACAGACAGAGGGGAGGGGCGTTGGGGGGACTGGGAGAATGGGGTGAAGGGTTAAAAAAGTACAAATTAGTAGTAGATAGATGGTCACAGGGATGGAGAGCATGGCATAGGGTATGCAGTTAGTGTCACTATATTGGCTAGGTGAAAAAACAAAGGAGAAAAGGAATAATTAGGGGGATCCTTTTATAAACTATATAAATGTCTAACCAATGTACTGTATACTTGAAACTAAAAGAAAAGAAGTTAAAGAAAGTTATTGTGAAACACTTTGGTAAAGGTAGAGGAACTTTTAAAGTCCCACTTAACATTACATATCCATTGTTCTATTAGTTTGTTATATTAACCTGGTCTCCTAGAATTATTTAAAAGTTGATGAGCCCCTTATTAACATAATATTATAATTAGCAGGGCCATGTAGAGGTTCATTTCCTAGAAGATAAGAAATTGAGTCTATACGGTTAACAATCTTTTTTGAGAAATTGCCTGATTTGTTACCTAGGGACAGGCTGTATAATTTTTGTTACTTGATAATTGTGTAGGATCTCATCACTCCATTTCACAAAATAGAGTTTCACATTTCAAGGACTGCTTGTCTTAATTTATAACTCCTTGCGTTTATTTTTCATTGCTTATACATATTATTGAAAATTTATACTATATAGACAAATATTTAATAAATACAATAAAAATTTTAAAAACATATGTACATATGCACAAGTGCTCTCTCTATTTTCTCTCTCTTTATATATATATATATATATATATATATATCACACATATATATATATATTTTTATACACACACACACACACACACACACACACACACACACACACACACAAGAGTTGGTGGTGGTCAAAACTGCCTCTGCAATTGGACCACTCATGGAAGATCTATAAAGAGACATATTTTAAAGTCACTGATTATTCCAAGTATTCTAATGTATACTATGGTGTTTTATCTTACTCTTTTTAAAGAATAAGTTTGATTAAGACTTTCTACTACATAAACCACCTCAAAAACATATTTATGCTCAAACCCTTTATTCTATTTCTTGGGGAAATAATTCCTACTGTAGGGGAGGAAAAATAATTTTCCATCTACCCTTCTAGGTTCTTGGCTGAGACCTTTCTGTAATAAAAGATTAACAATAGAAAAACATGTATACAATAGTCCCCCTTTATCCACAGGTGTATATTCCAATATCCCCAGTGGATACCTGAAAACATGAATAGTACCAAACCCTATATAAATTATGTTTTTTTCTATATATACATGCTTCATATAAATTTATAAATTAAGCACAATAAGAGATTAACAATAACTAATAAAATACAATTATAACAGTATAATGTAATAAAAGTTATGTGAATGTAGCATTAAGTAAAATAAGAGTTAATTGAATAAGTAGTGCAGAATTGCAACCATCAATCTAATAACTGAGAAAGCTACTAAGTGACTAATGGGCAGATAGCATATAGATACCCTGGACAAAGGGATAATCCATTGTCCTGGGCTGGATGTATTGGGGCAGCACAATATTTCATCACACTACTAAGAATGGCATGCAATTTAAAACTTAAGAATTGTTTTTTTCTGGAATTTTCCATTTAATATTTTGGGACTGTGGTTGACCGAAAGTAACTGAAATCATGGAAAGTGAAACCACAGCTAAAGGAGTACTATATCTCCTGTCTACAAGGGAGATATCCGGTAAAACTGAGTGACTCCCAGAAAAGGCCCAAGCAATCACTTTAAATACCTTTAAATAAAGATTAAAGAAAGGCATTTGGAGACTGTAGGCAGCTATGGG
This sequence comes from Pteropus medius, assembly GCF_902729225.1. NCBI lineage: Eukaryota > Metazoa > Chordata > Mammalia > Chiroptera > Pteropodidae > Pteropus > Pteropus medius. The sequence goes on from NW_024340699.1 coordinate 3,956,609, forward strand.
AGGTTACCAGGAAAAGCACCATAAAATAAAGGTATGGCTGTTCTGCAGATTTAAGTACCTGCCTTCTTCCACTTATGAGTCTCTGGAGATTGAGTCATTCTCTTCTTAGTACAGAGAGGGAGACTCCCTTCAAAATGGAAACTTTCCTTATAAATGTAAATGTCTCTTAGAAACGGGTAACTTCGACTCAGTTTTCAGAGCTTCTCCTATGTCTGCTGTTTCTTAAAAATAACCAGTTCAAAATAATCCTTATGCCAAAGAGGCATATTTTGAGGTGATGAATTCTGCTCTCTACTACTTTCTTCCTAACTTTTCAACCACTGCACGAGTCTTCTAAATTTAAGTCTGATGACTGTTAACTTTTGTTATTTATTAAAATATATATTATTAGCACTAAAGATTTTTGTATTCATTCTAGTGAATTGTTTGGAGAGACATAACAAAAAATGGGGTGAACTGTGCTGAAAAGCTATGCAGACTGATACGCAAGTCATGATATTTATGAAAAATGGAATTATGAACATGCCTACTTAGGGAAAATAATCATTTTTTTTCTGATCTTCATAAGCCAGATAGAGAAAATCAGGTGAATAGTTATTAGGGGCTTAAAAGCTTAATAAATGACTGATTTATGTTTAAAGTGCATAATCTTATTTCAAAGTCCACGTATTTAGCCTCCATATTTTTTTTAGAATATTAAAATGCACACTAGAAGTATATGTGTCATTATGGCCAGTCATTGATAATAGTATATTTTGAAAATATATCCTCAAAAGTGACTAGGTCTTTTAAGGAATCACTAGTTGAGGAAAATAGTGGTTTTTCTCTTCTCATGCTAATATAACTAAATAGCTATTAAAAATAGTAAGCGTTCTAATTATTCTATATTTAGGAGAGCTCAGTCTCTCCGATTTGGCCTTGGATTCTTGAAATTTACTTACTCAATCATTATTTACTGCATCTATTATAATGCATCTATTATTTACTGTTCTAAGTCTTGGGAATAAAATAATAAAGAAAGTAAAAACACTTTTCCAAAATTTCTTTTTGTTTTTGCTATCTTACCCTTGCCCCTTTCTCCTAGATATTTTTTACTAATACTTAATGACTCTGTTTAGATATCATATTTTCTGGACATATCCTAATCCCCAAGACTGAAAAATGTCCTTTTCATATACTTCCATAATGTTCTCTATTTAGTTCTTCTGTATCATTTTTATCCTGGATGATCACTGGCTATTTTCTTGCCTGGATTCTTTCTGCCCTCCAATGTCCTACAAAGAATCACTGTGTCATTCACCATGGTGTTCCCACTGCTTAAAATGTGTTTAAAGCAATCTGATCTCCATAAATATTTACTTATTGAATTAATACGGATTAATGCTAGGGTGTCCCTACCTTCCAAACACTTATCCTTTAATGAGTCAAATAAACAGACAAGGGTACTGTAGGATTACAAATGCATCATGATAGTAGGTATGCAAGGAGGAAGGAGGGGATATCAACTGGGCTTTGGTGAGTCATAGTCATCTCAATGGATGACATCTGCATCCCTTGGGAAGCAGTCGGCATCTATAGGGCTGTACACTCAGGATCAGTCTTTTTCCTGTTCATCTTTATTCTCCTAATAAAACATTATGGAATGCCCTACTTTGAAAGACAGATGAGAACAGAATGTCTCTCTCTTTCAAGTTAATCAATATTTTACTGTAAATTGAACAAATAAGTAGATAAATATCCCACACCAAGGGCTAAGTGACTGAAAGAGAGAAGCTTATTGACTATCACTTCTGTCAAACTTTCCCAATTTCATACTCTGGCACTCTTCCTATTATGGAAGGGAAAAGATACCAACTTGGAACAATGATCAAGAGAAGCATGACTGAAATAAGACTGGTTTTCATAACTTATCATCAGTCCAGATAACTAAAGGCAGAGATTAGAAATTCACATTAAAATAGAGAGAGAATGACATCTACTGGCTGAGAGAATTTGGCCTGTGGACAGCGGGTAATTTTTTTCCTCTTACAAAGTTTAAATGTTTCCCTTTCTCCTTACGCATAAAACTCCAATTAACAATAATGGAAATTATCTACACACAATGGGGGAAGAACTGACCTATTATCTGTGGAGTTCTAATAATAATGAAAGAAAATTAATCTTCGATTGGCTAGCATTGTAGTTGAAAGTATTTTACAAGTGCCTTTAAATGACTTTGACTTTAATTCTGTACACTAAAGCAGTATTTCATGACGGTCTCTTGAACAAAACTAAAAATCACCATTTTTATTATAAATAAAAAATATATGTGTGTCAATTTTTAAATTATTTATTCTAGTTATCATAGGAGCTTCTTGCATTCATTTGTTCTTCGAAAAATAAACATCAGGAGAAAATCTGTGTGCCCTTGGCTTCAGTGATGACTTCTCAGATAGAGCACCAAAGACATAAACTTTGAAAAAAATTAAAGTTAGATTTACTAAAATTAAAGGCTATTCTATGAAAGGCACTATTGAGAAAGTTAAAAGAGAAGCCACAAACTGGGAGAAAATATTTCAAAATATTCTGTTATAAAGCACTTGTGTGTAACATATGTGATAAAAGAACTCTTAAAACTTAACAATAATAAAACAACTCTATTCAAAATATAGCCACAAGTTCTGAATAGAAAACTCAACCAAAATCATACACATGGTAAATAAGCATATGAAAAAAAATGCCTAACATTATTTGCCATTAGGGAAATGCAAAGTAACACAACAATGAGATACAACTACATGCTTATTTTAATGACTAAAACCCAAAACACGAACAATACAAATTTGTTTGGAGCATCAGAAACTCTTATTTATTGATGGTGAGAATGCAAATTTTACAGCCACTTGGGAAAACACTTTGGAAGTTTGGCAATTTCTTATACAGCTAAGTAGTACCTTATTTTACAACCCCAAATCAAATTTTTAGGTATTTACCCAAATAAGTTAAAATTGATGTCCATTCAAAACCTTCACATGAGTGCTTACAGTAGCTTTATTCACATTCATCAAAAACAGGAAGCAACCATAATGTCCTTCAATAGGTAAAAAGATGAACCAACTGTGATATTTCCATACAATGAAATGCTATTTAGCAACAATACAGAATGAACTATTAAACTATGCAGAAACATGGATGAATCTTACATACATATTGCTAAGTGAAAGACGTCACTCCAAAAAGGCTACATTCTATATATTTCCATTTGCATGGCATTCTGAAAACAGGAAAACTATAGAGATGGCAAAGGGATCAGTAAGACAGTAAAATTATTCTGTATAGCAATGCAATGTTGAAGACATGATACTATGCATTTGTCAATACTCATAGAATCTCACAGTACAAAAGATGAACCTTAATATGTACAAACAAACAAACAACAACAACAAAAAACAATTAGAAAAACAAAGAGCCCAAGATGGAATGTCAACACTGACAAAAGTATCTATTAGAAATGTATGACATAATCTTACTGAAGGGGCTAGGAGGAAAAATGCTGCCCTAAGTAACTTTGGAAACAATGGAGACTGTAAGACCAAAGACAAAAGGAATTGTACATAAGCACTGTAATATAGTGGGTAAAATCATTTCCCATAGGTGTATGGGTAGGTTAAAATGTCTAAAACCACAGCACATGCATTCTGGAACTGAACAAATAAGTAAATGGATGACAGATGGTGGGAGCCGGGTTTCTTATTGTTCAAGTGAAAAGTTACATATAAGCAAGCAAGGAAGGCTGGAAAAATGTAGGATAAAATTCAGAGAAACCAGCATGAATGCATATGGAGCTTAATTTAGATATATAAGCAATGACACCCCACAGTGAAAGGTCCTTCAGGCCCTATTACTTGGCACTTATTACCTCACTGCATCCCATCCAACAAAGGGATCTTCCTAAGTTTGTTACTTTGGCATGTAGATTATTTTATTTCGGTATAGCAATACAGTGTTGGATATGTAATAGGCAATCAAGACCCTGGGGGCTCAAAAGAAACTTTTACTTCCTCCTTAAAGAATTTAAATTGGGGGCCTTGCCCATAATAAGAGTTATTACCAGAGATAACTTTTTTATAACCTATCTATAAGACAGAGCAAACAATGAATTACTGAACATCTGCTCTTCTTATTGTCCTATAAATGAACTTCCTCTCCTCTAAAACCCCAAGGAACCCTTCATCATCCTTAACGAGGGGTTCCCATATGTACGTATGTAATTAAATTTTTTCCTCCTGTTAATCTGTTTCATGTCAATAAGATTATTAGACCTGCTGTAAGAACCTAGAAGTGCAGAAAATATTTTCTTCCCCCACACTAGTCACATGTGAGTTTTACAATCTTGAAGTCCATGACTTCAAGACTGTATAAAGAGGACTCACGTCTTTTCTAACTGGCAGCTCCAGTGGGGCAGTTAAAGGCAACAAACATGACTAAATCCAAGGAGAAAATGCCCTATAATATTAAACCTAAGAACTTAGAGTTAGATGCATTAATCATTTACTCAGTTCTATAGACTTTTAGCAGTGCCTTCTATATTCTGGGAACTGTAGTAAATACTAGAGATATACAAAAGAACAAAAAAAGCAGCCTCTATCATATGGGAAATTAGCATCAAGAAACAAACAGTTAAAAGAAATAAAATGTAACAATACCAACAATATTAAAATTGTGACAAATGTTAAAAAGCAAGTAAATCAGGATGATGTATAGAAGGACTCTGGGTTAGCACTACTTTAAAATAAGAAAAGTCTTCCTCAGACTATATTTGTATCTGAGACTAAAAAATTTAAAAGATTTAACATTTATTCTATCATGAACATGTGGAACGTTTAGGGGGGAGCTTGACAGAAAGGAGGAAAAGCAGGTAGAAAACAGCTGTTCAATGAATAGAGAGGAGTTAGTGTGACACAGAGCATAGTTAGAAAGGGAAGCCAGATGGTATCAGATGTGATTGCAGTGGAAAGTGGGAAGACAATGCAAGGCCTTGCAGGTCATGGTAAGAGAAAACGTTAAAAGGGATTGAAACTGGGGATGATCCAGTTTATGTTTTAATATGACAGTTCTGGCTGCTCTGGGAAGAATAAATTCTGGTAAGTCGAATCTAGAAGCAAAGAGACCAGCTAGCATGCTACTTAAATAGTCAAGAGATTACCCAAATGTTGTCCACAGTGGAACTCTGAAAAAGCATCCCCTAGCTTTCATTATTCCTTTATGAGAGATAACCACATATAAAATTTAAAAAAAAAAAAAACTCTAAGTTATTCATCTTACATAGTTAACCTCTTTTGAAAGCCAATTCCAATTTCACTTGGCTCTATAAGCATATATTAAACACTTCTTACATTTTGGCAGATGCTAGTGTATGACAAGTTATGTAGGAAGAGACCCCCTACTCATGAGGTCTCCCAATTTAAAAGAGCAAAATTGGTAGAAATAAAATCAGAGATTCTGCTCCCTGCTGAATGAAAGAAGATTTCCATTTGTTTCTCTTAAATCTACCTCCTGAACACTTCAGAGGATATTTCTAGGATTTTATAATCAAGTCCTAATAGTTGTGATTTTTAGTATCTCTTCTCTAAATCCTATCCATCTTTGTATTTTCCATGTGAAACCTTATTTTTTACCTTCGATCCAAAGTACACTGATCTTCTTCTCTCTCCAAGGAGAGTTGAGGCTTCTTATGACATTTAGACGTAGTCTTGAGAGGTCACAGGTTAAGACAAGGCTGTAATCTAAGCAAGCAGTTGTTTCATTTCCTTTAATAAAGGCTTCAGCTGAGAGGCAAAATGCTCAAAGATTAACACTTATTCTCTTAGCTAGGAGAAAGATGTGATGGGAACAAATTAGTTTGAGCAGATATTTCGCTTTAAATATTACAGACCAATTCCATTTCAAGATAAAGTGGAATCTTCCATATATTGATGATATTATTATCAAATTAATTATTTAATTCTGGCTTTTCTAACACTTGCTTTCTTATCATAAATAACATTTAAGGATACCAAATCAGATCAATAGTACCACACTCACCTAAATAAATCTAAGTCAAGCATTATTGTGCCCTACCTAATATCTACTTTCTCACATTTATTCTCCACGTTTCATGTGTTAGAATCACATTCCTTAATACTGATTTTCTTCAAAAGTCAACTGGAAAAAAAAAGATTTTTTTTTTTAACCACAGCAGAATAATGACATATATAACAAACTAATTGGGAATGGTTAGAGAAAGGAATTCATGATTCTCTCATAATCATATTTATAAAACGTGACATGGGATTTTAAATAAATCCTTTTAAGCAGCAGGAAATTCATTTAAAAGAAACTTATTCTGTATTCAAATATGTAAAAAAGAGAGATAGATGAGAAAAGGACTCAGAAAAACTAACTACGGCAGATATATAATTTAATTCTAAGCAGAAAGAAAAAAATTAAGATGCAAAATTTTAAATTAGCAACATGGAGGATAAATAAATACTTCTCTAGTCTTAAAGGTTTCAGGGGTTTTTTGCTTCCAATACATAGATGGGCTAGATTGCCTGAAGAGGTCTGTGACTAGCATACAACTAGACCCTTGAAGAAATTAAAGGCAATTTCCAAAGGGTACAGGAGAAGAGAGGAAGAGAGTTGATACCCATGAGCAGCAAATCACGCAGAGCCAACTGGGAGTCAATACCAATTCCAGAACAAAGACGAGAAAACCACGCTTTAGGTTTCATAAGAGCGGGAGGCAGAGCAAGAGATTCCCTTTAAGAGAGCTGAAGTGGTCCTGGGATGTTTCCAGTTCCTGGCTCCCAGCAAAACAACTGCAAATCCTCTCTGAAAAGATCAACTGAATAATTTAGATGCTTGGAATTCTCACAGATTGAGCTCAGCATACAAAAAACAATGTACAAGAAAACAAAAGTCTATGCATGAGATTGACACCAAAAACAAAAATAAACAACTGGTATATGCTCCCAAGTGTTAAGACTTTAGAATTGTCAGTCTAAATATATAATAGCCATTACTGAAATATTTTTCAAAGGCTGGAATGACAAAGATGAACAAGCAACAAGAGACTATTAACAATCAATAACTAGACATATTTTTTTTTAAAAAAAGTCAAAGGGAATTTCTATCACTTAAGAATATAATTATTGAAATAAAAAATCAATAGATACATTAAAGAGCAGATTGGGATCAATTAGATAGAAAATAATTGCACAAAACATGTATCTAAATAAACTGCCCTAAGTCGAGCAATGAGAAAGATAGGAAATATGAAACAGATATTAAGAGAATATATAGGGCAGGATAACACCCAAAATATATAATCAGAGTCTCATCAAGAAAGAATAGACAGACTGGAAAGGGATACAGATATTTTTTTTTAAATAGTAGTTAGAAAATTTTCAGAACTGAGGAAGGATATAAAAGTAAAATATATACTAAACGGAATCAAAAGAGATCCAAAATTAGATCTACTGTAGCGACACTGAGGAGCACAACAAATAAATAAAATATTAAATTCAAGCAGAAAAAAAGAATTAACTGAGTAAGAAACAAAACAATAATATCAGATCTTTTAATTGCAATAGTGAAAACAATAATACAATAGCATATGTTTAAAGAGCTGGGGTGGGGGTGGGGGTTGGAATTCATCTTAAAATTGTATTCCCAGCAAAACTAGCTTTCGAGGACAAAGGTAAAATAAAAATGTTTTTAGATAATCAAGAAAATGTGATCAATTTTACCACCTATAAGTACTTCAATATAGAAATATTGTATACACACACACACACACTTCAAAAAGAAATATTGTAACACACACACACACACTTCAATATAGAAATATTGTATACACACACACTTCCAATATAGTATACACACACACACACTTCAAAAAGAAAAAAAATAACCCATAAGGAACATCTGTGATACAAGAAGGAAAGCGAGAGTAAAAATATCCATGCATATGTATATATACCTAACCAGTTATTCTCAAATAAAAACAGTGCTACTCCATTCACAGGGTACTCAGGAATGTTGGGGAGGTGGGATGGGGGAAGAGAGATTTTTGATTGTCACAATCATTAGTGACTATACTACCAGCATGTATGTAGCAGTAAGGCCCAAAATGCTAAATATCTGTTAAAGGGAAACGGCAAGATCACTTAATACTTCTTGATAAATGAAACGTTTTGGTTAATATTTCGTTTTTAGTATTATCCACATCTATCAGAATCTCATTTTTTTCACAACACATTTATCTCTCTAAGCATAAGTGATATCACTTGGAAAATACTTAAAACCATATATTTTAAAAATTACATATAATCTCACAACACCAAAAAGAAAGGCTATCAACCTATCAACTTTTTGGGGACACTGATACTAATATTGTCATTTTATGTGTTTGCATATATGAAAACTTAAATTGTGGTATGTTACAAATGCTATTTTTTATCCAGTTTGTATTGTTTTCTCATCAAAATATTTTCATAGTCATAAATTCATACCCACACAGGATGTGGAGGGTGCCTGTGTAGTGTGAGCAGACATCCAGGACAGAGAGGAAGAACAGAGTGAAGAGAGCACCAGCACACAGAGGGTGTGGTACTGTCAACAGAGGCTGGTTGTACAGGGGGAACTGGTCAAATAGGTAAATGCATAAGGATAATGCAAACCAGTCTTCTGTCAGAGAATGGAGTTACAAATATGCAAAAGGAAGATTCTATTATGATCCATGTGGTAGGAGATTGAAATTGAGAGTATAGTGTGAATTCACGGTTTTCAACATATAGAGATAGATATAGAAATAAACGTAGAAGTCAATATCTATACCTATATGTGTGCATATATATACTGTGTTCACAGAGATGGCCTAGGACCAACAGTATACATAACAATAAACATCCCTAATGCCTAGCCCTTGGCTTCTAAATACCATTCTCCACCAAAAGAGACTAGGACTAGAAATGACTGCTTCCAGAGCTGAGGCAGGAAAACTACAAGATAAACCAGTGACACATTGTTTTGTACCTAAAAGCAAGCAAGGAATGCTTAGGCCATGTCAAAAACCTGTAGGAGACAGACTGAAGGGACTCTTATTGACCAAATCTGAGGCAATTTGAATATCAAAACAGATAATCAAAGTGATGTATTATGAACCACTGACAAAAATAGGAAACCATGAGTATAAGATTTGATGAGTAATGGTTAAGAGTAATTTGTTAATTTCAAAAGAGAAAATAGTGACTGGCAGACACTAGCTTAATTAAGTGATCACGGTGAATAACATTAGTAGCACAGATCAAAATTGTGTGCCTCCTGATAAGACGCAGGAAGGACATACCATTACTTCTGCAATATTCCTCCTAAAAATACAAACTTAATATAATCATGAGTATGTGAAAGACAAACACAAATTGAAGGACATTTGAAAAAATAACTACTCTCATCTTTAAAAGGATTAAGGTCATGAAAACTAAGAAAACAAAACAAAACAAAACAAAACTTAGGAACTATTCCAAAGTGCAGGAGACTAAAGATCCGTGAGCAAAATGCAGTGAAAGGTTCTGAACTAAATTTTTTTTTTATATAAAATATGTTGTTGGGACAACTGGTATAAGTAGAATAGGATTACAGTGTAAGATATTAGTAATGTTCCTGTGTTAATTTCCTAGCTTAGGTAGTTTATTGTGATGGTAAGAAAATGTACTGTACTGCATATAGGCCAATATTCTGGTTGTTTTGAAAGGATAAAAGACAAATTTCAAAACCAGAGATATCATAGGAAAAATTCTAAAGTGATGCATTAAATTAAAAATCCAGTAAAGACACACTAACCTATAAAGTGGTCAGGGGCATCAGGTGAGGTCAGTCTCTCTCAAATGTTATAGATATAAAACATATTTGTACTTTCCTGCAAATTTGAGATTGTTTAAAAATATTTTAAAATTCAAGTTAAAAAAAGGATCTGAACTTTAGATACACATTAACATTCTTTTCATCATATATAGAAGCCAACACATGACCTCAGGTATCAGAAACACCTCATTAGGTTCAGCGGGATTGTCATTTTTTTTTTGATATTTACACCTAAGAGAAACAAAGCAGAGCCACAAAAGAACTGTGCCTCCTTGTCAACTGAAAGGGAACATTTGCTAATCAAAGCACAGATTTCTTTCTGCTTCTTGCATACAATTTTATCTTGCATATGTGTCAAGTACCTCCTGAATTCATAACCTAAAATATGTTTGGTGTACGATATTAACAGAAATATTAGTCATCTCAACAAACTCTTAAATATTGCTTACTATACAGCAGGCATTGCTCTCAGTACATGACATTCATTAATTCATTCAATCGACACAGCAAAGCAACAGAACTGTGCTAATATAATTCCCTTTTTACAAATAAGGGAACCTATATGCAGAAAGATGAAGCCATTTACTTGAGGTCATATAGCTAGTAAATGTCAAAGCTAGAATTTAAAGATAAAGTGTTCAACTCTAGGGTCATATAAATATTTGTTTAGTCAAATTTAATAAATTTATTTAATTGGTACATGGTTAGGATGAAAAGACTAGTTCTCTCACTAGATTGCTTTTTAAAGTCCCCCAAGATATAATGTGGCTCTGTTTTCTTTAAAAAAAATATGTCAGCATCTAGTAGAAATATAAGCCATATATATATTTACATTTATATATACAACGTAAGTCATATCTCTAATAGACTCACTCTTTTTCTGTCACTATACAAAAGTCACCAGTTTTTAAATAAATATAAATTTTGAGGTTGAAATAGTTAATTTTTCTCTTATAAATTCAAATCTAAATTCTGAACATGCCAAGACATAATTCATTGCATCACCAACATTGTTAAGCACCAACTCTATTCTATACACAGAAGAAATGATTCCAAAGAGGAAGAAGCAGCCAATTAATAAGATTATTTAGAAGTCTCACTAATAAACCCAGATTTTTAAAATATGATGCAAAAAGTTTCATTCATTCATTCATCATTCATTCAAAATAAACTTATTCTCTATTATGTCCAAGAATGTGGTTGTAGGTAGGAGAACAAGGACAACAATGGCAAACAAAAACAAGAACAAACTTACGTAAGTCATTGAGAAAAAACATCTAAAATGTTATAAAATCCAAAAGAAACGATTTTAGCAAAATCAACAGGAATATTTGAAGTCTAAATAAAAACAAGAGAAAATAAAATATCTATATTGATATGAAATACTAATAGCTAAATATTTTCTAACATATTTTCTATAAATAGCTAACATATTTTCTATAGTTGTGTGTCAATAAAATTTTATTATTATTTCATTAACTCTTTACTTCCCAGAACCAGTAAAGTAGGTATGATATGATTCCTATGTGTCGAAGAAAGTAGAAATGTTCAGTGCTGTGTCAGTGTGAATGGCCATCAAATTAGAAAGTACATAGTTAATATAAAAATTAACTGAAAGTCAGAAAAAGTGAAGAGAAACCTGCTTTTAACTGGATTATTTTCTGAGTGCAGGAAAACTAATTTCCAAACATGATTATGAAGCAGGCTTCTGGTGCAGTTTTGGGAATCATGGAGAATGAAGAAAGAACTGATTTTTCTCCCAAAGGGAAAAAAGACAAATTCAAAACAGAACCAATTAAAAAAAAAATTCAAAGCAAATTATTATATAGATATTTATGAGTATTTTAAAACAAATTAGATCAATAAGGTCACTAAACTAATAACCTGAATAGCTGACATTTATTGAGGACTTATCATGTGCCAGGCACTATTCTAATATCCACATAAAAACTGACTCATCTAAACCATACCCTATGCCATAGATTCTATTAGTATCCTCATTTTACAGATGGGAGACTGAGATGTAGATAGGTTCAATAATTTCTCCAAAGTCATACAAATAACAAGGGTCAGGATTTGAATTCAAGCAGTATAACTCTAGAGTCTGTGCTTTTGATCTACTTTTGTTAGAAAAAGACACAATTGGAATGCTATTGACAAAGTGTGGAGCACCCCAGAATTACATTGGCACAGTACCTGGCACATACTTAGCACACAACAGATATTTATTGAGTGAATGAATAAACAGCCTTCTAGATTATTTCTGCCTCGAATCTTTACACATGTTGTTCCCTCTTCTGCCTAAAATATTTTCACATATTTTTTTAAAGGGAGCTCTTTTTCAACATTTGGATCTCAGCCTGGTTATTTTCTCCACAAGAAGACTTCCATGACTGCCTTTCCAAAAATACCAACATGGATGCTAGTCAAATATCCAGACATATCTATATCTTTCTATATCATCTATATCTATATTTATATCTCTATATCTATATCTATATGCCACTTTTGAATCATGGCATTTATCTACAATATTTATTTACTTGTAATTTTCTTTTTCTCAGTAGGATGTCAGTTGTAGGAGAACAGTGGCCCCATCTGCCATGTTCATCAGTCTGTATACTTACTGCGCTTTCAATAAACATTTGATAAATAATGGATGGATGGATGGGTAATTTATGTGGATTGCAGCCAGGCTTTTGGTCATAATTCTTATGTTGAAATGGGCTATTTCCACCTGGCTAAATAACCAAACTTCAAAAACCTTGACTTTGCCAAAGTACTAACAGCTTAGGGAAGTTCTCTAGTTGCATGGTAAAGAGTTTAATCTTTGATTTTAACACTCGTCAAAAAGTTTGTGTTATTTTTTGTTGCTGTTGTTAAAAGCATGAATATAAAATGTATAATCTGTAAGCCCTAACATAAGCATTGAAAAATGTTTTAGATTCGATTACTTTATTTGATGTTCTAATATTAATAGATAAACTGTAGAATCATTTTCAGGCTCAAAAATATTATGATTTCAATGTAGTGAATGCCAAGGCTTCAGTTATATTCTGTTGTTCTATGTGTGCATGTGTGTGTGTGTCCAAAAGTTAAGCAACAGAAAATACTACACACACACACACACACACACACACACACACACACAAAGAAACTTTTACAATTGTTTTCCAATGACCATGGGAAAATAAAGTCACTTTATTAAAATACAAATTCAGAAATGTTATGGAGGAAGATGTTGCAGTTTAATACCATTTATAAATTTTAGAGTTATAGAGCAAATGTGCTTTATAAGCACATACTAAGGATTAGAAGGTATGAGAGCTCCTGCTTAAAAGAGTAGTATACATTAAACATATTTTTTAAAAATGTTAATTCTTCCCTAAACATGAGACATGAGCATGTCTTCTTTAGCATAGCTTTAGACAATATGAATAGAAGGAAGTCTGAAAATATAGATCCTTTCTTCTTCCCATTTCCTCCTGTTATCATCACTTGGAATCCTTACCCAAGGGCAAGACAGGGCTCTGAATTCTAACTATTGTATTCTCTTCCATAACCACTACATGCTCCTTTCTTACGCACAGATACACTCGACATATTCTTTTCTGATACAAAGCAATTCCATTGGCAATAAGGAATCCAACCATCTTAAAAAGTTTCTTTAAGAGCAACAACTACTGACTGCAAGCAATTTGGTGCCCATTCAGAAAACTATTTTCAAACAATAATCTGTCAATGTCCCTGAATTATACCACCATGGGTACTTTCTCTATGCCTAAAATCAGCCTTGCTTCCTCTCTCTAGATCTGTGTGTATTGCAGGTTCTGGGTTTAAATGAAAAGACTGCCACCTACAGAATTATGGGTAAAGACATTTGGAATCATGAGTCATGTTTAAATTAACCTTCTAGAGTCAAATGTTTTTCTATTGCAGGCATCACCTATTCTGAACACTCGAGGGAGAAGACAAGAGAATGACTAACACATGGGTAGTAACTGGCGATTGACCAAGAATAATTCCCACAAAGCCACACCTTGAATGCAAAAATAAAGTAATAATAACAAAATTCTCAGCTCAATAAGAATAAGTAAAAACAGTATAACAAATTCCTTGGGCTATTTCGTAACATAAATACTGAGATTGTATTTCCCTATTCACCTTTCTGTCTGCTGAGGCTGTTAAGAACCTCTTCCTTGCTAAACGAGTAAAATCAAAATGGTCAGCTCAAGGGCAATAACAACTACCCAATCAAAGGAGAGCAAATCAGAAAACTGTTATGCCTTCCTGTGTTTGCATCTTCATTCAGTGTCAACTCCACCACTTGTTATCTACAGCTTTGCAAATCTCACCCACAGATAAAAGTGAAGACTCTTCAAAGTTAAGATTTCAGCAAGCAACAATCACATCACTGAGAGTAACAAGCGTTTGTTTTTATGGGCAACAATAGAAAAAAAAAATGATTTTTTCCATTAATATAATTATTTGAGGTTTAAAGAAAATTAGCATTGAGAAATCAAATATTAACTCATTAGGAAAAAAGAATAGATCACCTTTAGATTCGCTGTTCATTAATGTTGGCAGTCATTAGCTAACACAGAAAAAGTACTGATGCCGAAACAAGGTAATTTACAGAAAGGTTACCTGAATGATGCCAAACACTCTCCAAATACAAATAAATCCTTGATTAATGGCTTAACAGCCAATGAAGCTCGTTTAAATTTACTCATGGGGGAAATGTAATTTTCAAACTAAGTTAATAGAAGTCTCACAATTTCTTGATCTAAATTAGCTTTATTAACTTCATTGTTTAAATTTATGATTATTTAACATTTATAATGTTTACTGTTAAAACAATAGTTTATTTCATGATTTTAATGTTATTAATTAAATACTAAAAAAATTTAAGTCATGTCTGTCAGCTTGTGAATATGCCCATATCTTTGCAAATGGCCTGATTTCTGCATACATATACATATATATTTTTTCAACGCATATATGTATATATGAGTCCTACATATATATTTTATATTTTTCAACTGGTGCACTATATAAATAAATCAAAGCCCTCAACTTACTTCTAAAAGGCCAAAGTACTGTATTTGCTACAAAAATCTCTAAGAATTTCACTTTCCCAGAAAATAAAATACATATAAATATGTAAGCTTTCTTTCTGATAGAAATACTAAAGTTTGCAGTACAGGCTATTACGATCTAGTAGTATTTAGAAGATGCATACCAAGTATTTAGGAAGGAAGAATTTTGAGGTATATAACTTACTTTCTAAAGATTCAGCAAGATAGACAATAAAGCAAATACATCAGAATATTTGCTTAATTATCACAATGACAAATAATTGCAACTCTAGATTTTGAATCTTGGGTAATATGGGCTTGTTTTAATGTTCTTCCAACTATTCCGTATGTCTGAAAGTTCACGTTAGGTACAAGAAGTAGCAGATAGCTCAAAAACAGCAAAATTTTTGTTCAATATCTTTGCACAATACTCAACCTCCAAGATGCCATGCTTGAGTGCTATTGATGAGTACCTTGGTCCATACAAATATCTTTATCATTGTGCTCTAATATCAGAACTGACAATACCTAAAGAATGGGTATATGTCAAGATTTGTTATCCACAGGTATTCCGGAGTTTTCTTATTAGGAAGCCTACATTAATAGAAAATTTGGTCTATTGTTATGCAAAGTAGAGCATCAAATGAGTAAAGACGATTGAAGAACAGATACTCAAATGACTAAACAAAGAGTTGAATAAACATGCCCCCACTAAGAAAGCTTTCTCATCACTTTCAGCTCATTCTAATCAACAGAATCTCAGAACTAAACTCTGAAAAATCAAGCACAAAAGTTTCACAGGACATTAATGCATATGTAAGCCAGGCTAGGTCACATGATTATTGTAAAAAGTAGTCCAGAATGTAAAAGGGAGGTGCTCCACACGAAAAAGCAGTTTCCTTGCTCCTGAGGAAAACTAGTGAAAATGATCATTTTTAAAAATCATTTCAAGATCTCTGGAAATGGTCATAAGGGCATACTGCAAATGAAGAAATATTTAATCAAGAATATCTACTAAACTCAATAAGAACAATGAGTACTGTATATTAACTACAAACTGCTCCCTCCCTTCTCCCACCCAGCCTGGCATGATAATAATCTCCATTCTGGTAAGGTGCAGCACAGAACAAAGAGCTCCCTTTTCCCCAGCAATCAGTCAAGAGTTATAGTATTTTGGTTATGTACCCAGGAGGAGCAAGATGTCAGCATTTCTCATCCCATCGCCCCAGCTATGTTGGAGAAGCTAACTTCCAGGGGGTGCAGCTGAGAGGTCAACAGCTCCTTTCCTACACTTAGCTACCTCTTGTGGGTTAGAGAATCCAGAGAACACTGAGGCCCCAGTTGTCTTCACTTGGTTCATTTGTAGGGCAAAGGTTCCATGCCAGGATAAACAAGCCAAGAAGACGAAAATAAACCACATCCGCTATGCCCCAAACTCTGCTCCTAAAGCAAGAGTGTCACACGGAGGGAAGCAAATCACTGTCCTTGCCCCCAGCTCAGGAACCCTAGGTGAGATTTACTCAGGGGGAAGGGCAGACCATAAAGCAGAGAGCTCTGAAGTTCTCCTCAAAAGAATACCTAAGGAAGACTCAAAGACAATGGAGATTATGTTGGAAAGCCATTAACATAAAAATTGGTAACTTCATTAGTGATATAAACTAAACCATTGCCTTGGCAAACTAGTTTATCAGAAAGACATAGAAAAAGAAACGGCTATAAGAGCCCTGTTGATGTCAGAGCAAACCTCAAGTACTGACCTCAAAAACTCCCCCTGGTAAGGAGCCTGGTTTAATTGGAGCAGTCTATGCAGCGATTTATGCACCATGGCATTACTGAAAATAATAGAGCAATCAGCTGGGATTCAGTGGAGCTTAACAGCTAGATGTAGTCTGGAAGAAAAGAAAAAACAGCCCAAGGGAGGCCTGCTAAGACTGCTGTCATCCCAGAGTTACTGTGCATGTCTCCAAGGCTGGGCACTCTCAGGAGCAACATCAGAGGCTTCACAATGCATGGGAAACAGACTTCACTAGAATAGTCCAGCTAGTTATGTGACAAACAAACGACAGTAAGAAGTCCAAATGGGGGAAGAGTATCCAGAAGTCACTACAATATAGTATCTAAAATGACCAGTTTTCAACAAAATATTATGAGATATGCAAAGAAGAAGAAAAGTGTGGCCCGTACACAGGAATGACAGCAGTGAACTGAGACTGCCTGTGAGGGACCAGAAATTAGATTTAACAAAGACTTCAAATTTACCATTGCTTAAAAGAGCTAAAGAAAACCATAATGAATATGACAATGTATTATCAAATAGACGATATCGATAAAGAAACAGAGCTTATAAAAGAACTATTTGGAAATTCTGGAGTTAAAAAATATAATTACTCAAATGAAAAATTTACTGAAGGGGCTCAATGGTAGATTTGAACTGACAGAAGAGGAATTAGTAAACTTAGAGTTATGCAATCTGAAAAGCTGAGCAAAAAAGAAAGAAAAAGAAAAATGAACAGAACGTCAGAGAAAATGGAGCGCCATTAAGCATACCAACATACACATAACAAGAGTGCCAGGAAAAGAGAGATAAAAAAGAGAGGAAAAAAATGTACAGACAAATAATGCCTGAGAACTTCCCAGATTTATTGAAAAACAGTAGCCTACACATCCAAAAAGCTTACCAAACTCTAAATACAGTAAATACAAAAAGATCTAACCACAGATATACCATAGCAAAAATTCTGACAAGAAAAAGACAAGAAAAAAGATTCTTCACCTACAAGGAAACAGCAGGCTTCTCTCTTCAGAAATAATGGAAACCTGAATGGTGGGAAAACAGAGTTTTCAGAGAAAAAAAACTGCCACCCAAGAATCTAATATCCACAATAATCATTTTTTTTTTAAATGAAGGTGAAATAAAGACATTCCCAAGTAAACAAAACTGAGAGAACTTGATTATTGCAGACATATATTACAACAAATAATAAAGGAAATTCTCCAGATTGAAAGCAAATAACTGTTAATTCAAATTTACATGAAAAAAAAAATCAGAGTGCTGATAAAAGTAATATGTAATTACTAAAGATAGTACAAATGCATATTTCTTTTCCTTTATTTTCTTATCTAATTTAAAAAGCAATTGTATAAAGAAATATGTGTGTAATTGTATCACCGGGTCTATCACATACAGAAATGTAATCATATATTAGAATGTTTTTCAGCAATAAAACAAATTACGTATTGATACATGCTATAACATAGATAATCCTTAAAATATTATACTAAATGCTAGAAGATTCTCACAAAACATCACATGTTATATGCTTCTATTTGTAAGAAATATTCAAAATAGGCAAATCTGTAGAGACAGAAAGTAGATTAGAGGTTGCCTAGAGGTGAGAAGCTGGAGAGATAGAGGTGGGGGACTGATAGCTAA
The DNA here is from genome assembly GCF_902729225.1 of Pteropus medius. Classification (NCBI taxonomy): domain Eukaryota; kingdom Metazoa; phylum Chordata; class Mammalia; order Chiroptera; family Pteropodidae; genus Pteropus; species Pteropus medius. The sequence goes on from NW_024340699.1 coordinate 3,975,005, forward strand.
ATGGTGTGGGTTCTTTGGTGGGGGAAGAGGGGGAATATTATGTAAATGTTGAAAAACTGATGTAGTGACTGTTGAATAGCTCTGTGAATATCTTACCATTGAAATGGAGAATTGCACAGCATATTAACTATATTTCAATAAAGTAGTTACAAAAAAATTAGTCTCACTTTTTCTTTCTCTTATGTACATGCATTTAATCAACAAGTGCATTTCTTTTCTGTCACCATCTAAATTATTAGTAGTGGATAATAAAACAAAGAATAAATGATCTTGGTCCTTGAGATACTCTGTTCAGCATGATGGGGTACATTCAGACAGACAATTATAATAATTATAATATGAATAAGGGTGAGAATATATACATATAGTATGTCAGTGGATCTTATAAGAAGAAATACCTTAAAAAGACTTGAGAAACCAGAAGTGACATCTGAATTGATTTCTAAAGAAGCATAGGGTAGTAGGCAAAGCATTCCAGCTGTATACCAAGGCAGGTGCAAGATCACAGGCAAGAGAAAGTGTATGCCCTGTCCTCGAATAACAATTATGCATTATGGCTAGAAAGCAAAATTTAGGAAGAAGAGGAAGACTTGAGGGTAGAGATGCAGTCAGAGACCAGGCTATCTAGCTGATTGGCAGAAGTGGAGAGTAGGACTTGATTATACATGGGTACCACCAACTTCTGCAGTACCATATCATCTCATACCATGTCCTCTATAGCTACTGACTCCCCAGTTTATTGTATCTTACAAGTATTGCTTACAGCTGTAAGAGATTCATGACGAATTAGGAATAAATGTAGTTTTTATTAATATTTCTGAAGTGCCATGTTTTCTTAATAATATCAAATGTTCATGTTTTCTCTTCAGATTATATCACATGGTACCACTGATATTTTTAAAATATTGTTTTCTTCTGCTGCTAACATATAAGTAACATGAAAAAAGAATTCCTATCTTCCTTGTTCATTGCTGCATTTTCAATGCCTAGAACAGCATTTGATACACGGTGGGCACTCACCAAATATATGTAGAATGAATGAACATTCACTAATCTCCCATTAGTATCCAATTTTATTTATCTGTTTAAACTAAGAAATGTTGAGAGTGTGTTCAATCCATACACATTTATAAAGTTTCCCCATGGACAGAAGAGGAGTTGATGATAGGGGAGGGGCTGGGAAATAGTCAAGAAACTGTTGTTTTTATCAAACCTTAGTTTTTTGAAAGATAGATATCATTATCCTTGAGAAAGCTGAGAACATAACATCTACAGTCTCTGGTCTGAAAGTCTCATCAAAGTATTTACTTTTGGAGCACATGTCAGATATAACTGATCTTCCCAGGTAAACAAGAATTCAAAGCTTCATCTTGATTTTCTATTTTCCTTTGTTTCAAGAAAGCTTACTTACATGGTTGCCATGGAAATTAGCACGACGGTGAATCATGAAGCTTTTAGAAGTAAGAGTGCTGCAAAAATGTTAGGAAGGGCTATTTTTCTTAATGTTAAAAAAAATGTATTGGTAAATCTCAGGGTGAGAACTATCCTATATAAAAAGAAGAAAGTTCATTATTGTAGTTCTTATCCAGGCTATGTTTTGTAAATACTGTGAAAAAAACAAATATAGTGTTGCAATGAATCAAAGCAAATATAAGAAGACTTCTATATATTGATTTGTTCTGTAAATGTGAATATATCAAAAAGTATAAGGCCTCTGAACCGATATAAGAGCAATTCTTTTATACATGTGTATAAGTTTTCTTGCCCAATCTCAGTCAGCTTTATAAAGATTTTCTCCTTATTTTCAACTACAGCACCCAGCTCTTTTTAAAAGCTCAATATGCAACTAATAAATATATAAATAGATAAGTCAACAAAATAGAATAATTGAATTGGCACTATAAAAACAAAACCAACTTCCTTTTTTAAAAAGCAGCTTTTGTTTCTGCTGGCTCTGATGTAAGAAGAAACAAGTACAAATCTGATACCTCACTAAAGCAATCATAGTGAGAGACAAGGTATTAAACACAGTTTCAAAAGTATTGCATGAAATGTTTATTGACCAGCCTTTGGCACAATGAAAAAAGTCACAGGATATAATCAGATTTCCTAGATAGAAAATGAAGACCATAGCTCTCACCTTTCTATGGTATATTTTTAATTACGTTTTCATTATTTTTGGCATATACAGAAGTTTTCCTTTTCAAATTATATAATTTTAAATTTACTTTATTCAGAATATATAATAGCTACCATTAATCAGTGGAATGATTTACCACAATAATTAGTAAAGTAGTAGATTGTGCTTCTGCTGATGCTTCTGATTTAAAACTAAACAGCTTATTTATTGTTCATATGTGTACTGCCTTTTTTGAAGCTTCTTACTATATCTAAATGATGTTTATTGAAAATGGTATATTTTCCTCTTTTGTGCCAAAGTTAATTTTTAGAATTATTCTGTCATACAGAAAAAAAGAGGTAACCATGACTACTGGTAAGCTAAGGTGAAACCCAGTTACAATTCACTAGTTTTCTAAATATTAAGGGATATTTTGCGAAATGGCATGTTTCTCTATATGATGTTAAATAGTCTAAAATAAAACCTCATTCTCAATTTAAACATTTAATTCCTAAAGTGTTCTTTAAGGCTTTTCTATGAGAACCAGAATTTTTTTTTTTTTTTCTGCATGAAGTATAGGAGGTTTTAACAGATATCTTTAAGGTTCCTGAAATTTAACTCATTTGAACTTGATGAGTCTCATTTACTTTCCTAATAATGTTATACCATCAGATCAATAGATAATACAAAACACATTTGCCTGTTATGGAAGGTCAAGAAAAGTAGTTTTCTTCTGGCAATAAGGAGATATTAGGAGATGAAGGTAATGTTCAAAAGATTGTGTGTGGTTGTGAAGCTACCTGCCATGATAGAATAATCAATAGCTAATTGGGAAGACCTCTGTTTGATCATTCATGCCTCGCTGCTCACAAGCATTATTAATATTCTCTTGGTTTCACAGAAGGTTGTCTTTGAAGTTGCCACACGGAACATTTTTCTGCCTGAAGAATTATAATTCACACAAAAAATGTGATACTGATGTATAGCTACAAGATAAAAAGAGATAGAGACTGTATATAGCTCATCAATTGCTGATTAACCTGACCTTATAATTTTTTTTTTTTACCAAAATATGCTTGTCTCCTCTTGAGAAGTCAGTTTTGCCAAATAGCCAACCATATCCTATTGACCATGTAGTCATACTGGCCATAAGAAAAACATTTTAAACCACAGCTGTTATAGTATATGTGAGAATTTCACAAAGAAGCAAGTAGTCTTTCTCCAAATATTCTGTCAAAAGTTATGGTAAATTAAAATTATTTTCTTCTGGGTGTGTCATATTTGCCAATAAAATTATTAATGAAAGTATATGCTGAGTCAAAATTAAAACTTAGAACTACTGTGTCTCTAGTGATTTTTTTTTCAAAATTCTAAGTATGCAGCAAACATGAAGCAGAGCACAAGTGTTAGCTCACAAAGAGGAATTTTATGCACAACCACAATGGAGATGTAGCCAAAAGCATTGAAATGATTCATGTTTACAGAATTCCAAGATCCTATAGAAAATTCTGCCATTTCTAAAGAACGAACCCTTAGATATGAGTCAATTTTGACGAGCTTTATGTTTCTGTACATAAAATATGCATACGCTCATTTCTAAAGATCTCCAAAACTCATTCTAAAGGTACGAGTGAGATGATGCCAAATCTTGGGAGCAAATGTTATCACCCAGACATAAGAAGAGGAAAAAAAAAAGAATCAAGGATAAAAATCTCAGAGAATTCTAAATTGTAAAGAACAAAAGTATATGAGGAGGGGTCGAATTTTGGAGGAAATCTAAGGGCAAGGAGGTGGGCAGGGGGCAGGCGATGAAGTGGAAGGATCTTCTGGAAGCCCAGAAAAGATTACACCAATGACAAAAGGTGGGAGAACTTTGTCAAGGCCATGAAAAACTGAAGAAAGGTCATAGAAGAAACTGGAATAGATCACTGGATTTAGCAATTAGAAAATAAGTCACTGGACTTTCCAAGAAAAGTTTCTGTGAAATACGAGCCAGATGTCAGTGGGCTGAATAATAGGAATATGGTGATGATGTGAAAACAATAAATATATACTATTTTTCCAGAAATTCCAAAAGGATGGAAGAAGGTCACTAACTAGAAGCTAGCTAAAGGCAATAATAAATGAGCACAATTTTGTTGCTGCTGTTCCCCCCGCCCCTCACCCCAGAGAGTGGGGAGCAAAAAGTGTGCTTTTAAAACAAGGGGCATTTATGAAAAGTGACTGCAAAGAGAGGCAAAAACTAACATACGAAGTCCTAAAGAATCCGTGATAGATGAGAAGCTTCATCTTAGAAGAGGGAAGGTGCACAGCTTACTCTCAGATAAAAAAGATACAATGATACATGGACGTTAAAGTATGTTCAGAAACAGAAAGAAGGAAAGTAATACGTTTTGTAAATCAATAGCTTCTATTTTCTTTGGTCTGTAAGCTGCTCATCTTGAGCGTTGTAATATTAGAAAGGGAAGAATCTACAAATCATATCATAGCAATAATCTGTTAATTTGGTGATTAGAAAAGATGGAGACAAATTGGTTTTGGAATTTTGGTTATGGAATCTATTAAGTTCAAAATAACTCAGAGTGACAAAAGCTAAGGGTTAATCTCATCACCTGTAGGTCATTTTCTACACCACACACACACACAGTTGTGCCATACACACATGCACACATATGCATTTAACCTGTTTCTATGCAGTTGCTCAACAAAATCAAGGTGTCGGGGTTAGGAATCCAGAACACAAAGCCTCTAAAGTCATAAAAAATATAAGTTGGTTGAGGATTATCATAAGACCATAAATCACTGCATTGTGTTTGTTTAAATCAAATGACACTTAAAATAATGGGAATATTTAACCAAGAATTACTAGCATAACCAAGAGTGGTAGCACTGTTGGCTAGAGATTTGTATATGGCCTTAACTGCCTTTTAAAAAATAGTGTTCTCCTATTCATTTTGTTTTGTTTTGTTTTACTTTAAGAGGCAAATCTGGAGAACTAGTTCATTCAAACTTGATTTGTTCAAGGCAAAGTTAAATCATAAATGTCAGGAAAAAATTCCAAAACTTGGAAATGTGCAAGAGAGATAACTGGGTGTCGTTAAGGGACCTGCTTCATGTTTTTTAGTGGATCCTCTGGGGATTATCTAACTCTATAAATCATATTCATCTGGCTTTCCATTGAGTAGGCTATTTTCTGTCTCTCTAATGGCAGAAGATAACTTGAAAAAATCTGGTAGGAATGCAAATTGTATTTAGCCATAACAATGCAAATGAATTTTGTCAGGCAGAATCAATTGATTTATGCCTTGTAAAACAGATAAACATAACATTTGAATGTCCTATATGATATTAACTGATTTTACATCTATTAGCAGAGTCATTTGTATGTCCCTGCACATACATGCATGCACAGACACACAAACACATACATCGGTTCTTCGATTTCTTCTTTGAACTGCTTTTAACATCTTACTGGTTCCCTCGCTAATTAGTAAATTAAATAAAATATTTGATACAGGTTTATTTTATGTTTTTAAGAGAATCATGAGTTTACTTTTTTAAAAAATTGAGCTTTAGAACTAATTAAGTGAACTGAATAACAATGTTTAAGAAATACCTGTCTAGAAGCTTGTTCTCCAGATCTTCCAAATCACCTCATTATATTACCCTATGCATTAATAAAATAAATTTAAAATCAATTTTGCATTTATGTGGATTAACCACTTGAATATATTCATTTTTTTCAACCAAAAATAAAATTAAGTAAAATGTACAATATCATATTAGAATTATACATAATTGGATAGTAACAGAACTTCTATTTTATAGAGAAAGAAATGTTATAAAGAATGAGTATTAGCCAGAATATTGAAGAGTATACTCTTAGTCACTGTGAAGCTATTTTTAAAATAAAACCTAAACTTTCTCTAACAAGTTCCTTTGGGGATTAAGAGAAAAACACATTTAAATGAAAAAAAAATGCAGTTGGAAATTTCAGCAGAACAACTGTACGGTCTAGCTTCAAGTTTTAGGGTAAATATTCACATTACATTCTTAATGTCTTAAGTTTTCATGTAATATAATAGAAGAAATTATTCAATCTTTTAATTTTATCTGTAAAATAAAATGCACATAAAATGCGCTATTTGAAAAAGCATGTATAAATTAAGAAAATGTGAACCATGATCCTTTTAAGGAATTCACTGATCTTAATTCACCTGTGCCATAGAAATGACTTATTACATGAATCCCATTTTACCTAAAAAATAAACATTTTCATGACTCAGAGAACACATTATTCTAATTACTCATTAAGTGTTCACTTTACCTAGTTAGTGATTCATGTAGATACACTCTCTGTCTAGATACATCGAAAAAGCCGTATGTATAATGACCATATCAACAAGAAACAAACAAAGCCACACTATTATATGACTAAACACATGACTGTGCAGATGGGGTTTTCTAATTCAGTCTTATAGTAGACAGTTCTGAGTATAAGAACAACATACTCCATATTTCTCTATACTGTATTTGTATTTATAAAAAAGTAGTCAGGATATAATTTGAAATAAAACTCTTATTCAAAACTCATACAGCACGTAGTATGTTAAATGAGTAAAAAATTATGCATATTATGTATACACATATAGGCATGAATATGTATTATATGTATTTATATATAAAACAGGAAGAAAACCCTCTGAACTGTTCATAGTAACATTTTTTGAACCAGTTTATAATTGACATGTTTTGTCATCTTCTTCATAATTAATTTTTTTTTCTGATTTTGACAGTAAAATAAAAATTACCAAAAAAAAATTCATGCTTTTCCATTAGTCACACAGTGAGCTACACATCTTCCTCTCCTCGAAGTTTTCACCTATTTCTTCACTTAGATGTTTCAAAAGATTCAGAAGAATCATGATTCCCACTATCTTCACATTGGTTTCTACCTTTGCAATTGAACTGAATTCAGTGACTTCAGTTCAATTGCAAAAGTAGAAACCTTACAGTTATGGCAAGTTTACCTCTTAACATCTTGCCCCTGATGCATTATAATTGATAAACGTTTTTACAACCTTCTATACTCATTTTGAGTAAGTCACGTGGCACATCTCTCCACTGTCACAGAAAGAATCCACTTGGAAGCCATACCCATGGTTAACTAGAAGCATACTGCTTGGGCTTTGGCAACATTGTCATAGAACTGATTATTTTAAAGGAATTAAACAGTATATTTTCAGTAATAATTGAACTAGCAGCAAATAGTCTCTTCCTAACAGACATTCATTTACTAATTACTGTATTCCTTGAGTTCTACAGGGTTACAAAATAAATATAAAATGAAAATGACATTTATAAAGGTATTTTCGGTATGGTACAATGGTTGAAGAAGTATTTCATCTAGCAGTTAAGAAAGTTCCATAGAAATGCAATATCATTTCTGCAACCCAGAGATTCTTGGAAGATGGTGGCTCGGATGACTTCCTGCCTGGTTTGCTTCTCAGTTTTCACATGTCAAAATTTGCCGAGAACATAGCTATTGGAAAGGACAGGTAGAGAGGGTCTGGGAGGGAAAATGAGGTCCTGACTCTATCTTTCTCCTGAGGGAGACAGATGCTTCTCTGGACAAAAAAGTGAGTCTGGAGTATAGCATCAGAGAGACTTGAAACAGGAATTAGATCACTGGAGCATACCTATTCTCCTTGGAGCCCATTCAGTAATTGCTGAAAAGGTAAACTGAGACCACCTCATCCATTAGACTAAAGATAGAAAAGGACAGGGAACAGGGAAGCATTTTGAGATGACTGACAACTTGTCAACTATTACAACATCAACTAACATGTACAGAGTCCTACAACTTATACCACTCATGAGTTGCCAGCACTGAAGGTACCCAGCAACTAGCATACAAAGGAAAATTACAACAATCTCAATGGAAAGCAATCAACATGAAAGAGAAAAGACAAGCAGAATGAGCCCTTAGGATATTAGAGATTCTGGAGGGGAAAGATAACAACATGACCAAACCTAAAACAAAAGCACAAAAGCATATCAATACATTTAAGAAAAGCATAAAATTGGGTTCTAGAAACAACACATCATTTTCAAGCTGCAGAAGTGTTCTAAAATGAGAGAAATGAAAGTTACTGATGACATCTGAATTAGCAGAGTAACATGATCGGCTCAAACCTTCCAAATGACTTCCCTTCTTATATAAAATAAAACTGCAATTTCTTATTACAGCTTGTAAGGCCCACTGTAATCTTGCATTTCACTACCCTCTGACCTATAATCTAACTTGTCTCCCCTTACTCTATTCCAGACACATTTCTATTCCTTCGTAAACACAATAAGCATGATCATGCCTCCAGACTTGGCACTTTCTGTTCCTCTTCCAAATTTCTTATGTCTTGTTGCCTCATTTCATTCAAGTCTTTGTTCAACTGTCACTTGATAAGAGTATCCTTAGTCTCCCTATCTAAAATTGCTGCAGCCATACTCTCTCAAAATCCTTATCCCTCTTTATCTTTACAGTAAGCATCATCATCTGGTAAATACTTAATTATCTATTTTTAAAAGTATATCTCTTCCCCAACAAGAATATGCTCTCCATATATATGTCAGTTATATTCACTTCTGACATTCTAGTGCTTAGAACAATGTCTGCTACATGGTAGATAATAAATTTGTTGAATCAGTGAATAAAAAAGCCACAAAATGAGTGATGTGAAAGTTTCAACTAAAATCAGCCTCCCAATGTCCTCGATTGTTGATTTCTGTTAAAGAGCGATGTGGAATAAAATCTCCCTCCTTGATTTTAGGGAAGCTCCCTTCTGCATAAGAATCAAATTAATTTTTGTTTAATTTCAGTGTCTAAACTTTCAGAATTAGATTCTTTCGGATATACATTCCTTAATAAATGCAACACAAATAAGTGACTGCTTTCAAGACTATATATAATTGTGATTGAATAGGTTCAGAAAAAATGACATAATAAAAATAGAAACAAATGTAAAAAGAAATGTAAAAATGACATATTTTTGAATGAAAGAAGTAAATGAAAGCAAGGAACAGATTCTACCCTAGGACTCCTGGAGGGAGTGCAGCCCTGATTTCAGGCTTCTAGCTTTAGATCTGTGAGAGAATAAATACTCTTATTTTAAGTCACTGAATTTGTGGTAATTTGTTATGGTGGCCACACGAAGCTAATATAATGTATAAGATGTGTTGAGAGAAAATATGATCCAAGAACATTATGCGCAGACCAGTATGAACAAGTATGCTAGAAACTAGGAGACAGAGGCTATCTTGGAAAGTAAAACACAACCAAAAAAATTCACATGAGTATAAAATCCAACCAAGACATAAGTTAAAATAAATAACTTAGAAACAGGACCGTGAAAAAGAATAAGAAGTAATAAGTCAATTTAAAGAATTGAATTTTTAAAACTATGGAAATTATTGTTACTAACATTAACATATATAGTAACATAAATAAATAAATAGATATGTAAATAAATATAAACCTTAACAACAACATAATAATATAACTAACACGAATTGAGGGATAGTAAATCCGAAATCTGCAGAGTAAGCCAGCAGGCTGAAGACCCAGGGCAAACCTGATGTTGCAGGTCTGAAAACCATCTGCTGACAAAGTCTCTTTTGCTCAGAAGACAGATTGGATGAGGGAGACTGACTGCTCTTCAACTGATTAAATGAGGCCCACACACATTATGGAGGGCAATCTGCTTTACTCAAAGTCCACCAATTTAAATACTAATCTCATCCAAAAATATCTTCACAGAAACATCTAGAATAATGTTTGACCAAATATCTGGGCACTGTGGCCCAGTCGAGTTGACACATAAAATTAATAATCAAAGACAAAAACTGCTTAATGTAATGACATAAAAATGAAAGAAAAACTGAGCCAAATATGTCTTAGAAAAATTAAGTGGAAAATTATTAAAAACAAAGCCATATATTCATACATGTATTCTATCCATGAGTAAAAGGGTTACTTCTGCTCTCTTTACTTCAGGAACCTCAAACTCTTAGTGTAGGAACTAGCACACAACAGAAACAGTGCATTTTTTAGAACTAGAAGGAAAGAAAGGGGAAAAAGATAAAGAAGGAAAGAAATATGGCAAAATTTTGAGAGAATTACATTGTCCTCCTTGTTTTTTTCTCTAGTTCCCATCTTTTTTATATGCATATTCTATTAAATACATATTATTTGTTTTAAAATAAAACAATATACTTAAAATTAAAAAGTAATGTGGAATTACATTCACTGATATATTCCTTCACTTTTAATCTTATCTTTAAAAAATGTGATCAAAATTATATACTTTCTATAATTTACTTTTAAGATCCCTTAAAATATGAATACTTAGAAATTTTGCCTCTGAAAAGATTTAGTTTTGGTCTTATAGAAAATATAACTCTTCAACCATTTGTCTTTGAAGAATCAGAATAATAATCAGCATGGGTTTACAATTTAAGTATTAATACAAATTTTCCAGTGGTATGACCACTAGCAAACATATGAAGTATCTATTAGTGTCTAGAAAATATAAAGGACTTTAAAATATAGCTATTAAAATGCATCTAAAGAAATGTTCAGTATAGAAATCTGAAAATGAAAGGATATCAGTAGAAGAACCATAGCACAATGAAAGCCAATTCATTTTACCTGTTATTTTATTATCATTGTAAAATATGCATTTGTGTCTTGTGATAATAAAATCTTGCTTTAATTACGTTTTTCATAGATCTGGAGATTATTATTCTAACAGTGAGCAGATGAAATGGATAGTCTTATCTGTGAGTGTGTATTATTATTTAAACTCACATCTGTATTGAGTAAATTACTTCATCTCTCTTTATGTGCCCAAGCTTTGCTTAGTCTTTGCTTTGATGAGTTTACATAGGGAAAACAAAGAAATGGGGATACTTGGATCCTTCCCAAGTAGTTGTAATACAATTACTACCTGTTTATTTACATGAAATTGAAACTTTCTTTATAAAAGTAATGACCAATTTAAGTAAAATTTATGTCTTATAAGAGCCACATAATGAAGATAAAGTCTCAAAGGAATTCCTGTAAGCAAAGCTTATCCAAATGCATTGAAGGAAAAAATTAATTTATCCTTTACATATCTATAGCCAACTAAAATTTATCAAAGGCAAAAGAGCCAATTGAAAGTAAATGTTTTATAAGCTGTAAGTCCAAAGAATGACATACTATGAACAACATAAGCAGAACAAGACAAATCAACTTTCCTTTGCCAAAAGTAATTTCATAAATAAATATTGTGTTGTTAGAAAAATACCATCACTGCTCCAAATATGGATCTCTCTCATCCAGGTTTATTATAGATTTAATTATCATTCATTGTAATTTCCTATAGCTAACCCTGGAGTCTCTAGCAGAAATATTCATTTAAATTTGGGGGATTTAGCTTCAGTTTGGGATCCAGTAATAATGTTTTCTATATGGAGGGACTTTAATAATTAAATCACTTTAGGTACTTTACAAATGATATTATCTCTATAGATTAGTATAACAGCAAGTTTAGGTAACTGAGTGATTTCTGTTTTGTTGCCAAGAATACAAAATACATGCTAAATCCAGTCTCCTCCATAATGCTTCCCCTGGTCACTCTAACTGTATTGGCTTCACCTTTCTTCATTCCTATTACACTCATCATCAGAGAATAGACAGGAATTAGCACTTAACTGCATGGTGTGGTTTTAGTCTGGTTCCCCAGCCCTGGGAGTGAAAGCTTCATGCTTTTTGTTTCTTTAAACACATGCCATTTCCTGGCTTATTGTTAAATGAGCTTACTAAATGCCAAACACTTTTTTAGTGGATCTTACATATAGGGCCTCATTTAATTTGCACAATAGCCCTGTGAGATGGGTATTGTTATCATACCCATTTTTCCAAATGGAGAAACTGAGTCCTGGTCAGACAGGTGGTTAACCTTAAACCATGCAATGCCAAAACCTTTCCTGATCTCATCACTGCATACAACCATGCAACAGATGTCCAACAAGCACCTGGGAGCAGAAGATAGCAAGCAGATCTCATATATGTGTCCTAGTAACTCAACTTTAATGTTTCCTTATTGTAAAAAAGTAATGAGTATAAAATAACTCAAAGGATGTAGAAGGCGGTGGGATTAATTCTAGTCAAGTTTATTGAAGGTAATTTTAAATTTTAATTCCTCTATTTAGCATTCGAGTTTCTTTAAAAAAAAAAAACAACTTTCTATTTGGGAATGATTTTAGACTTGGAACAAGTTGCAACAATAATACAGAGAGTTTCCATATAACCTTCATTCAGCTTCTCCTAAAGTTAACATCTCATCTAATCATAGTTCATTATTAAAACCAAAAACTGATAGCCATAAAATACTATGTTGTTTTGGATGTTATTTTTTGTGGAAATGTATATGCCCCATTTTCTAAAGTTGTTTAAAATTCCTAGATGTGCTGAACTGTTGCTAGGGAACCATTTCTTAAAACTACTAATCAAATTCCTACAAGAGAGAAATGATAAAAGCTCACAAATACATTTTGTTTTTTAATTAAGCAACTGAAGCCATAGAGTTGTGCATATGGAATGAGATATCATATCATGTATCTTCAGACGTGGAAATGCTCTTTAAAAATATCGAGTATAACCCTCATTTTATCAAATGACATAAAATACTAAGAGATTTGCCCACCATCACACAGCAACCTAGTGATATAGCCCAGATTAAAAGGCATGTGTTTCTAAGCAGCATGCTTCCCGTTATACAAACTGTCCTCTTCACAAGTGGAAAGAAAGGATACATGTACAGACAGACTTCTGAAAAGGGACAGAAAGCCCAAAGGAATCTAGTTTCAAAATCAGAGAAGGTTTAGATTAAATGGGGATCGATAACAGAGTAGTGCGAGAGTTGAGAATTACATATACTAAAAACTTTCAAGTTTCCATTTCAGATTTGGTAATATTTAAAATGGCTATTTTCATTCAAAGTAATTTCTGATGAGGAAGTTGAGCTGTATTAACTAGCTATGTAGTCTGACAATATTTAAACCACAGGGAATCACTGAATTGTGACAGATTGTGAACCAATTATTTAAAAATTAATAAATTTCATGAAAATTATATCTGAAAACCTAAAATTATAAGAATCATTCCTGTTTATCCAAAAGTACCATTCTTAACTCATTTCAGTTCAGATTTCTCTTATACCTTAATTAGTTCATATTAACCTAACTCTTCTCTGATCTACCCTACTATTTATAATCTGTATCAAATAGGTTTACAACTGGATAAAATGCTTTCATATTATTTTTCTCTATATGTTCTCTCATCATTATGAAAAGCCCTTTGGGAAGAGGCTTGTGTTTAATTATTTTCTTGTCCACCCTGGCCATAGAAAATAAGTCTAAAATTATTTTGACAAAACTATGGCATGGAGATTTTGTGTTCTAGCAGAAAGAACATTTTATTCTATATAAACTCTAAAAATCTTCTATTAAGACACGGACAAAAAAGAAAATTAATATTCTAAAAGGGTCGATAAAATAGGACTAAGCATCTGACAATGAATCATCAGTAATTTATGCACAGGGTAGCTCTACAAAAGCTACCCTGCATTGCATGGTGCTTATTACGTTAGAAGGTTGGTGGGGAAAACTCTGGAGTAAACATTAGAGAAACTCATTTTCAGCCTCAGCTACGCCTCCAGCAAGAGACACGACCTTGGGGAAGATCTATAATTTCTTTGGGCCTCAATTAGGATTGATCTCTGAAGTACTTCTAGCTCCAAACTATTATGATTTTACTTAAGTTTTAAAAAACATCTTTACTTATCCAGAGGTTAAAAGGAATTTAATTTATAGCACAGCTTATAAAATCAAATGTTTTAGATTATCTCAGCTTCAATATAACATAACCTTTATTTTAAGTTAATTTGTGAAAAGCTATTTCAGACATAAAAAGTAAATAAGGAGAAATATGATGGTTTAAAAAACACAGAAGCTGGTATCAGTTGACTTGAATTTAATACTCTGCTTGACCCTTACAAGTCATTAGAACTTGAGGAAACTACTTTCCTCTCTCGCTTTGCTTGTTTTCTTGTATATAAACATGCGCAGGTGGTGGTTCAAGGTGTTATTATAATAAATATTCTCTAAAGACATTTCCGCATGTTTTATTATATCATAGGAAAATGGTATGGCATTTCAACACAACCACTGTCTAAAGAAAGAAGGCTAAAGAAAACTGGGGATTAAATATAGTAAAAGGAAAGAGTATGAATCTGAATCGGTCACAGGTCCAAAGGGGACTTGGGGATGGAGGAGGGGGAATGTCCTATGACTCTGAGAGAAGAGAGGCTAGAGGGTGATGCTAGACAGGCAAGAAGGGTGAGGCCATGGAAATTAGGTGAAAAGCACCCCCAAGAGGCAAATCTCTAAGTAATTTCAACTTAGTCCTTGCTATGGACCCAAGGTTGGCATCCCCAAATTCACATACTGTAGCCCTAATATCCAATGTGATGGGCAATAGGTGTTTGGATGTGGGGCTTTTGGGAGGTAATAAAGGCATGAAGGTGGAGTCTTCATGATGGGATTGTGCCTCTATAAGAAGAGGCAGGAGAGAAATTATCTTTCTCCCTACCATGTAAAGATACAGCAATAAGGCGGTTGTCTGCAAGAGAGCTCTTACCAGGAACCAAATCAGCCATTGCCTTGATCTTGGTCTTCCCAGCTGCCAGACTCTGAGAAATGAATTTTTCTTGTGTAGGCCATAGTCTACGGGACTTGGTTAAGGCAGCTAGAGCTGACAAAGAAAGTCCTCCATGGAGGTGGCAAATGTTTTTGTCTAATACTTTCAAATCTAGCCCAGAGTCTTCTGAAGTATGGATTTACATGCCTCTTTTCACTTAGATGTCTCAGAGACATTTCAATCTCAACATGTTCAAAACCAGGGTGACTTAATTTGTCTTCTCAAACTTGTTATTCTAGTGTCACAATTCACCCAAACAAGAAATTTTTGATTCTTCCTTTTTTTCTACCCACCACGTCCCAACACCCAATCCATAATAGTCCACCTCTAAGAATGTTGTGAATGCATTTGCTTCCCCCCATTATCACTGCTATCCCCTAGTCCAGGGGTCCCCAATCTGTGAGCTGTGGATCGGTACCGATCCACGTTCTATTAGGAACCGGGCTGCACAGCAGGAGGTGAGCAGCGGGTGAGTGAGTAAAGCTTCATCTGCATTTGTATCTGCTCCCCAGCGCTAGCATGACAGCCTCAACTCCACCTCAGATCATCAGGCGTTAGATTCTCATAGGAGCACCGGTCTCTAGTGCCAAAAAGGCTGGGAACATCTGCCCTAGTCAAAGTCATTCTTGCCTAGACTATTCCAAAAGACAGCTTTCATTCCTTCTTTACATTTCAGATTTGGTAATATTTAAATTGCCTATTTTCATTCAAAATAATTTTGATTACTAACCATAATCCATTCTGTCCCCAGCAATCAGAATAAACTTTAAAAATATAAATAAGATTGTCATTATTACTAAACCCTTTAGTGAATTTCCAGTGCACATTATATACCATATTCTGCAAAACCCTTTGTGATTTAGTATGGGCCTCTCACTTTTTTCATTGCTGGCTGGCTCTGCTCCTTGATCACTTTCTCTTAGAAGCCCCAGATCCTGGAATAGAACCACCTCATTTTCCCCTCACTAGGGTGGGGGGAGGGAATGGGAAGGTTGCATAGGCTGTCTCCACTCCCTCTTCCTGGCATGCTTTTCCCGCTTCTCTCATCCCTTAGTCCACTCCCCTTCATGGGATGGGTTCCATTTTTGCCCCATTTAGTCCACAAAGCAGAGGAAACCTGGAATGAGATAACTGTGAAACTGCTGTTCATTTATTTTCTTATCATGTTGCTGATTTGTATTTATAATTTTATTTCACATGCCTCAGTTTTCTAAAACTATTTCATCTAGATATTAGACTATATTTTATACTTACAACTTTTGGACTTAAAACTTCTACACTTAAAATTTTTGAAGAATCCAACATTAGTTTCTTCAATATTACTTGATGTTTTCCTTTTCTTTCTTATTAAGTTTACTAGAGTTCAGAGTTGCTAATAAATATAACTTATTATATTCTAAAAGCTCTGAGAATATTATTGGATATGTTAACAAAAATAGAAACACTATTAATGGGCATATATAGGACCATATACCATTAACATCCACACCATTTATCTTCTAAGATACTATGTAATTTACTTCTTTAGGATAGAAATCAGTTTTCTAAGGAGACTGTGCAGTTAAATTAAACTTGCTTTAAGTTGAAACTTAAGTGATTTGATGCCACTCAACAGAATAATGTTTCCAGCAATAAAAAGTAAATTTTATTAAATAATTATTTGAATAAAGTTGCATCTGTGTTCATAAATTATAATTCAATTTTAGACAATCATATTCTTAATGGGTCAGTGTTTGTGTGATTCCTTCTGCAAATTAAAAACAAGTCAGGGGAAAAAAGAGTGAAAAAAATAACTCACTGGTCAAAGCGAGGTTCCTGTAAATAGACCTATTTACCTTTGCCTAATCAATACGTATTTCTTTTTTTGGCAGAGTTTCAAACCAGGTGATCAGATTTATAAAACATTTTCACCTGAATTAAGAATAGCTGAGATCACAGAAAATTCTATTGCATGAATTCTATTAAAAAAAACTAATATTTTAAAAAAGCTACCAATTAAAACTAGTACTCAGAGCAAGTTGTAGAAAACTGTTAAGAATTAATTAACTCCTGTAGTCTAGGAGCTTATTATGAACTGTAAAAATAGGGCAGAATCTGTAAAACCTGCCTGAGGCATCTCAAATATAAGAGTGATAATAAGTAGTCAGAGAAAGTTTTCTTAAATTAGTTAATTTATATTTGGATTTGGGGAGGAAAAAAGCATTATATTTATCATTATTCTTTGCAACTTTACTATTTTAAAATAGAAAGAAGTCAACAGATTTTTAACCATTTATTGTGAAGGGTCTAGAAATGAACTTGATCATAGATCAAAAAAAAAAAATAGATTCTAGAATTTAGCATCAGACTAAATATAATACAGCTAGGAAGTATTCTCAACACAGCGGCCAGAGTGATCCCTTTAAAACATGAGTCAGATCCTGGCACGCCTCTGCTCAAAATCTTGCTGTGGTTCCTCCTTACTCAGAATCAAAACCAAAGTCTTTAACGGACACTTCAAGACCTTCTTGTGATCTGTCTCCCATGACCACTCCCAAGCCACAGCAGGCCCGCCATGCTTCTGATCTCACCTCTTCCTCTCTCACTCCCCACCAACCTTGGCGGTCCTCTTGCTGGTCCTTGAATATCGCAAGCATACTCCCACCTGAAAGTCTTCATATCAGTTTGTTCCCCTGCCTGGAACAACTTTCTCCCCACGTTCACAAAGCTAGTCCCAACCCCCTTCACATCTGTGCTCATACGTTATCTTCCAAGGGCGACCACCCTAACCACCACATTTGAAATTGCAGTCTGCCCCCTGTACTCTCCATCCCCATGCCTTGCTCTACTTTTTTCTCTCCATGGCATTCACCTCCCACAACATGCAACATAATGTACTTCTTCATTAGATGTATTGTTTATTTTCTCTTTCCTTATTAGAATATGTTTCATGATGATAAGGATCTTTATCTGTTTTATTCCCATACACCTAGAAAAATGCCTGGTATTTCATAGGAATTCAGGACATATGTAGTGAATAAATGAAATATTTAGTGCATGATTTTTCTCCATTAGAAAATTAAGTCTGTGGGAGAAGAACATAGCCTGAATCGAGACTAGAAAAACTAGATAGAATATAGAACCCTAGGAGAACCGAGACTAGAAACAAGTAGGCTTGGAGAGGCAAGACAAAGAAATTCTAGAACGCAGAAATTTAAAGACTCTGAGTTAGCCAAAGCTGAGCTTTTTTTCTATAATTTTTAAAATTTCTTACCTACATTCTCTTTTCGTTATCTGAAAGTCTACAGCAATATTTTTGACACCAGGAAGTCTTTTCTGTGAAAGTACTGCAGATGGTTTCTTAGAGAAAAATAGAAAAATGAGGCTATGTCCATTTGGCCACAAATCAGCAATCAAAGCATCATAATGGTCCATTCAATGGACCGTTATGAATCTGTGGTATTTCCCTCATACCTTGACTCTTGGGATTTCAATGACCATTTAAAACTATTTTCTTTTGTCCAAATTGGCATTTTACCCAGAATTGGGTTTTTGTGTGATGCTTTAAGATATTCTCTATCTTTTTTATTTCCCTAATTAGAATTGCTGCTCTATCTAACAACTGGCTTTAAACTTTAAAATTAGGATAGACATACAGGCTGAGATCTATAATATGCTCTCAAGATGAAAATTCCTCATTCTCTAATCTTTATCAGTTAAGTTTCAATCACCTTTTTAAATCTCTGTAATAAAAATAAAATAAGGTCCCTTGAAATCTCATGAATATAGTAGGCAGGTGACATAAGAAAGAAAAAAAATAATGGACAGGCAAGATTCTATCATTGGTGACAAAAATGTAGCTATTCTGCCATTTTGACACAGCTTCCTTCATTCAAAATTCCTTCTCTCATCATTGCTTGCCTATAACTTCATTTGTAAAAACAAATTTGCACAATTTCTTGCCAATATGTTTATTTATTTATTTAAACAAAGAGGTATGTCAGGGGAGTTTCATCCTATAGAGATTCCAGAAACTTTCTAGTCTTTAGATTTGTGACTCTGTTACTACCTAGAGCTAAATCTAACCAACTAGAAATGTACTCTTTTGACTGATTTTTATAAGAAAAAAAATTTATGGCTCAAATATGTATCAAATGATGTGTATTAATCACAAACTATTCAACTGGATGGATACCTAGACCAGGTATTACTTTAGAAACTGGATATGAATTTACTATGAATTTTTATGGTAACTCTAATATTTAGAGAATGCAGATGGTATAAATTGCCTAACCTTTTCTTAGTCAATAATACAAAATGATGTTTTCATATAACATGCAAGAGATTAAATATTTAATTCATCTAGTTGTTAATTATTTTCTCTTAAAGAGCTCATGATTGTTAGTATCTGAATAGTCATTTGTATCCCCAAGATAGCACCTGTGTTCAACAAGGTATCATCTAAATTGGAATCACAGTCGATCACATTCAGCCACGTAGGTAGTGGACATCATAGGCAATGATAGGTGATCGATAACTACTGAGGGTTAGTCTAGACAGATTTCTAAATTATCTTAATCTTATATTTATAAGAAATAGTCAAATAACTTGAACAGATAGATTTAAAATAAAATTTTTGTCAGCAGGGAAATCATGGTATAATCACCTATTAGAATATTCTGAGGTCACTTAAAACAGTGACTTTACTGTTATGCACTGACTGAGAAAGATACCCATTAGCATATTTTTAGTAAAATATTATAAATAAAGGGAATAGCAGTACTCTACTAATACTTGTTACTGTGTGTTGAGTACCAAACACTGCTGAGCATTTTATATGCATTACCTCACAGAAATCCTCTGTTAAGCCTATTATGTAGGTACCATCAGAAACTCTATTTCATAAATGAATAAACCAAAGCTTAGAAATATAAAGTGACTTGCTTAACTTCACTCAGAAAGGCAATGGTAGAGCTTGAACTCCACTCTGAGTCAGATCGAATTCAGAGACTTCATAAAAAAGAGAGGCTTAAGACTTGCCAGATACCAACAGTGGTTCTACCTAAGAAGTAGATTGAAGGAGTAGAGAAAAAGGAGTAATTTTCATTTTCTATAATCTCCATTATTTAAATTTTATAATAAATATGCAGTTTTTAAAATAAAAAATAAATATATCAATTTTTGAATAATAATTTTAAGGAAAAAGCTCTTATCTAAAATTATTCAATTGTGTTTTTCATCTTAGGAGAGACATTAGCTGTTCTGTAGTCCCTAAAACTGACTTCTTTTTCTAGCATCAACTTCAAGAGCTCTTCTTAGAGGAAATGCATCTATCTTAAGTTATAGGTATGTCTCTACTCTGAAGTGAAAATGAAATGACACATAGGATCATGAACAACAACGAGTGTGTTAAGACCAGAAAAGAAACTGCAACTCATGAAATGGGTAAGTGGGTAAAATGTGAGATCAACAGAGATTCAAGGCACTTAGAAATTAAGATGGCAAAGACACAATGAGGCTGAAAGGTTTTGCAAAGAGCAGTTAGAAAGATCTTCAGATACGATGAGTCCAAATTGCCTGGTGAACTGGCTACCTGAAGATTCTGAAGAGCAATGCTCAGACATTATCAGCTACTTGGTGCCCGCAGTGAGACAGCTGGTAGTCTATCACTAATTACTTTTACTTCTTTACTTTTCTGGCATCCTATGCATGACACTATCATGCTGCTATTTAACAGGATATGGAATAGACCCAGTTCTCTGGCAGACTTATTACCCTAATGCGGATATATGGGGGAAGTTAAATTCTTTCAACATCTTGAACAAATGATTTCTACATTGTGCTTAAATGTTTACACTTAAATTCTGTCTTTAATGCCTTGTCATGTTATGATTCAGAATTAGAAACTGTCCACACAATTCCATCTATAGAAATGATAACTAATGTATGTATCTTTCATTCAATAAAGAATTACTGAAAGCATCTAATAATACAAGCGCTGTGCTAAATTTTTCTTATAAAGTGAGGATCAAGATATAGAGACTAATCTCAAAGGTGTAGTGGGAAAGAGAGAGACTACTCTAAAAATTAAACTAATAAATATTATATTTCAGCTGTGCAAAGTGATAAAGAGAGATACATAGGGTATTATGAGAACATATAGTGATGATTAAGATTTTTTAATATATTTATATGTCTGGATTCTTGCTACTTGGCGGGTGGAGGGGGAAGATTTGAAGGATAATAACAACTTGTATTTATAAAGCTCTATAATCCAAGGAACTCAAATATTGAAATTATCTAGTTTATTCTCCCTCTTCATTAATGAATAAAGAAATAGATGATGCCATGTCTTTTCATTTCCTAGAAAGGGAAAACAAGAAATTGATGAAAGCAGCAATGAACAAGAATTAGAACCAGTAATTCTGCATCATATTCTTGCTCTATCAGAAAGAGAAATGCAAAGAAGACCCAGGATTACTAGATTCCTAAAAAAACTTCCCTTCTTTTTGAAAATGTATCCCAAGCAAAGGTGGTGGCCCTTGAAAGTGGAGAAGTCACTTAAGGAACACTCCTGAGCAAACATCCTTGACTTTCTCAGCTTCAAACTCCCTTTTGGAAATCGATCCTCTCCCACCCCCACCAAGTACCTCCTACCTCAGACTATTTGCTTCCAAGATATGTTTAAATGAAGCTTTATTGATATCCTCAATCATTGGGAAAAGAAGCATTCAAATATTGAAGGCTGGAAGATTTCTTTTATTGCCCAGGCAGATGTTTGTTTCACTATTTATTTAGACTTGTTTCTTTCTAGTGCAAAATAATTCCATCCCAAGAGCAACATCTATTTATTTAGTCTTCCTAAATAATCTACTGCTTTGTCTTCCAATGTAACAAGTGCAATTAAATTGAAAATATCGGAGCAGCGCCTTTACTTGGACTCTGTAGCAAAACATTTGTCCAACATCGTTCAATAAACGGAGGAGGGAAACACCATAGCAACTGAGGCTATGAGAGAAACTTGATAAAAGAATTGCACGATAACATTTATTTCTGAAAAACATTTGTGAAAACAGAGTTATGTTTCTGCAGCAACCAGTTTTGTTGGGTCCACTAAGCTCATGGAGAGAGACAGAAGTGAAGGACAGAGTGGGATCTAATATGAAGGCACATTAGGCAAAAATTAGTAATACTACAGTCAAAGGATGAATCCCAAGTAGACCATGGGTGTTCCTATGTAGTACTGTCTCTTTTAACTTTTAAATCAGTGGTTGAAAACACAAATGCCAATAGGGCAGGTACATTATGCCAATGTGTAAAGTGGGCCAGGTGGTAACTTGCTTAAACAAGAGTCACAGGCTTCAACTAAATAGGGTCCCCTACTACTCAACTCCAATCCGGTGTAGCCAAACAAAAAAATGTGCTCAAAACATGAATTCCTATATGAAATACCTCTATTAGTTTCCTGTCGTTGCCATAAAAAACTTACCAAAATCTTAGGGGCTTAAAACAACACTCATTTTACTATCTAACAGTTCCATAAATCAGAAATCCGGTTATGGCATGACCCAGCTGGGACCTCTGCTTAGTCTCTTAATGCTGAAATTAATGTATTGACAAGTTACACTCCTCTCTAGAGGTTCTGGGAATCAATCATCTTCCAAACTCAACCAATTTTGGCCAAATTCCATTTCTTGGGGTTGTAGAACTGAAATCTCAGTTTCCCTGCTGCCCACATTCCTTCTCACACTTTCCATGTGGCCTTTCTCTTGCAAGGATGAATTAAGTCTCTTTCAAGCTTTGACTATCTCAGATTTTCTCTGCTGCCATATCTCTCTGCCTCTGAGATGGAGAAAGTTCTTTGTTTTTCAAGGTTTATGTGATTAGAATGCAACCACCTGGATAATCTAGGATAATCTCCTTATTTAAAGGTTTGGTCCATAACCTTAATTATATCTGCAAAGTTCCTTGTGCTATGTAATGAAACATATTCTTGGATTCTAAGGATTAGAGCAGGGACACCTTTGGGAGTCATTATTCTGTCTACAACAATTCTAAATTTATAACGTCAACAAAAAATTATTAGCATACTTGAGACAGACAAAACGTGTGTGGGGCATATTTTAACTCAGGAACAAAATTTGTGACCTCTACTTTAGGAGATGAATGTTATCAACAAAACCAATATTGTGCTACAGCTTTTAAAATAGAATGCTCTTAACTGCCATGAAGATAAATATATTATTAAAAAGAAATGGGCATTTGGTTTTACAGCCTTTGCTTCTTCAGGCATTTGTTAATACTACATGTAGGTCAAGGTCCTTTAGTATGGATTTCTTAAATATTTAAATAATTAATAATCAATATTTGTTTATACCTTTCTTTTTTTTTTTTTGCAACACTATTAGAGCCATTACTATTATGTACACTGGCTTGGAGACAGTTTAAATAAGTTGTTTTCTTGCTGGACTTGATTTATATAATCCATTAGATATTTTTTACTGGGTCAAGAGACAGAATTAATACTAAGCCAGAGAGTAATTTGTCATTTGTGTATTCTCATTAATTCTATGGTAAAATGAACCATGGAATCATATTAAAGTATATTGGCATTAAAAGTCTTCCTTAACATTTTACTCACATTTTATACCTTCAAATTAAATTTCAGTAAAACTTTTAAAGGGTGATACAAAGGAAAACAAACAGTAGGACTGAGGAACCGAAACACCTTTTCACCTTACCATAGACAGTTGCCTCTAAACATCTCATTTAATGGGAAGCGAGGGTCTAGGCTTGGGAGACAGACCTGCATTTGAGTCCAGGATAAGGCACTACGTAGTCAGCTAACTCTGGATAAACTGCTAAATAAACTGAGCTTCAGTCTTCTCCTCTCTAACATGATTTGTAAAAATAATATTACCTATTGCTCATAGGTTGTGAGGATTGAGTAACATATTCATGGAAAGTGCTTAGACAATGCATGATGCTTACTATACTCTTGGCAATATATTAACATAATTTTGGTTTTGGCACAGACAATGTTTGGTTCAAGCAGAATCTACTACTTGGCTTACTAATTTTCCCACAGGCAAATCTCTTCTAATTTATTAATTTATTTTCTAATTTCTAATTTCCTCTTAAAATTCAACCTGTTATTATTATTAATTATTATTGCCATTTTTTGAGAACATAGTTCCATATACTGTTAATGATTTATACTAATGCATTTATGATTACTTTAGTTAATACTACATTTATAAAAATAATCATTACAAAGCCCAAACAGAATTGAAAAAAAATTACGATAAATGAAAAATACAAAATTGCACATAAATGCAACTATGTAAAATATATACAAATATGGACAAGACTGAAAGGCAAATAAAAAGTTTTGTTAGAGATTATAAGTAGACTATTTTCACTTTTTAAGAGCAGATCATGTTCTCAGTTAAAACAGTAAGTTGTTAAAAATCCATAAGAATTGGCAAGTTATATTTATATATAGTTGCTTAATAAATTTGAAGAACTCTTTATTTACAAATAGAATTTCAAAAGTTGGACGTGACCTTAGATATCATCTGGGCAGGCAGTTTTCACAATGTGCACAGCAGAGCCCTACATGGTCCGCTGGAGGTGTCTTGGGTATAATTACATAGCATGATTGCTATGAAGCATGGAACAAACAGACAGAGGCCCAAGCCTCTCCAACTGTGCTTCTATTAGTACGGTTTCACTCTTACTTGGTTTAAGTACTTACATAGTATTCCATTACAAGAAATGTTTTCACTGGTCAAAAACACAAACGCACAAAAAATCAAAATTCTTTCACATGGAAGATACAATCATTCTCACCAAATATTCCATTTGCTCCCTTATATTTTTCAGCTCATAGTTTCTCTTACCGTTTCTTATCAACAAAATGTGAACAGAAGTGATATACGTCACTTCTAGGATAAGGTAATGAAAGCCTTAACACAGTTCTCAAATCTCGCTCTTCTGTGAATGAGACAAGATGGCAAATGGGGGAAGATTCATGTTCACAATGGCTCAACTCCTAGAGAGGGAAGCCTCCATCTACTGGTCCCTGAGTTACTCTATGGAACAGAGCCCTCTGCCCACCTACATGAGACATGCGAAATAAGTGAAAAGTTGAATTTGTTGGGTTAAACTCCTGAGTTCATAGGGTGATTTATAACTTCTGGATAACCTAATCTAACCTTACTAATGCACACGATTTTAAGATGGGGAAGTAGGATTGCTGATAATAGAAATGAGCAGTAATTCCTTCTCTAAAGCATGGCATTATAAATAATGCAGCAAGAAAAGTGAAGATTCAACAATTAATTTTTGAGCCCTTACTATGTGATGAATACTGTAGTTATAGCAAAACCATATACATAAGTACCGAAGAGCACAGACATAATCTCTGCTCTCAAGGAGCTTGAAGGCTAATGAAGTGATATATATGTATTTTATACATATACATACACACACGTGAAAGAGTCACAAATACAAATCTATGATCACAAACTTTAATAAGTTTTATGTAAAAAAAAATCACACAGTATTATCAAAGAACAAAATAGGGGACCCAACTTAGTCTGAAGAGTCCTAAGGAGTGGAAGAAGAAGAAAGTGGCAAGGATAACATACATTTCTAGTTTCTCCACAGTGATTAAATGGAGTATCATTTGCTGAAATAGAGCAGTGAATGAAGACCTGGTTTTGGTGAGCGAAGGGAGGATGAAGAAACCATCAGTTCAATTTCACAACATCTGGAATCAGAGGTATCCGTGTGAATTCGCCACACAATAATAAACATAAGGATGCCAAGAATCTTTGAAAGGAATGAGTATCTCTATAGAAAATCTAAAAAACAGAGCTGGGGAATGAGGGCATATTCACTCAGCTGGGAGCACGGACCCTCCCTGGCCATTCATTTCTGAGTCATTGGCAACATAGGCAGATGGCTGCAGCTGTTACTCCTGTCCCCTCTCCTCTGACATTTGCCAGATGGTGTCATTCTGTGGGTGATCTTTATTAGAAAGCAACCCTGTCGGTTCAGTCCTTAACAGGCTGCCTGAGTCAGGAGGTGGAGGTGACTGACCTTTTAATTCATACCATCCCCTGCTATTACCTAGGCCAGATGTGTTCCATAGCTAAATAAAGTGCTCTCTCCTGAATTTTGGAATCCACAAAAGCATGATCATAATATCCTCCATTGTGTGGTAGCAAAACCTTAGCCCCTAAAAAACTTCAGATGAAGCTCTACTGTCAATCAATTATGATTTTCCTTTTTTTTTTTAAGAGGAAAAAACAGCCTTACAGTGGTTTGCAGTTAGAAAATTTAGAGGACGATTGCTGGCTTCTGGAATCTGAATTAATAGAGAGGTGAAAAATAAGACTGAAGAATCTGAGTTAGAAAGCTACCATCAGTGACTAGCTGCATGGCTTTGAGCAAGGTACATAACCATTCTGGTGCTCTTATCTATAAAATTCTTATAATGTCCAATTTTGGGTTGTTGTGATGACTAGATCTAATTAATATAAGGGCTTATTTATGTATGGCACTTAGAAGCTCAGTACATTTATAATCCATGTTGTTATATACATTGACTTGTTTCTGTTTAATACTATAGAAAAAATAAATAACAGCCACCATTTACTAAGTGCATAATGTATACCAGGCACCTTCCTCAGTGCTTTATGAGTATCGGTTTAAATGTTCACCAAAACCTATGAGGTATTTATGTATGATTAATAACCTCAGTTTCTTTTTCAGATGAGAACACTGAAGCAGAGAGTTGCTTGCTCACACTAACAAAGATTATAAGTGAGGGTAGCAGGATTTGAACCTAAGCAGTCAGCCATCAGGATCCATACTCATAACCATTAAGCTACAACAGGATGAAAGTTTAGAACGTTATTAAGAAGCAGGTATACCTATGTATTTGCGCATCTCTTTTTTTATGGGCAATGTTAATATTTGAAAATGTTTCTGTAAAATTGTAAGTTCATCCTTCCTCAGCTGGGCTGTAAAGGGAGAAATGCATGTGCTAAGGAAAGATGAAAGAAGTGAGGCAGATTAGCAGTCAGGATGAATGTTTTGACTGGCCAAAAACAGCCTGATGGTTTTGAGGTATAGCTGGAAGCATACTGAACTAAAAGCCAGGAGCTCTGTGCAGAGTTCCAGCTCTGCCACTAATAAGCTGTCTCACATTGCACCTCACATAGCCTATCACATCACCAAGGTGTCCTCATCTAAACTGAGGAGTTGAGTCTAGCATCTAGCCCAAATTAATTTAGACTGACAGTCTCTAAAGATTTCCTCAATTTTAATTAATTGTATTAATGTATTAAAAACTAGAAAAGCCGTCTTCAGCCATAAAGAACACCAGCGATATCTTTTCATCTTAGTACTGGGAATTTTAAAATTAAAATTTTCATTGAGTTTAATGAATGCATTTTATACTGTTTAATTCAAGAAAATTGAATAGATGTCATTTTGATTCAGACTAGGGAACTGAGTACTTGTGTTTTGGTTTGTGCCCAGACATGCCACTAGCTGTAGGACTTTGGGGCCAGCCTATGCTTTACTGTGACAATCTGTGTCTTGACTAAAACGGTTTATTTCCACATTCTTTTCCTGATATAACATTATTCACGATCCAGTTTTGACCAAGTTAACGACGTTTTGGAAATGAGTTTGTTATATCTATTTAACTATTTTGAAAAGCATCTTTGAAAAGTATCCATTATTTTCTAAGGAAACAAGCTCTGAGGAGCCTCAGCTGGTGACATGATGTACTATAAACCTACCATTAATAGACAGAAAGCCTCTGGCGAATGCTCTTTTTCTAAAGGCATGTGGCTAAGTGGTGGCCAAAAGTTCCAGGGTTTAGCTTCCTGACTTTCTGATCTGTCTAGGCAGGAAACTTTCCACTACTAGTAATTAGCACCCTCTAGACATCTGTTTCCCTAGGAAAAAAAAATGCATAAGCCACAGAAAGATTATAACTAATTATTATGATTTCCATTTCTGGGGCAAGGCCTTTTCATAAATAATTATGTCAGTGCAAAACTGGCAAATTTTAAGCCCTGGCCCTATTATTCATAATAATGAGTAGATTTATAACCCACAAGCTCATTAGCTATAGAAGGCTAATTAGGACTTTAACCAAAAACACCACTATGAGAACTGCTTGCTAAGGTAAACACAGCACTTTGGCTCTGAAAACACGCACTTCTTACCAAACAAATTCCACGTGCAGACCCTGGTGCACGAGTGATGTGACATAGTAACTACAATATCAGGAAAGAGGGTTTACAGCTCTTTACAAAGTAACGCTTGCACAGAGGTAGGCTTCCGTTTTCCTGAGGATGTATGTACAAAAACATGAGTGAACAGAAATCATGGCAGAATGAAATACTAGAAAGAGCGATGGACAAGCATGAGAAAAACCTCAGGTCCAATTCTGGCTGAAATACTGCCCACTCTCACAGCTCCGTTTCCTTCCATTTAATGTGAGAATGTTGAACTTAACACATTCTCAAGTCTGTTTCTAATCCTCACATACAATGGAGAGGAACTAAGGCAGAGGCACATTTCACTTCCTGGTTAACGGGATGCATTTATTAAATTTTATTTTATGTATTTTATACACACACTCTACTTACATGGGCCAGGTACTGTCCTAAACTCTTTACATATATAATACCATTTAATCTTCAGAGAAATGCCTTAAAGTAGAAATGCCTTCGTCTTACTTTACAGATGAAGAACTGGACCATATGAAGAGGTTAATCAATTGGACCAAGGTCACATAGGTAGTGGTTCTCAATCCTTGTGTCACAACATGCTGATATGCCACAAGTTCTTCACAGTCATATGCCAATTACAGCCAAAGTCTGATCACAGTCAAATGTTAATCAAGGTCTTAATTTATTTTAATTACAATTGCCATGCACTATTACTGAGATGCCTGTCAGAAGGGGTAGTTACTTGAGTGCCTCATGTGACATGGTGATTTTTAAAGATAATTATCAATGTTTAAAATTATTTTGTTGATTCTATTTTTTTTTTTTTTTTTTTTTTTGCTTTTTTATGTTCTACCTCCTGTCACTAAGTATAAAATCCAAGAAGACAAAATATTCTCTGGCTTGTACATTACTCTATCTCTAGGAACTAGAATAAACACATAAATGAGAATCTCTTTTTTCAGTGACTTGAAGGTAGATTAGATCTCAAGAAACAAACTATGAGTAAGACAGTTTGGAAATAATTAAAATAATACTGCCAAAATACCTATAATATGAAAAGTCATATTATAGGTCAAATCTCAAGTCGTTTCTTAACAAAGGAACCTACATATACGACTTAATTCTTATCAACCATATCATAACTCATCTTCATAATCAGGATTCCAATAACTTTAAACCTTGGTATCATTTTAAGGTATGTTATTTGCTACACTGCTTCTTGTGGTTGAGGACTCCATGTCAACTGTACCCCTAAGGATCCTTCTAAGCTAATATGGGTAAACCCATCCCTTTTCCAATAGTTGGCTCAAGAACTGGCTTGTAATGTAATTCTCTTCAGATAAAAGTAGGTATTTGGTGGATGGGACTCGAAGAAATATCTCCTCTGTGCTTACTGACTGCTGTAGGAAGACACTTTACTTCTTCTTATCCTGTCCAGGTGTGAGGCTTGGAATTGCTGCCACCATTTTGCATGAAAAGAAAAGGGGATCCTTTTTGATGCCACTAAACCACTGAACAAACATCCTCTGTAGCCCACCCTACCTCAGGATTTCCAGTTTGTCAGATAATAAATTTCTTTACTGATTAAAGTAGTTGTAGTTGAGTTTTTGGGGGACAAGCAGCCAAATTTATTCAGACATACCTGCAAAAGAATATTCCTTTAATTATCACTGTTATCTAGTGAACTCTTGCCTGTGATAACAGAAGACAAGTTTAAAAGAACGAAACGACCGGTGGCAACAGAACTGCTATCCTATCTTGAGCCAGTCTTCTGTAGCTCTCACCATTAACTTTCACCTCTTGGGGCCATGAACCTTCTCACACTTTCCCATCAAACACTAGGGAGGCCTGCTTTCAGGATTCTCATCAACCCAGTATTTACAGATGATCATTAAATTCTAATACTTTCGATTTTCTTTGACCAACTGGCACAACTCTGATCTTTACCACCATGAGATTGTTTAATCCACTAATAAAAATGTTAGTATTTAATGTCTGGCTGATAGAATTGCAAACTTCATTTCTATATTGTCAATATCTGCTACAGTTGCTTCTTTGATCTTCTCAATATGTCTTTGTAAACTTATATTGAACATAATAGGAAATCAGAGGTGAAAAATCAAGATGACATTACATAATGAAGTAAAAAAAAAAGATTTAAAAAATACCATTGTTTAATTAAATTAAGAGAATCTGAACACATTATATTCATCTCAAATCAAGTAGTTTAGTTTAACTTAGCAACACAGCAAAAGCCAAACACTTCACAGAAACTTAGAGGCTTTTCACTAATAGTAATTTGTCTCCTTATTTCTTCTTTATAAGAAACTTACTTTGATTATATGTCAAAGCTGTTTCTAATTCTGTCAAGTCCAGGTCCCTGCTAACCTCTTGCTCTCTCCTAACTATGCCTTTTAACACACGTTTCTTCCATCTAAAGAACTCTCTCTCAATACCTTATCATTTTGATTACTGTCACTTTGTAGTATAATCTGAAGTCAGGCAAAGTAATGACTCCAGCCTCATTCTTTTTTCTTAGGATGGTTTTGGCAATTCAAAGTCTTTTGTGCTTCCATACAAATCTGATTGGTTTTTGTTCTATTTCTTTAAAAAATGCTGATGAGTCTATGGCCATGCTACCCTGAACAAGCCTGATCCCGTCTGATCTCAGAAGCTAAGTGGGGTCGGGGGCCTGGTTAGTACTTGGATGGGAGACTACCTAGGAAGACCAGGTGCTGTAGGCATAAAAAATAAAAAATAAAATAAATAAAAAATAAAATAAAATAAAATAAGGGATTGTAAACTGACAAGGTCCTTGCTATCTGTGAGGTCAACCAAATGTTGCCTTGCTTAAAAAAAAAAAGCTGATGGGATTTTGATGGGGATTGTATTATACCTGTATAATGCTTTAGGTAATATGGTCATATTAACTCTGTTGATTCTTCCAATCCAAGAACATGGAATATCTCTCCATTTCTTTGTATCTTCTTCGATTTCTTTTAATAGGGTCTTATAGTTTTCATTATATAGGTTCTTCACATGTTTTGTTAGTATTACTCCTAGGTATTTTATTCTTTTTGTTGCAATCTCTTCTTTACATAAATCTGGGATATATAGTCCTCTCTTTCACTCTAGTTGATAACTAATAAGATAAAATGAGACAATATGAACAATACTGGAAAACTGGAAATAATGAATATGTTCAACAGATGAAATTAGCTAGCTTTGGGATATGTGTACTGTGAATTATATGCAACTAGCAAAAGCATACTGTGGAAGAGTATATATAATGCAGTATTATGTAAAAAAAGTTCCAAACATTGTAAATTTATCCACTGACAATACTGACAATATTTAATAGGCTCCCTCTATGTGCCACCTGCTTCCAATATAAGGATGAGCTAATTGTACGTATACCTCATCTTTCACATTCTGTAGGAATGACAAATATTAGTCAAATAATTACATGATATAAAGGAGAGCAATATGAACCTATAACTATATATAATAAGAATACTTGACCCAATTGAAGGTCTAAGCACTGATCAGATATTTGAAAGATGGTTTTTAGTTAATTGATAGAGTTGATGAAAGAACATTCCAGGAAGGAAAAATTGAAGAGTAAAACATCTTATGTTAGAAAGGGAACTATACATTTGTGAACATAAAACAAGGCCAGGAGCTGAAAAGCAAAAAAGGGTAGGAGCAGTGTTGCCTGATATGGTTCATAAGGATGTGTTAATTATACTGCAGAAGCTATGAGGTGTCTTCACATGCACTAAAATTTGTCAAGTGCTTCCTGGAGTTGTGCAGAGCATAACATAACAACTATACAGAACAACCTTGAGAAACAGTGTGATGCAAGGTGATGCTAAAAAGGTAAGATGTTAAAGGGTCTTAAAAACTATAATAAAGAGTTTATCTTCATCTGAAGTGTAATGGAAAGCCATTGAATGGTTTTAAGATCAAATGTGTCATTCACAAAGATAACTCTGGCTACGCTGTAGAGAATAGTTTGGAGGGAGAAGTATGTAGGGCATTAAACCAGTCTGCCGGTTAATATAGCAGTCCAATGAAACACAATGACAAATTAACTATTGTTAGCCATAGTTTTAGTATAGCTGAAAATAAGTCGCTGGATCTGGGAGATATTTTAGCAATAAAATTGCTAGGACTTGGACTGGATTGGATATGAGGAGAGAGGGAAAGAAGATGTTAAAAATGAATCTATGTTTTGCTTGGATAACTAGAATCTATTAGTTATCTATCGTACTCAGAGATGGGAAAGAGTTGAAGAGAAGCAGGTTTGGGGCTGAGATTTGTGTGGTATTATCACATAGTGTATGAGCCTATTTTTACAGAAGAACCAAGAACACATGCTCAGAAAAGGACAAGATTTTGAAGAAAATAAAGCCCAATATTAACATTTTTAAATATGCACAATGATAACAGAAAAGGCTATCATAGTACTATCTGAACTTTTTTGTATATTTAAAGTTTTCCATAATTTTTAAAAAGGCTTTTTAAAAAATATGTCATTCCAGTCTTTGTTATACCTGGGCTAACCGATTACTGCTCTGTGACTCCCCTCTGATTCCGTGTACTCTCCTTTAAAAGAATTTATAAATTCGGCACTTTCTAACGCTTTGCTGTGTCACCAATGCCTTACTTCACTGCAAGCCCCTGCAGGGGAGGCACTAGTTTCTTCCAGGTTCTTGCAGTCTTCCCTACAGAGCCTATTTTGGAGCTTGCCATTCGGATGTGCTCCATGAATATTGCACATTGGCTTTTTATCTACTTGCCCAGTTACACTGAAAATATTCATGAGGGATTGTTCTAGCTCCATCAAGGAAACAGCCAGTGCAGTTTAATTTAGCATATCATAAGTATTCTGCAAAAACAAAAGAGGAAGAGAGAAACTAACAAACGAGGCTTTGGCTGCCAATAGGACAAGTTTATAATTTGTGATGTACCTCCAACCAGAATTTACTCCCAGGAGGTAAAGAATGGCATGCACACCACAAATTACCAATCTCTCCTTACATCCTGCCCAGCTCAGGGCAGTCTGTTAGTCTACTGGCTTTCACTCAGTTTTGTAGTATAATTTGGCAAATTAGCAATAAGGTCTGGCCTAAGTGCATTTCACATGTAGTTAGCTATAATAATGCATATGTTATGCTTCATTTACACAATATGTTACAGCTATTATCACTGGTTGAATTTACCTTTTATTATTGTTTCAATGTTATTCGGGAGCTAAGATAAACTGATGCCTGAGCAAACTCATCCAATGACTCATATACTTTCTGTGTAGGGCTTCCTTGAACTTTCTTTGAATTGCTAAAGGAAATAATTTCTACCTCCCAATATGCCACCTTGCATTAACCATTTTCACTGTATATAACTCTATTAAAAACCTTCAGG
Organism: Pteropus medius; assembly: GCF_902729225.1. Taxonomy (NCBI): domain Eukaryota; kingdom Metazoa; phylum Chordata; class Mammalia; order Chiroptera; family Pteropodidae; genus Pteropus; species Pteropus medius. The sequence continues at coordinate 4,008,585 of NW_024340699.1, forward strand.
GTACTTTTATGAAAGCAAACTGAAAAAAATACAAATAAACCAAAGGAAGAATCAGAGATGCTAGGTGCCCCAAGAATCTTTTCCAAGATCAGTGGCATACTAGCATGGTCCTTCCTCCTCAAACCTAAAACACTGGCCTCTGTGCAGCTCCAGGACTCTGACAGAAGCTAAAGCTTAGTTATTCAAAAAGATGGTTTTTCTCTCATATTCTGTCATGAAGAGAAAACACGGCAATAAACTTTTATTACAGAAAAGGCACATCCAGGAAAAAAAAAAATGGATGTGCTGCTAGTAATTTTTAGGAGGCCACAGAGAAGAGCTGATTTCAAGTTTTTTGGTCTCACAATCTCTTTTCACCCTTCAAAAGTACTGAAGACCCCTTGTAGCCTTTGTTCATGAGGGTTTGATCTATCTATAACAGTTAACCTGGCCAAGGCTTATCGATTTGCTTGGTCTTTTCAAAGACCCAGCTTTTAGTTCCATTGATTTTTCTCTATTGATTTCCTGTTTTCAATTTTATTCATTTTTATTCAAATATTTCTTTTCTCCTGCTTACTTTGGACTTAATTTGCTCTTCTTTTTCTAGTTTTCTAAGGTGGATAGTCATTGCACAGTAGTTAAGCATACAACTACTAGTACAATCTGCTGCCTCTGCATTGATTTGTACTGAGGTATCAGTAATTTTACTGGCTATTGTTTTTGTATCATTATGGCAAATTTCAAACACCAAAATAGAAAATAATGTCCGGGTATTATTATAAAAGTAGTTTATACTTTGAGAACTGCTTTGAGAACCACTGTTCTAAAATTTAGCACATATAAAAGTTTTTATTTTGTATGCTATATTGAGATTACATACAAAAATGGAATGGTTAATGGTCAATACCTCTTTTCTCTAAAATTGTTTTTGCTCAACGACATTTTTTTTTTTTCTCTAAGAACATAAACGGCCCTTCAGGGCATCCATTCTTTTCATCACTGGCTACCTTTCGCTATCACAGAAATGAAGCTAGACGACCAACAAAACTGTCTAATCCGGGTTTTTGCACATGAAGAAACTGAGACCAAGAGAGAAAAACTGACTAGTGTAAGGTTGAAATTTTAAGTCTCCTGATTTCCAGTCTGATCATGTTTTACTTTTTCATATGACTTTACTCAATCATTTAATTCTTCTCTCTTTAGTATGTTTATTCCTTCCCCCCGTTCTTCTTTTAATCAGACACACTCCTAATCATACATAGCAATATCTCTCACTTATGTTTTGCTGGTTTAAGCTAAAAGATCTTTATTGTCTCTGTGTTGTTTGACTACATTTAAAAGCCGTGCTCTAGCCCAAAGCACTTAAAAATGGTTTAGTCGAAACCTCTGAATGATAAAGTTTGAAGAGAAAAAAGAACGTATATAACTCCTAATTATTTTTCCACGCATTTGAAATCTTTCTGGAAGACAAAATATTGTTTAAACGTAAATAACTGCAGTAGAGAGGAAACAAGTTCGTCCTGGAATGCTTTGTCTGAAGATAGCAGTTTATTCCACCCTGCAGTGACTGTAACCTTGCCTAAATTAAATATAATGAGTAAGAAACTATTGAGAAAGGAAAGTAAAAAGCGCAAGAGGAGAAAAATGCAATAGATATTTTTGGTCCTAAATTACAGGTTCACTAATCTAGCTATACCATATTGCAGATGTTTCTTGGTCCATTATAAGTGAACCACAGCAAATTTCCTCCTACACAGAATAAAACTGTTACCTTAACCTCACCTCCCCAAACAAAAGGACAGTATGAGATGATATGAGCATAAAGCATTGGATAACAGCTTTAAAAATGTTCCCATCTGAAATCAATGATGCCGTTAGCTATTAAAATGTGGATAATAATTCTCTTAACAGTCATTTAGGTGCTATTAAGTTCTTGTTATATGAATTTCTAAGAGCACTTTATCGTAGAGATAGGACAAACTGGGTTTGAATACATTTCCTAAAATAAATTGTTAAAGGGCCTTTCTATGTCCAGTATATGGAAAAAGCCTAAGTGGCCTATTTAAAGAGAAATATCTAGAAACTGAGTTGCCACATTGCTTCTAAGATCTCATAATCTAAGCAGCAAGGGCTTTACTAGAAATGGATATTATAAAGTTGACTTTCTTTATAGAGCTTAAAAGATAGGATTTTTATACTTATTTTTTGAGTATTATACCTTGGTTTTTGCTAGGTTTTGCATAATACAGATCTAAAGATGGCTGTAGCATGACAGTTCTGGCTTATATGACAACAAACAAACGTGGTGACCTGCACATTTCCTGTCAATCTTTCACAGTCTTTAATGGCTGAAATTTAGTGAGAACAGTGCTGTATATTTCTGTTTGTTCTATTACAAAGGCATATTAACTATGTATCCATGGTTTCAAGTTTAATACATCATCTAGCATTCATATTTTAGCCATAACGAACTGTTAAAATTTGGAACTCATTTTTTGTGTCATATATTATAAATTTTAAGGGATTATCTAAAATTTCAGCCTATTTCTGAACATTAGCTTAATTCTTTTTGTGATCTCTTTCTCTGATCCAGCAATTTTATAGACATTACATGCCTAAACATAACATTGAGGGAAAAACGGAAACTGTGGGTGTCTGCCCTGTGGGGCTCTCATTATGTTAGTGTCACTTTAAGACACTAAAAACAGAGCTAAAATCCTTTCCCCCTAGGGGAATGGCTGAATAGCTTTTAGACAAATGACAGGAACATAAGGGCTAGTGAGGATAGTTCTTCTAGGCCAGTTTTATTTCATTCCTTAACTATGGATGGAACAGGACACTGGCAGATAATTTCCAATGAGCCATAGTAAGAGATCAAGCAATGCTGAGTGAGATGATTCTACAGACAGAAATGATCAACAAATCTAAGACAAGAACTGACCATAACAAATGAGAATGTTTCAATATTCAGTTTTGCTGAGTAAAAACCTAGAACATCACCCTGGGAACATTATTCCACTCTCAGCTACAAATTTGGGGTGAAATTAAAAGTGGAAAAAGGAAAATGTGACAATTTACCTCCATTTTACAAAGAGCAAATCTTTGATTCAACTGTCACTCAAAGTGACAGAAGTCAGAGTATTTTGAGATGAAATTGGCTTAAAGATGAAGAAAGCTGAGAGGAAGAAGAGAAGTTTAAATTTATATTCTACGTTCTAGGAACATTCTAAAATATCAAAAGAATATGAATAATAAGAACAACATCTATTGAGCACTTGCTATAAACATAATTCTGTCTTTCATGTGCCATAATGAAACTAAAGCAGGGCAGACATTAAAATGTTCTTTTACAGGTAAGGAAAAGAGTAAATGCAAGAGTATCAGAATTTAATAACAAAAATTGCAAATGGCAAAATTTGTCATTCAACTCCATAATACTCCAAAACACAGACTCTACTTGCTGGATTACTTAACCAAACTGTCATTCCATGAAGGTTATTAAATTTTTTACATATATATGTACACACACATATATATGTTTGATGTTAACTAAGTATATATATTTAGATATACATATAGATAGATAAGTACATATAGATACCCATCAAATAAATATATGTATATTATATACATATATATATACATGTATATATATACATACATATATATGTATATATGTGTGTGTTATATATATATATAGAGAGAGAGAGAGAGAGAGAAAGAGAGAGAGAGAGAAAAATAGAGATAGAAAAGATTTTATCACTCTTCAAACTCATTCCATAGTTCAATTCCCTGAGTCAGGAGAAAAGAAGTTAGGCTACAGCTCCTTTTCATTAAAATTGCATTTGAACTATTATATTTTGCCTAAATATGATTATACTCCTTTCTCGAATTAATTTGGTCCTTGTGAAAAAAATGTGGATTGTTAGCATTGGATCACAACTTTGAGTCCACTCTGAATATACTTTATCAAGAAAAAAGTGATAATTATGTCTGCAAGAATTTTAAAGATATGCTCCCACAGATATAAAATAAAATTTAGATTCTGTGCCAACAAATGGGCAGTACGGAGAGGAGTGTGGAGACTTCTCTATAACATCCAACGCTGCAGTGCATAATCATTAATGAATGTACACAAAAAACAGAGCTGCAGGGAACCAGATTGGCCAGAAGTTTCTTGTTTAAGCAAACCAAACAAGGCCCAAGCTATTCTGAAATTCCATAAGTTGTGTGATGACATTTAAAAACAATTAGAAGTGAAAAAAAGACAGAGAAAGACAAATACTGTATGATCTCACTTATATGTGGAATCTAAAAAAAAAAAAAACGAACTCACAGAAACAGAATAGATTGGTGGTTGCCAGAGGCAGAAGATAGGGAATATAATGTACAGCATGGTGACTACAGTTAACCATACTGTATTATATGTTTGAAAATTGCTAAAACATTCTCATTGTGAGAAAAAAATTGTTAAGTATGTAAGCTGATGAATTTTAAGTCAACTTATCATGGTATGGTAATCATTTTGCAATATATACATATATTGAATCATTATACTGTACACCTTAAACTAATACAATGGTATACGTGAATTATTTCAATAAAAATGAGGAAAAGAGTAATAGGCAGACCAATATAAAAGAGTATAAAAAGTTAACTTGTATGACTTCAAATTCAATATTGCAGCTAATCTTTTTAAGAAACTATCACTTGTTGAGTTTGATATAGTGTAAAAGAAAAATACCCACAATTATTTAAAAGAACTGAAAATTCTACTCCATATTCCTACCATTAAAAGCAAAACAAAATAATATGAATAAATATCAGTTTTAGAAAATAAATTACTAGAAATAAATCGGAACTCATTCAATTGTTGAGCCTTGTGAGATTTACAAAAGCACTGAAATAGGAAGTAAAGATAAGCTATGACAGGTGATTAAACTAAAGCAGAAGGATCTTGAAGGCCCACACAAATCTCACATCCACTAAAACGCTCACTACTAGAGTGTATGTATCCACAACCTCATCAGTCTGATGTGATGATTCTGATCTAGTCTTGACTGGTAAAATAGATATGTCAACCCCTGGATTAAATGGAATGAACTTCAAGTATCTACAGATATAAAAGTAATTACAGGTGTGGTAGTCAATGGTTCCATTATAGGTAATTGTGAGGGGGACTTTGTTTTTACATGTATTTAAATTTGCTAGAAAACTATAATCTTATATTTTAAGACAAAGCCATTTATATCCAACAATATTAATATTTGATTTCAAATTAAATGCATCAGGAAAAAAGCACACACATGATATAAAAAAAACCTGAAGGGGACAATATCATAAAATATTTTTCATTTTCTTTTTAAAATGAGGTAAAAAGAGTCTTTAAAGACATACCTCATCATTTGACAGTGATATCCAGGGATACCAATTACACCTTGATCAAGGTGAGCAATAAGGAATATTCCCAAGTTTATGCAATAAAGTATATCTTATTGTTAGAATGCTACTAAATAAGTTTTTACACAAATAACATTACACATGAGGGAATCACTGATTAAAGAAATGAAAAATATATAGTAAAACATATTGTGAATGTGAAGAAATAAAGTTCAATACATATATGATCTTGCTGCCCACTTGGGACAATACTGTTTTACTGGACATTTCTGAACACTAATTATAAACCAAGACTGGATATTCTAACACCTTAATCTAACTAAATTAATAAAATAATTTATACTTCAAAGAAAAATTGTCTGTAAAAATAGAACAAATATTGACCCAACATATTGACTTTTGAAAAGTTTAGATAATCTCATAAAAAACCATGGGTTTTCTCAGAGATGTTTTCAAAGCGTACTTTAGAGAGACATATTTTTATGTTTGTCCTTGTGCCTGTCCTTGGGTGAAACAACAGACTGGAGGAATCATGTGACTAATCCAGTAAGCTAATTTTTATTCATTTATTTATGCAACAAATATTAGAGTACCAACAATATGTCAGACATTTGAGGCTTCCTGTTGGCATTAAATAATATGTAATACTCACTATTAAATATTTATGGGTTACTATATTAAGTTGAAATAATAGTTAAAAGTAATATTGTGTAAAGTAGAGCTATTTTATAATGCTGAAATATATAACTACATACAGTGAAAATATAACAGATTTATCTTTGGCTTACTATCATAGAAACAAAATATGTAGGGTCAAAATATCTGGGTATGTAGGAACAGATAAGCATTTAAGTAGCTAGGTGTTTTAACATACCTCATTCTTTATGTGAATAAAATAATCAAAAGTGACTTAAGAGAGCTGAATAAAAGAAAATTAGTAAGAACGGAATTAAACACAGTATTCTGAAAAAAAATTGTATTTTCTTTTTAAGTATAAAAATTTACTCAAATTTTGATCATATATTTGGTCACAAGAAAAACTCAATAAATTCTTTAAAATGGAAAAACTGTAAATCCCATTCAGTAACCATATCTAATACAAATCAAAAGAAAGAGAAAGAGAAATCAAAGAAAAGCAATAGAAATCAAAAGTAAAAACTATATACAGCCTCTCAAATATATAAAAGTACTCTCCTAAACTCATTCTGAAGCAAAAGGTAAAAAAACAAACAAACAAAACAAAACAAAACAAAAAAAACCCTCAGTTGCTGAAAAAAAACAAACCAGTAAGAATAATTCCTTATTTCAAAATTCATGGGATATGATCAAATAGCACTATTTTGGAAGGAGTAAATGGAATGAAGGCAATCACTAATTTTTTTGTAGCTGCTACCATCATTTTGAAGGGGAGAGACAGACAGTGAGAGCAGAACCAGCCAGCCACACTGACAAAAGGCCACAGAAAAGTAGTCAGAGAAGATCCTGGCCATTGTGTTGTCACCATTGCAACAGCAGTAAGAATGTGGGCTCTAGGCTGGGTTCCTGCAGTCAGATTCTCTTTCTCCCATGTACTATTTGAGTGTCCGTGGGCAAATTTCCCTTCTTTAAAATAGGAAAGGTAAGTATTTCTTTCATGAGGTTTTCATAAAAGGTAAATAAGTTATCAAAGTCTAGAATAGTGCCTGGACAAAGTAAATTCTCAATAAAATTAGCAAAATTCCAGTGGGAAGAAAATCCAAATAGGAAGATAAAAGGTGTCAAATTTTACAAAAAGTGAAAGGGTGTAAGAGTTCAGAAGATATCATTGGACGTGACTAACTGGTTGCCACTTGAAATTATAAGAATGAAATTTGAGAAGAGAAAGGGAAGATAAAGATGACGGACTATAGGAGCTTATATTGTTCCCACATAATGTTTTGGGAAGAAAAATCTTTGAGGATGTCCAGTAGGCATTTTTAAAAGTATTTTCTTTTTTTATTAAATGTATTGGGGTGACACCGATTATTAAAATTATATAGGTTTCAAGTGTACATATATAATGCGTTGTGTTCACCACCCAATCAGCATGACTATCTTAACAAAGTAGGCATATCTCAACCAAAATAGAGATTGGTTCATATGAATCATTTTGCAATGCTACTTTCTTTTTCTTGAATCCCCTGTTAGCCTTCTAAAGGCCCATCAGTATTTTTCACTTAATCACAATACATATCTTTGCTTAGCACAATCATTCAATATATTTAACCAATGTATTTAAAAAATATCTATTGAACACCTCTGATTCTGACAGCTTTTATGTTGAAAGTTGGAAATCAACACATACCAGTCTCAGAAGGTAAATCGAAATCTGATTTTTAAGACTAGCCAAAAATACAAATATTTATGTAAAACTTTTAAGTGTTGGCTCAAAAAATATTAAGACCATACAAACAAAATAAATACGAGTAAGTTCATACTTGATCACCATGACAATTTAGTTATTGATATAGAGTTTCTCACCTGTTCTAACTTCTAATCTCTTCCAATGTTTCTTGTAAAATTTGTGCCTTTTGGGGGAGGGGAGTGTTCTCTAAGGTACAAGAGATTGAGAAATAAATGAAATCAGAACACAGTGCCGAAATTCCCAGGGCATTTATTTCATGTCCTTTGGTCATCCCATTTTTATTCTAGTTCTGAAAACATTGTACTGACCAGATTTCTTATTAAAGGCAGTTTTGGGCTGAGCATAAAGTTATAGAACTATATCTCAACTGACCCACATCTTTTCAAAAATGAAACTGAAGAAAATACACCTTCCTTTCAGGTACAATTCTTTCACAGGAGTGAGAATATTTCCTTGGTACTTAGCAATCCCCAAAGCTCTTAACTAACTTCAGGAAATCCATTAAAAGACTCTTTTTAAAATTATATAATATATAGGCATTATCCTTTTTATTTTCAAATGAGAAATCAGAAACTCACAGAAAATAAACTATTTACTATTAAGTCACATAGTTATAAATAGAGGGGCTAAGATTCAAAACCATAATTATGTGATAATTCTGTACGGAACAAAGGAGATTGCTAAATTGCAAACAATAAAAGACTGTGGAGTAAAAGACAAATAAAAGGGTGAAAAAAGTAAAACCAGTACATAAAAAAGGGTGGCAGTGGCAATAACATAAAAAATCCCTCACCCAACAGTCTGCCTCACAGCGTTCTCCTTTGCTTTCCATACCGTACAGGGAAACAGAAGAACTTTTGGATTGTGCCTCTTAATAAGAACAGTCTGTAACCTGCCAAGGTTAGCTAACAACAGGATCCAAAGAGATACTGAAAAATGCATGATCACTCCTGTTTTTTCCCACTCACTGAGTAGAAAAAAAAAGAAACAGCAATAGGAAAATAGGAAAATGTGTGCCATCTTTTTATCTTCGCTCCAATGGGTAGGGAGGCTATATCCTATATCTATTGGTAGCGTCCTCATACTTCACTGGCTAAATTTTAAAAAAAACAGTTCTGGTAGTCTCTTTCTTGATAGAATTACAGTATTGTTATTTTTTAATGAGGTTCATATCAGAAATCTTTAGCAGAGAAAGATTTACACAAAAGGTCAAATGTACACAATGCAATATATATATGTACATGCCTTACTGCTAAATTGTACACCTGAAATTTACTAGATTTCATTAACCAATGTCACAATAATAAAAAAAAAATTTTTTTAAGGTCAAATGTGTCACAGTAAAGACTGGAGGACTGAATAAGGAAATAAGCTACACTATTATTTATTAAAAGGGGTAAAGAGAGGTGCTGACCATTTCTTATAGCTTTCTGCATAGTTGGAAGTAAAGGTATTATCTTTGGATCTTAAAATATCAAAAAAATCAATTAAAAAGATTATTTCTTAGAAATAAATGCCACCTAAATACCAAAGTCAGATAATAGGAAGAGCAAAGTTGTTCTTTTTGGTTTTATTAAACCATAGCCAAGATATCAAACTATGACTTGCCAAAGTTGTCTAGAATTTATATGAAAATGTTCATAGTGAACAGGATCAGTTGAGGAAGTGTCTGATGTCCATAGCACAGCCTGCTGGGTCTCTCTGGTGAAAGACAAAATAATTTAGTAAAGAATCTTCTCTATTGCTGAAAAAAATTGCTTCACCAATTATCACAGGCTTAACTGCAGTTGTAATTTTGGGGCTGTAGGATTCATCTGCTGCTGAGAAACCATTTTGCAATTTGTCTCTCAATCTCTTGACATTCTGCAGTGTTATAAAGATTGACAAATTTATACTAAATACTGAATTTCAAAAGGAAAGGTATTTTTAGTCATTTCTTATGAGCAAATAGTACACATAAAATAATTATGTACCCGACATCAATAATAGGAGTAAAGAAAATGGCTAATCTTTCTTGTTATTTCTTATCTACTTCCATATTGATATTTTAAGAAAGAATGTGTAGTGTTATTCTTTTAAATGTAATTTCTAATGTACACTGATACCATGCTGGTATGATGCAGTCTGGCCAAGTATTGTAAACTCAAAAGTTTTCAGGGTCTAGACAGGTAAAGTCCTGAAAGAAAGTGGGTCCAGTTGGAGAAGAATCACATGGCCATCTTGGTCTATGGTTTGGTTATCCAGCTTCTGCTAGAGATACAAGGAAGATATAAATTTACATACTGTATAAATGGCATAATGGTAAAGGATGTTCAATATTGGTGTCACGGTCAGGAAGACAGGGTCTGCACCCTACCAAAGTGGAAACCCAGATCTCACCAAAGGTGTCAGCCATTCCTCAGTCCCACCTTGTAACTGCTTTTGAAAATGTGGGTCCAGAGTCACTCCCAAATTTTTTTAAATTTTTTGAAAATGTTTCAAAAATATCATGTCAACATGAACTAAATGCATCTGTGAATTGTTTAGGTCATGAGCCTGGTCTATGTTTGTCTAGTGGTCAGGAAGTACAGAGAACAGATAAGACAAAAATCATACAGCTGTATGTGAATTAGTATAGTTTGGGCGATATTCCCATTAGAGATCTATCTTGATGTCCATTTCATTCTTGAGTTCTTCTAGTTTGTGTACTCAAGGGGAAAGGAGGGCAAGGAGTGAAGAAGGACATGTAGACCAGGCTACAGGAAAATGGACAGAATAGAAATATTGCAATCAACTCTGTATACTTGGGTGTTGGAGTCAAATTTGCTATCCACTGGTTTTATGACACTGTGCAAGTCATTTAAGTGTGCCAGTTTTTTTCCTCTTTTGCATTGATGGGCATTAGACTAATATTGTCTAAAATCTCTTCTATTCTTAACAATCTAGAATAGAAGTAGGCAAAGTATTTTACAGCTTCTCAGTGACACCTAAGGAAGTTGTTAGTCATATTATATCAAGCCTATAATTTATCTTTACGCTCCTTATATAACTCTTTTACTTATATAATTTTCATTTTTAACAATTACCTTTATTTTTATACTTCCATGCACTAAGAAAAAAAAAGAAAGAAAAGAAAAAGGAAAAAAAAAAACACCTCTTCCTATGCCTATGCTTAGGAATTGGCAAAACAGACTTCATCTCATGTGTCAGGTCTAACACTGCGGGAGCTTCCTAGAGGACTATTCAAAAGGATCGTAAGCATTCTAGAGGTGGTACAGTGTTGTGACTGATTGGCAACATTTGCATGGGTGAGGGAGAATGATTTATAGCTTACGATACAGAGCAGGTTTAGAAGAATTGATTTTGAATCCTAAAATTCAATATAAACTGAAACTTGGTTTAAACATCCAAGATTCATGGCTATTTTTTTTCTCTATACTTCTTAAGGGACTTTAGAAATAAAAACATTTTTAGCCCCAAAATATCAACCTCCCTTTTATTTATTGTGTGTGTGGCGGGGGAGGAGGGGAGAGTTGAGGAGGGCAGAAGTACATGTTTTCTCACATTAAAAGAGACATTATCAAAAATGTCATTATTTTAAGTTTTATTTCAAAGAACTGGAAATTCATAGGCAAAATATACAACCTACATGTTGAATTAAAATTAAGCAAAGTTAACTCTATATCAGTTGCATTCTCAGGTATTTGCTAACAAATCAAGAGTTGTTTATCTTATTCTTCACGACTTGGTTAAATATGGGGAAGACGAGTGGTATGAAGTGTACTAGAACTGTCAAAATTTAGCTAGACATAAGATTCTTATCAGGACTTATACACAGGTATATGAGATACAGGATTCTATGTTCAACATCACTGCAAAAGGACTGAATGTTGCTAGAAATGTCAAAATTTTAAATGAAAATAAACTCTTGACATTTTTAAGGGAGGAGAGCCCTTTTGCCCAGGAGTTTCAGCAGGAACTTAGAGTTAAATAGTATTCGAGAAAAAAAAGAAGGGAGAAAGGGAGGGAGGGAGGGAGGAGGGAGGAGGAAGGGAGGGAGGAAGGAACAAAGAAACGAAGGGAGAGAAGAAAGAAAAAGGGAAACTCTACCAAATGTCATAATCTCTAACCTCTAGGAATACTTTTTAAAGGGAGTTACAAAGTTTGTCTGCCAAAAGAATTATTTATTGTATAATGAGATGTTACTGTTTCTCAAATAGTTTTTAAAGGTTCTGATTTTAAAACATCCATATGTACAACTTTTAATATAATTTTATTTGTAGTACTTACTATAAACTATGATAGAAAAGAACTGTCTAAGAGAGTTCTATCTTTTCCTTGGTGAAGAGATAAAAATAATCTGAAGTTTATTCTATCAATTTTCAATAGGTAAAGGTGTACTATTTTAGGGCTTTAAGATCCCTGGAAAAAATTCATTCTCTAAGTAACTTTCATAAAGAAAGAGTTACCTACATAGAGATAAATTCAAATTACCACAAGCTTTGAATTCCTCAATTAGCAAAGAATAAATTATCATGTAGTCATTTTATTGTTCAAGTTCATACTTATTAATAAATATTTTTAAAAGAAAAGGAAAAACTTTTGGGAAAAGAAGAGCCATACTTGAAGATTCAGGTACTTAACAAACTTCTCACATGAAGCTTGCTCAGATGGACATTTCAAATCTCATTTAAATTTCTACCTTAATGTTAGAAATATGTCTCTTTTCTCCCAAGAACCAGAGCCACGACTTTTCCAATTATAGTGCTATGCTTGGAAATCCCTCAATCTCTAAATAAAAGCCCTCTCTGGATTCCATGGGAAGAACTGTGTGGGTTATACAACTTTACCTCTGACACAACCATTAGGCTAAGAGATCTGTCAACTCAGAGGGAAAGAAAGTCCATTTATTTTTTATATCTGCTAAAAAAATCAGTACAGCTTATGTAGGGGTGAGGGTGGGGGGGATGGAAGCATGTTTCATTTCTTATTCTGAGTAATTCCCTATTGAAAACAATGCATCTTCTACCTTTGAATATCTTCTCATTAAAATTCCAAAAATTATTATATATCTCTAAGTTTCTCTTAGAGAAACTATCATATGACTTGGAAAAAATGCAACCACTAAAATTTGCTCATGCTATAATGTAACCTTATATTAAGTTAATGAGGGTCTTTTATCACCAAAAAGTAATACCTTGATTATGGAGAATCACCAAGAAGGATTCCATAGGACTATGAGATCAGTCTTAGCATAAGAAGGAATTACATGCCCTGAAGTGTGTCCTTAATTATTCAGAAGATTAAGTAATCATCTACATGGAATTTATCAATAATTAATATGCCTACCTTAATGCACATTAATGAACTCCCCTTTTATAAAGTGAATCATCCATATTCAACACCATAAAAGTTTAAAATTTTAACAACCGTAAATGTTACATCAAAAGTGAAAGCTCAGGCTTGGATCTTTTTCCAGGTTTTCTCATCTAGTCCTACATCACTGAATACTAATTAAGTGCTGCTGTTGCCTCTAAAGTTTATTTCTCTAACGTGGTCCTCTCCATTGTACTCCATATCCATTCACTAAACCACTGGGTTGATCTTTCTACTTGGATAGATACCTATTGATCATTTTAAACTTAATACTTCCAAAAGTTGACTATCTCAACTTATCAAATTTACTCTTCTACCCATTTTTGCCATTGGGATAAGAAAAAGGTCACCATCTACTCTATGGTACAGATTTATAGATCTACAAGTTGTCCCAGATTCCTTGCTTACCCTCATCCATGCAATGCTCCAGAAAGTTCTGTTCATTCTACCTGCAAAATATAACTCCAAAGCACCCACTTCTCTCCACCTCCACTGCTAGCACCTAGCCCAAACCACCATCTTCTCTTGCCCAGCAAACTGCAGTTGTCTCTGAAATAGATCTTGTTTTACCACTGCCCCTTCTCCCAAATAGCAGCCAGAGTAATCTTCTGAAACCGTAAATCAACCCATGCCACACCACTGAACAAAACCCTATTTTGACTTCACATCGCATTGAGAATAAAGTCCAAATTCTTTACTTTCAAGGCTCTTTATCATCTAATCCCTGCCTTGTCCTTGAATCCTCTATATTGTTTTTGTTGTCTCCCTTGAACATAAACTCCAAGACAGCAGAGACTTTTCTGTCTCATGGGCCCCCAGCCCAGTCCCTAAAAATGTGTAGTGTATAGTAGACTCTGAATACATGTTTCTTAAAAAAAAAAATGACTCAGGTTTCCCAAATATCAACACAAATGCATGCACGCAAAATGAGGCAGAGGGTAGTATTAGTCATTGTGCTACTAAAATAAGATCATATAACACATATTTCTGCATCCTTTTTCCTCATTAGACAATAATTTAAGGGGTCCTTTCTATTCAGATGGTAAAGCTTTAGTTTCTTCTTTTTAATGGTGCATAATAATGCATTAAAGAAATAAAAATTTTTCATACATACCCCTATTAATGGATCTTATTTTTTCCACTCTTTGCCACTTTGAATAATGCTACTACATCTCAGTCCATATGTCCTCATATAAAGATACATCTATATATCTATGAGATTGACTACCCAAAATTAAACAGCTGGGTCAAAATTATATACTTTTTCAAGTTAATATTATCAAGAACAAAAGCTGTAGCTCTTCACATTTCTGTAGCAAAATATGAGAGTATTCCTTTTCCACATTCATTGCATTACTAAGAATTTAAGAAGCTATTTTTGCATGTTTTTTTTAATTTTTAAATTTTGAGTTTCATTATATCATTTATATATAATGTTTATTTATACTTTTTAACACTACCAAAAAAAGTTCTCTTTTAAACAATGAAATATTTTTATCTATTTTCTTGTTGTTTTTCTTTAGTTTGTTTTTACCCTTGATTAAGGTCTTCACACCCTGAGATTGTAGATATCATCTCACATTTTCTTATAAGATTCTTATAAGATTTCTTATTGTCCTAATGTTTAAATTTAAAGTTTTAATCCATATAGAATATATTTTCAAATGTAATAGGAGATGGAGTATCCACTATCATTTTCTTCTAGAGCTGTTTTGAAGATGTCACCACTACCTATTTACATATTAAATCAAACTACCACTCTATCACATGGCAGTTTGTCGTATGTATCTCATATGTCTCCTTTCTCAAATATTCTGGGATGTACACTTGTCCATTGATTTATTTGCCTATTCCACACACTACCACTATATCAAATTGGTTGCAGAGACTTTATATTATCTTCTCACTGTTGTTTAGGTATTTGGCAACATTTATGGTTCCATATAAATTTTAGGATTATCTTATACAAATAAAGATTCATGTGGTATTTTAATTGGAATTGTATTAAATTTATGTAAATCTGGGGACAATTAATATTTTTATAAGAAAGATTCCCAGCTAAGAATATGATTTTTCTATTCAGATTTTGTTTTATGACTTTTGTTTTATGATTTTTCTTATTCAGATTTTGTTTTATGACTTTCAAAAAAGATTTTTCTCATATAATCTTATGTCATTTTTACTGAATTTATTACGAAGTACTTTTCAATGTATTTTTGTTTTAGTTAATTATTTCCCCTATAGACTTATCTACATTTTTCTCAGTATTGCTACAGTAGAAAAATGGGTTGATTTATGTTTACATTTCTTCTCTTCATTCACATTACCCATTTTTTGGCTGGATTATAGAAGTCTTTATAATTATTATAATTATATTTTCTTGATTTCTTGCACTTTATATAAATACAATCCATCAACAAAAAAACGAGCATTTTATCCTAGTTTTTCCAGTGTTCATGAAAGACATTGAATTTTCAAGAACTTTTAAGGCAATAAATAATAATATTGATAACAGATATGCCTGTCTAGTTCCTAATTAAATCCAAATAGTTTTATTTTTGATAAAAGTATTAATTTAATTTTACATTAAAACCCTACAAATTTTACTTTTTCAGAATTTCAGATACTTAAGAAATGTAAAAAATTATTCAGTTCATTAAAATGCGTCAAACCCACTATAAAATGTACTGTGCATCTCCCATAATCTCATTGTAAAGACCTATATGCTTAGGGTTATATTTTTTAGAAAAATCTATATCATATTTTAGTAGTATATTTTTTAGATATTTTACTTATACAGAGGAGTATTTAAATAAATATGGCTATTGAATTTTGCAGATACATTTTCCTATCTATTGACATGAATTTTCTATTTTTGTGTGTTAATACAATGTCTAATATTTATCTCTGGATATTAAAATAAATTTGCATTCCTTAAATTTTACCGTATAATAGTTGTATTATTCCTTGACACATTTCTGAACTATTTGTTAACATTTTATCAAGAATTTATAAGTGAAAGTGGTCTGTAATTTCATTATTATACTATATATAAGGTATAGTTATAGTTATTAAAGCAATTTGTTTCATAAAATATGTTGGAAAACAATGCATCTTTTTCTATTCCCTGGACTACTTTAAATGCCATTAGAATATTTTGATCCTTAAACCAAACCTAAATTCAGTGGTGAATCCATCAGTTCCTAATTATTCATCAATAGTAAATATCACTATACACCTATAAATTCCTTGAAATTAAAAAGACTGATAACATCAAATGTAGGCAAGGATGTGAAACAATTGGAACTCTCATATACCACTGGTGGAAATGTAAAATGTGTCACCTAGTCAAAATAGTTTCATAGTTTCTGGAGAAGCAAAGCATATATCTACCACATAATTCAAATATTCCAATACAAGAGAACTAAAAACATGCAAAGATAAGTACACAAATGATCATAGCACCTTTATCTATAAGAGTCAAAAGCTGGAAACAACCCATTGTCTATCACCAGATGAAAGGATAAACAAATTTTGATGTAGGCATATAATGGAGTACTATATAGTAAAATAAAGAAATTAATCACCGCTACATACAGAAGCACGAATGAAATTCAAAATGATATGCAAATTAAAAGAATCCAGACAAAATGATCACATACTGCACTATTTCATTTATATAAAATTATAGAAAATGCACAATAATCTACAGTTAAGAAAAGCAAGTAACTGGTTACCTGAGACAAGAGGATCAGGGAGTAGGGAAGGGAGGGAGTACCAAGATGCACGAATAAACTATTGGGGGCAATGTATATGTTCATGATCATTGTTGCAGTGATGTCTTCATATCATATGTCAGATATTTCTCAAACTGTACTTTTTAAATATGTGCAATTTATTGTATGCCAATTATACCTCAATAAAGGTGTTAAAAATTCCTAAAGTCTTTTCCTCGCCTGTAAAGTTATAAAGAATGAGTAGCTTGGAGAGACTGGGAGTTTTGTATCCTCGGTAAGGCTGTCCATGCGAATCCAGCCTCTGTCATCCCAGTCTCATTTCCACATCAATGGAACTGTCAAACAGAGGTCTGTCACAGCTGACAATATCTTACGGCTAAATCTTAAAAATTTCAGTGGTACATTTAGTTTATGACAATACAAGATAAATACAAAATATTAGAGCATACATAATACATAAAAATATAAACAACTGGATTGTATACCCTTGACGTTGACTGAATTTATGTCACTTAATATGACAGTGTTTATAATGCACTTGTGCATATGTACCTTTAAATAAATTCAATTAACAAAGAGCATTCATCAACACTCATTCCAAACAAAAAATTTTAATACTATCTTTAAGAATTAAAAATCTGAATCTCGGTGTTTATTTTTAAAGCAGTGTATGTGAATTTGAATAGTACACTCTAGATAGTGATTAGGCTATCTAGATAGTGATTGTTATGCATTCATCTACCAAAAACTCATTGTAATTCAGCAATATCGTTAACTCTAATGGCCACTGATGAAAATGAGGATGTTGTTAATAACATGGCCATGAGCATCAGCACATTAAAGAAAATTTCCCACCCACCTCCAGACTTTAGTGACTTAATTTTATTCTGTCAAAATAGAAAAGTACTTACTATGATCTGATAATAATGTACAGCAGCAACACTTGAATTAGCAAGGGAAAACTCTTTATTCCCCAAATGAGGAATATATTAATAAATTCACCACTGTAGCATATAATGCAGCTATGAAAAAAAAGTTATGTATATAAATATGAAATTTTTCTAAGTTACATTGTTAAATAAAAAAGGAAATTGGAGATTAGTCCAATTTTTAAAAATGAACAAAATTCACTCTATACGTGCCTTTTTTTAAGCATAGAAAAAATATAAAAAAGTATTTACCAAAGTGTCAACATCTATTACCTTAGACTGACTGAATTGCAAAGGCATAGATTATTTTTTATTAATATTATTAAAAAGTATACATTTTATTTTTTTAATTTTTGCAAAATTTGAAAAAATATATTATTTCTCAAAGACACTTAAAAATTCATAAAGTCCCAGAAAAAGACCTCCTCTGAGAGTAAAGATATCTATATAACATTATTCATTCAAGTTAATGTACTCAAGGGATTATCATATACTGAAGAGACATAGGTATGATCTCTAATTCTTACAACAATACTGAAAGATAAACATCATTATCTTCATTTTACAGGTGAGTAAATTCAGGTTCAGAGAAGATAAGTACTATTCCCAAAGTCACAATTACCAAGTAACAGAAGCCAATTGAACTCAATTCTGGCTCTAAAGCTTTGGGCTCCTGGCTATAACATATCACATTTATATATCCATAGCTTATGTTAATACATTTACAGAGCATTCTAACACTGCAAATATTATAAAAGACTAAGCAGACCCTGCATTTAAGAACCATTATGTCTTTAGAGAAAGAGAGAATGAGAGAGAGAGAGACAGAGAGAGAGAGAGAGAGAGAGAGAGAGAGAGAGAGGGAGGGAGAGAAGAGACAGCCCTTTGAAGAAAAATATAGTACTCAGTAACCAAGTCATAATAAAAGGGGCCCCATCTATTTCATTCACCTCTGCTTATCTCCATGCCTTTCATTCAGTGGGTGCTTAACAAATATTTATTGAATGGTCTTTCATTACATAATTTAAACATATGAAAGTATATCATAATATTCTCTGCTCTGCCCCAAATTTTTGCAGATAATGTGTCAATTCAATGTGTACAAAACACAAACCATGAAGCATTTTTCTTCACCTAGAGCACTGATACTACTCTAACCACACCACCTTATGTGTCCTCTTTTTTTTATTAAAAATTATTGGGGTGGCATTAATTAATAAAAACAAATAATTTTAAAGTGTATTTATATATATATTGCATTGTGTGTTCACCCCCCCGGGTTAGATGTCCCCTCTTTTGTTAACAGAAAACATGAGCTTTCTGGGCGAGAGAATGTGTTGTCCCTGGTCCTGAAACAAGAGCTCTGGGAAAAGCTCATTGGCACTTTTAGTTGTTTCTCATTTCAGACTTCCAGAAGCCATTTGTCAATTGAATAAAGCTAACTGGTATTTAAGGCCTGAATATAAGGTATTGGTCCTGAAAACAGACTTAAATGAAAGAGATAAATTCATACACTTCTCAACATGTCTTTCATCCTACTTGAAGCAATTGTGACAGTTTTCCAAACAGTAAGAATTAATATTAAGAGTATTCTCATAGGTCACTTTCCATATGGCCTATGCAGGCTCCTCTGCTGGAATGTATTAGGTTTATAGTTTCACACTCCTAAAAATTATTTAAAATTTACAGGATTCCCAAGCTAGAGCCTCTGCTGAGATTGCATCTAGTTTATTATTTGAAACAGGCACTCAGAAAGAAAACATGAAATTAGTTAGCAATGACTTTTTCAGTAGGCATGATCCCATGCCTCTCATTTGGTTGTTGTATGTGTAAAAACTGTGTGTGAATATACATACCTATGTATACATAGACATATACATTTGCTGCTAAGAAGAAGCAAATTAAGATATACCACAGGTCAAATGCCTCTTTCATTTTCTATGGAAATAAGATTTAGAAAGTTTTATATCTATTATATTTGAATTTAGTTTCCAAAACTATAAATTTTGGATAAGAAATATATAATATATAATTTGTTAATTTAAAATTGAGGGACACCATTCATTTATTCATTCATTAACTCAATAATTTATTAAATTTATTAAAATAATCATTAAAAACCTATTATGTATAAAGCCAGGTGTGAACATTTCCAATGTTTGGCAATTGCTTTAAATCCAATTATTTAAAATATCAACTGAAGTAAGTATAAGAATTAATTTTATAACTGCATAATAGCCTAAAGAATCCATGTTTATAAAAGATTTCAGCATCTTATTCAATATCTATTAAATACTAGTTTTACTGTCTTATCTGTTGAATATACTATGAAATGTTTTTACTTTTCAAAATCATAAATAAGTTTTGACAATGTAAAAGGTCATTAGCTGCACTGAAATTCTTAAGATCTGCTATAAAATGTGTTCTCAATGGGACATTAATTAATTTCAGAGACATACATTTCAGTTGATTACCCTTAAGCAAGACAGAAATGTTAAAAGACTGTTGCTGCTAAAGAGATGTCTTGCTTTTGAAATAATAAGAAATGGAATCAATGGGCTTTTCTTTTTCTTTGCTTTTATATGAAGATACTTTATCTACTACCAATATACTTTAAAATAAAAACAAGACTGAAATCATTAGATTCTCCTTGTCTTAGAAATTCCACTTCCATAAATTGTTCTTAAGCAATAATTAAGAACTTACACAAAGAGTTACTTACAGAAGTATGCTTGAAACACTGTTTATAATAGCAAAATAACTGGGAACAAATTTCTAAATGGGAAAATATACTCATATATGGTGTGTATATCTGAGTCTCTATATGTATATTATTTTAATATACACTATATTGCAACTAGGTCTAATGATATATACCAAGATGCAAGAACAATCTGGGGTCGGTGGTGGTAAGATTTCTTTCATGTTTGCTTGTCTGAATGCTCAGAATTATATAACTTTCTGTAGCATGTCCTTACTGTTTTCACAATGAGAAAAAACATTTGAATCAAATTTTTTAAAAACCCAAAAAACTTCATGCTGAGGTTTTACAAGTTGTAGGCATCAAGTATATACTTTATCAATTAATCCATCACCATTTTATGAGCCTCATGAAACACGAAGTTAATATCGCTCATTTCCATAAATTTGTTTACCAGCTCCCACCTTCATACTTTCATACTGCTGAACATGCCTCCCAATGAAATCTCAGATACATCCTTGGGAAAGCTATCTTTTTTCTATGAATCTCAGTTTTGCTTCTCTGAGTAAAACAAAGGCATTAGAGCAGCTTCTCTTAGTACTTCCACATTCTAAAAAATATTCCTAATATAGACCTCACAGCCTTGGTTAGTTCAACATATAACTTCATTCCCATATAGGTGAACTTTATTTTCCATTAATCAAAAAAGGCACACTCACTAGAAATATATTTACTCTCCTTGTACATCCTCAACTTCTTAAAGCACAGCTCTTGCAGTGCACATATGTTGTTTTATCTCAACATCCCTCCTTTATTCCATGTCATTTTCATGAAACTATGAACTCAGAGTGTTCATATGACCCAAGTTTATCAATTATTATGCTTCAAGTCATAGGTATAAGTCCAAAGTAGTGTGAAAGAAGAGTTTTTATGGATGATTTGTGAACACTGAGTGAGAAAATTTTATTTATATTTGTAATAACTAAATTGTAGCTAGACTTATTTGTATAGCTTTGATAATAAATATTTTGCTTAATTATGAAATAAAGTAAATGCTATGTGGAACAAAAGCATTAAAGCCAAAGTGAAGCTAGAGCTGTTGGCCACCACTGTCCCTGGCTCCATAAAGAAAGACCATTTAAAAAGCAGATAATGTGGCCAACATATAGAATGTATCAAAATTGAGAGGTGGAGGATGAAAAAGGAAAATGCTAATGATATTAGTTAAGCCCTTGGACTAAAATGGGATTAAAGCAATTCCCCATCCTCGACTTCCAAATATATAACACACCACATCTCCCTTTCCTATTTAAACGAGTCTTTGCTGTATTTCTGGGTCCTGCAATGACAATAATTCTGATGTGTAAAGACCAGGAACTGTCCCGTTTATTTGTGCTATATTATCTTTTTTTCTATTTTAAAGCTCTCCCCAGTACCTACAATAAATTTTATACTATGGCATTCTATATGTTTACTGGTTTAAAACTATAAAAGCATGTTTTCAACCATTTGATTTTTTTATCTCTTCCAAGCAACACATAATGTCTTTTTCATAGTATTCGAAAGCTTAGCAAATAAATTCTAGAAACAAAGTAGTAATTTCAATTTGGAACACAAAGCTAACATTTCTATTTTGGTGTCAAAGATTGGCAGACACTCTGGTAAATTGTCATTAAGCCAAAGAAGAAGGAAGACTACTTGTTCTTTTCTATAAAATCAATGTAGGATCAGAACTAGCTAGACATGTTGTGCATCGCTTCAAATCCTCTCTGCCTCACTGCTCACTCCAGCTATGGATGCAGCCAAAGCTTTGCCTGCAGACTGGGCTGGGACCCTTTCACTTACTACCCAGGCTT
This sequence comes from Pteropus medius, assembly GCF_902729225.1. Classification (NCBI taxonomy): domain Eukaryota; kingdom Metazoa; phylum Chordata; class Mammalia; order Chiroptera; family Pteropodidae; genus Pteropus; species Pteropus medius. The sequence goes on from NW_024340699.1 coordinate 4,030,925, forward strand.
CTCTGATGCTTAGGCTGGGATGCCTGCAGGAATTTGTCCCTCATCAGCAGAAACACAATCAGAAATTATAAGGGACTTAACCCTTCTTGACTTCTGTGTGGAAATCCAGGCAAAGTAGGTTCATTTTATGATCATCTCAGAACTATTATATTCACCATTCCTAACCCTGCTGAGTTGATAGAACACTACTGGTATGGCCCTTTAAATATCTACTGGAAGCAACTAGTCAATTTCAAAAGCCACCTGGCTTTTTCTATAAATTGTGGATGGATTTTTTTTCTTTTCCTGAATTGACTGGCCAATGTGATCCTCTAAAAACAACTCATGACCTAATGACTCAACTTAGTCCCTAATGCTTTTATTTTACTTTAAATTCTCTTTACTTGCAATTAAAATATTTACTATCACATTAAATTTGGAGCCCAAAGAAGTCCAATTATGACAGATCATTACCTAAAGACTCTCTGGGATGAGAGAAACATCTAAGAGACTGATATTTCTGTAAAATCCTGACAAGTGAAAAGCTAAACCGCATTTCTACAGCAGTGTGACTTGGCAAGAGAGACAACCCTTTCTCTTAGTCACCAAACTATTTTTCTTTACCTAACATTCTGAGAAAAAAAACTCAAAATAATGAAAGTTAATAAATAATTAGAGGAAATAAAAATATATCCAGCAATTTTCTGGCTGTGAAATTAAATATTAGAATAAAGCATCTTGAATTTTTTTCTAAATATTTTAGAGATTTTTTTATTCACCTGCTCATACCCATAAATGTCAGAATAAGGTTTTATATACCTATTCTTAATAAACCTCCTATCCCATCAGGGAATAACATTCTGTTTGACACTTATAAGAAAGTAGTATCACTTAAAGCAGCAACTTATGCAGCCTCTATACCATTATAATTTGTTTTCAAAGATTAATATAACTGTCTTTTATACACCTTTTGTAGGTTTAAACTATAGTGGTATCACTCAGATGAAAGAAAATATAAAGTAGAATGTGCAGTGATCTGGCTGACTCGAGAGACATTTTTCTACTCCAGGTTCTACTAATCACCAGCTACATGATATTTTTGAATTATATTTGTCTCTTCTCGTTCTAAGAAAAGAATTTTAAAACATGCTTATTTGTGAAGAAATTTTTTAAAATAGTTTAAGTATGTCTTAAAAATACATATTTATTATTTGTATCTATGACTTAAGATCGAGAGTAATAATAGCATCCTCATTATCATCTTATTTATGCCCGTTTTCTAAAGCTCTTTTTCATTTTTTCATAATAGTGAAGAATAAATGTTGTATTCTGACCTCCTACAATATGCTAGGAACTGCTGAAGAATTTTTATTTTTTATTTCATATAATTCAATATTTTTGCAATCCTCATTTTATAAATTAAGGTTCAGAGAAGGTGCATACCTTAATGCAAGAGGAGTCTATATTTGAGGTCACAGCATTATGATTCAAATTACAACTCTTTTATCTTTAAACATTATTGTGAATATGCTAAAATTTATTACTTCAATTAATAAATATTTATTAAATACCTAGCATGTGATGCCTATTTTAGGCATTCGGGATGTAGTCTATTAACAAAAAAAGAAAAGAGGAGATTTTCCTTCATTCAAAGGTTAGCTTATAAAGAAATCAGTAGTTAATTAAAATATCACATAAGTCAACGAATATAATATAGCAATAAGTCTAAAGAAAGAAAGACATAGAATGCTGTATGGGCTTAAAATAGGGAGACCCAGTTGAATCTAGACATTAGAAAAATATTCCCAGAAGAAATTTTATTTGAGCAGACCTAAATGATGAGATAAAATTAACTAGGAGAGCTGGAGATTAGTGGAAAGAGAGAAAGCATTCTAGGCATGTGGGAAAAATATGGACAAAGCTCTGTAGTTGGAGTGAACATGGATAGCAGACATGGCTAAGAAAAAGTCAGTATGAATGGAGTGAAGAAAGTGGGGGAAAGCCTTCACCATATGAGGTCCTGTAGACAATTTTTAAGGTTTTCAACTTTATCCTAAGAACAGAGGAAATGATGAAAGATTTTCAATTAAGAGTGGGTTTGGTGTGAGAAAACCTCGGTTTTGGTAAGAGTTGTTAAGATGTTTTTTTGATCAAAGTTTTTCTTCATTTTACCAAGACTTCCCTTTATCAGGATTCTTAATACAATGTAATTGTAAAGAAAAGCCTTTCCTATTTTACTAGGTGGACTAAAGAAAATTCTTCTTAAATAACATAACACTTACATGCACACAGATATGTAAACTTACAGGTATTCGGACATGGTATTTCACACACAGATAATCTTAATTCTCATCTTCTAATTCACCTTTTCAATGTGACAACATGTAATCATGTCTATGATTTTCAAAACTGTGCACCAACTTTATCTATTTCACAGTCTTATTATGATGAACAAATCGAAAAAGGCATATACGGTCTATTGTCTAAAATTAAAGCCCAATATTATGTGCACCTTGACATCTGGGGAAACCAGAGCTTCATCTGGCCTAAATGCCAGTTTGCCTCTCCACTCTGCTTTTATGGATTAGATCCCTTAGCCAAACAACTTTCCCTATCAAAGGGACCAGGCACAGCACCTGATTATCCCTGAGTGACAGATTTCAGTTTCCTGCCAACTCATAAAATCATTCAACAAGCCAATCACATCCTCCTTTAGGAACTAGAGGTCACCCAACCCTCTTGATACTACAAATCCTGCTGTCCAAAGCCTCTGGTTGTTCATTCTGCTCCCAGATCTAACTCCTGTGTGTCCTTGCATGGCATAGTGTTCTCCTCCCTCAGGCTGTGAATATATGTGACTAATAAACTACTGTCAATCTCATCGGTCCAATGCCAGATGCTGGGTGTTCAGCCATTCCCATAGCTTTAGGGCAGAATCTCTTTGTCAAAAACAAGGTGAACAGAAAAATGATTAAAACAACCTATGAAAAACTATGAAAGTGTTGTGAAAGTCATTAGTGCTTTACAAATATAAAAGCAGATCTCTAAATTAGGTCTCTTTATTTTCTGCTGTCAGATCACCCTGTGCTCTTTTACAGATTAGAAAACTGGAACCAAAGAAATAAAGTTGTTTTCCTAAATTCATGTAATTACGAAGTGTTAAAGCTGGGATTTAAAACACTTGGCTATCTAAATCCAAGGCTCGTATTCTTCCAATTATGCTATATTCAATCATTTATCTACCTTCAAATGTGAAGTATATATAAAATAATTAATATTTCCATTTTAAGAAGAACATGAATAACAAATAAATGATTTCCTTAAAAATAATAGTTTTTACTCCCAGTATGACTATCATCCCCACCTCCATCACACATCCTTGCACTTAGTCTTAGCATCTCCAAAAAGGAGAGATTTTTCTCTGGTCAAGCAAAGTAACCACGGAAAACGTGTGCAGTTATAATATCTCAACTATCAAATAACACACTATGCTGCTACTGTTCAATATTTAAATTACCACATGTCATCATTTATTTGGCAACTTCTCACAAGGCCTATTATCACAGAAAGATATTTGAAGCAGTGTAGTACTGTCTCGCTCCTTGAGAAAAGCTTGATAAGCTTGTTGGCTAGGGTTTCTATCGGGGGTCAATCACACAGGCAGGAAACACCCATGTGATTGACACTGGATTAACCATTCAATCTCTGACTCCTTAGAGGTAAGACTAATACAGTATAGCTCAAGACCTCACAATAAGTCACATTGTTAGGATAACCTATCAGCTGAAGCCCGAAGCCCTTGTTCTTAAGTAGCTTGGAATATAGCAAGGAAGATAAGACACAGATAGAAATTATCTCTAGTTTAAGCCCAGAATACAACAGAAGTCACAGGTTTGGGAAGACAATAAGATTCAAAGGAGACAAGAATGGAATGAAATTAGACATTACTTCTTGGAAAAAATATTTTGACTGCAATCCAACTACATTGCTGGTAAGAAGTAGATAAATTTATAGTAGCTCCCCTCCACCCTTATTTGCAGGTTCATTTTCTATGGTTTCAGTTATGTGGGGTCAATTGTGGTCTAAAAATATTAAATTAAAAATTCCAGAAATAAATAATTCCTAAGTTTTTAAATTGTGCACTATTCTAAGAAGCATGATGAAATCTTAGGTGTCTTGCTCCATCCCACCTGAGATATGAAGTATCCCTTTGTCCAGCATATGCACATTGTATGCACTCCTCACCTGTTATCAGATCAACTGTCTCCATACTGCAGTGCTTGCGTGCAAGTAAACCTCACGGTAGCCTAACACTACGTCACAGCGCCTACATCATTCACCTCCCTCCATCTCATCACGTAGGCACTGTACCATCTCACATCATCACAAGAAGGATGAGTACTGTACAAAAAGACATTTTGAGAGTGAGAAACCACATTCATATATCATTTATTACAGTATTTCGTTATAATTGTTCTATTTTTTTATTGTTGTTAATCTCTTATGCCTCATTTATAAATTAAACTTTATCATAGGTATGTATGTGTAGGAAAAAAACATAGTATATATAGGGTTCAGTACTATCCACAGTTTCAGGAGTCCACTGGCAGTCCTGAACGCCTCCCCCCTGGATAAGGTAGACCACTGTATTAGGGAAATTGGCAAAAGCTCTTCAAAGATGTAGATGGGAAGTTAGATAGACTGGTTAATTTTAGCTCACTGGAGCAAATCAAGGTCCTATTTCCTTCTACTTAAATGCTAAAGACAGTTTGAAAGTCCCCCTTTCTATCATAGGACAACATAAGAACAATGCACTTTGTCATTAAAGTAACCTGAGCCATTGTTTTTGAGTAAAGCCAGGCACAAAAACTTGAAACTATCAAAAACTCAAATCATAAAATGCCAAAAGTGATGGAAATGTTTTACATTCGCAAAGCTTTCAACTATGATTTGAAGAAGCCCAAAGAACAAAGTTTCATGAATCTCAAGAGGGGGAAAAGCTTTTTTCAGAGTTCTCTGAATGAAAAAGTAATCAAAGGTGATGATCAGCGAGTTCAAATAGCCCACAGGTAAGTCTCTGTGGTGCTGCTTATATTGTGCTATTAAATTCACCCTAAACAAAGCAGACAGGAGACAAATCTTGAGTTCCTTGTACTCAAAAACCAAAGCCTTTCAAAGTGACATTGTGACAGGTTAAATTCATCATGCTCTATTTGAAGAAACAATAAGGGAGGTACCTGATAGAGGTAACAGTTTGGCAACACTGAAGAAGCATCAAAAATTCAGTTCCTCTCATTTTTATCCACTAAAGGTTGGGAATTTCTTTATCTACCTCAGACTTCTTTGTTTTGCATCCATCCCCCCACACTTTCACCTTCATTAAGTATTGGTCAAACAGAGTAGTGGGGCAGAGACTTTCCTAGAATAATAACACACATTTATTTATACTTTTAAGAAATATTTCCTAACCACTTCCGAAGTGCTGGGAATTCTATAATGAGTTAGTTAATAAAGTCCATGGCACATGTATTTTTATGAATCTTACATTCTAGATCTTTCATCAGAATTATTTTGTGAAAAACTATTTATTATCCAAAGAAAGGTTTGTTTATGCTTATGTTTCACCCTAAGAAATATCAAGAATCTAAACTGCCTTCCCCCCGCACATAGGGAGAAGGCCTGGAAGTACCTCTCCAGAATAAAACCGGGACCCCAAGGGAGGTAAAAGTAGACAAACTGGCCAAGGAATTAAAAAAAAAAAAAAAAGGTGGAACTATTAGACAAAGAAGGGAAATCTGTGATGCCCATCCAAAATGGACTGACAAATTATTTAATAGAAAAATAAAGAATTAATACATACAATTTTCTTTTGGGTGATAAACTATATCAACACCCTCACACATATTATAAAAATAACTGTGAAATTTAAATTTGGAGAGTTCAGTTTTTTCTTTCTACATGACCCTTGCACAGAGGAAGGTCTTTACTAGGTCAAAGTAAAGGGGTATTCAATTCTAGTAAAGGAGATCTTATTTTTTATGTAGAAGTTTCAATCCAAACAGAAACAAACAAACAAACAAACAAAAAACAGAAATCCTTCTCAATTCATGCAGGATAAAGTGTGGTTATACAGAAAGAACAAAGGGAGGAAAGAAGTGAGAGAAGGAAGATAATCCTCTGCCACATACTCTTTTGTTCTCACTATAAAGTGGGCCCTCCAAGAGACTGAGTTATGGCTACATCCGCCATAGCTCCAGTCCACCAGAAAGGACCATAAGGGAGACACAAGTTGCAAAGGATGCGGTTGCCTCTGTTCAGCCACAGAGAGGAGGAGGCTACACATAAGCGGGATGCAAGAAGAAAGGCTTGGGTGCTGTAATACCAGCACTCACAAAGCTACAGCCAGCCCTCCAGTCTCCCTGCGTCATAGGGTATCAGAGTAGAATTTCTGGGAGTGAGACCAGAAAATATAATTAGATTTCAAGGTTTGGAAAAGCATGTGAGAAAAGGAAGCACTTTAAATGCCTAGAAGAAAAGCCAGAACTCACTACAGCAGGAAATGTGAAATCACCCAAAGTCTGCTATTAGAACAATGATGTCAAGATTAATAAAGAAGAATTTACTATTTCTAAACTCACTAAGAGTGGGATAGGCGGTCGTTAATCAGACAGTATGAGAAAAACTTAATAACTTTATGTGGGTAATCTGAGAAAGAGGAACTTCACATTCATTGTTCAGGTACTTCCTTTAGGATGAAATTGGAACATGGTGGGAAAAGTTATTATGGTAAAGAGAGAAAGCTTCAAAGTGTGTCATTAGTGTTTAATAAGAGCTGATGCTATTTATCTAATAAAATTCTCTCAAATGAGCTAATCCAATGTGTATCACTACTAGATAAATATAAATAACATAAGTTCCCAATATTTAACTGCAGCAGGACTATGAACTCCTTGAAACTATACCAAGCTCACTAAGAAACAGTATTTGGAGTAAGACAGGGCTATACTAGCTGTGTGACCTTGGTCAAACCATGTCTGAGTACCATTCATTTAGACAGGCCATTAAATATTTATTAGTGAGCATTAGCTCTGGATCAGGTATCACACAAGCTACTGCATTATATTAGAGAAACAGGCAGATATAATTCTTGACTTCCTGGAGTTTACATTCTCGTGGGAATTTTTAAAAATAGAAGTGAATAAACAATGCCAGTTTTATAAAATACAGATTTTACAAACCTTATGTTATGCTTATGCTATAGATTATCATGAAGATTATATAAAGTATATAAAGTCCTTTACTAAATAGTAATAAATATCAAATTTATTATCATTAATAATTATTATTTATCATCATTTTCATTAATATTAGTGACATGTAGATTTCAGGAGGCTCCTTTCATAAAAGCAATTTACAAATGCAAATTTCATGGAGGTCTAAAAAATATCAAGTAAAAAATGATTTCAAAGCAAACGGGATTGCAGTTTCTAAAAGAGAAACCACGTGCACAACGGAACTGATATTGTGCAAAAAATATATTTTGTTATTTTGAAATGACACTTACTGTGACAGACAAAATTCTTCTTATTTAAGGAAGTGCTTTCCTGACCAATCACAGAATCAAGATCTACTTTGGTAGCGGGTTACTCTGGACAAAAAAAAGCAAGAAGCAGGTAAAATTCATTTCACAGGGATCAAAATATTAAAACAACCTAGGGAAAGATTTACTCTCAGGATAAAGAATCTGGGCCTAAAATTTTTCATTAACTATAAAAGATATTTATGGGGATGGGACTGTGTAAAGAAAAGACTCGTAAAATTCACAAAGCCTTCCTTTTTTTGAAGTTTGCAATCTGAAGAAGATATTAAGTACGATAGAGTGGGTACATTTTATAAAAACTGCAAGTTTTTTTAAAAATGAAAAAAGCAGATTAGAAAGACTTACAATCAAAGGCTTTATCAAACTGTGACCTTTTGGAAATCAAGGACTCCAGTTTCCTCTGTATCCTCTGGTCCAGTGTTTGTACACAGGAAACCTTCAGGAAATATTTTCTGGATAAACCACAATTTCTGTCCTTTGTAAACTCTACTATATATTGCAATAATCCAATAACATAACCTGACAACTCAGCCTAGTCACTCATTATAGAAAAGCCTCACATGCTACATCTTAGTTTTATTAACAAGCCAAGTATTTCATTCAGCTTTAATGCCATCTGACATGAATTTGGACTAGATTTAATTGTTCTATTTCCTTATACTCTTTCCTGTTCTGTACTAATAATTTTCCATTAGCAGCTGTTAACACGTGAGCTGTCACAGAATCCAGTGACTATCCACTGTAGTTCCCTACATATTTCATCTTCAAATGGTGTTTTAAATAACATAATTTCATTTTCTGATGTTTTTAGTATCATAGGTTGTTTCCCATGAAAGAGGAAGACTATTGAAAGAATAATGAGTTTGCTGAGCGATGCTACAAAAGAAATGGTCACAAAAAGAATTCAACAAGTGATTAGTTGCTCAAAGTTTCCACAGAACTCAAAATAATAGTTCTAAATATACAATAAGCCAGAGCGTTTTCACACTGAAGGCCTAGCACAATGGATAGATCATCCAGACAGAAAATCAATAAGATTCTAGACTTGATACACACTTTATACTAATAGGCCTAACGGACATATACAGAAAATTATATCCAATGGCAGTAGAACACACATTCTTCTCCAGCACGAATGGAACATTCTTTAGAAGAGAGTATATGATAGGTCAAAAAAACAAGTCTTAGCAGATTTAAGATTAAAATTATACCAAGTATCTTTCCAACTATAACAATATGAAACTAAATATCAATAACAAGAAAATGTTGGAAAATTCACAAATGTGTGTAAACAATATACTCCTTAACAATCAATAAATCAAATAAAAAATCAAAAATATCTTGAAATGAAAATGGAAACATAACATACTAAAATATATGGGATGCCACAAAAGCAATGCTAAGAAGGAAGTTTATAGTGACAAACACCTACATTCAGAAACTAGATATATTCTGAATAAACAATCTAACTTTACACCTTAAAAATCTAGAAAAAAAGAGTAGATCAAGGCCAAATTTAGTAGAAGAGAGAAAATAAAATTAGAGAAGAAATAAATGCTATAGAGACTAAAAAGGCCTTAGAAAAGATCAATGAAACTAAAAGCTGGTTCTGTGAAAAGATAAATTGACAAACCTTCAGCTACATGTACCGAGAAAAACAGTGAAAGTTCTCAAAAAAAAAATCAGAAATAAAAGAAATGACATTACAAATAGTACAACAAATCATGAGACTACTATGAACAATTATACACCCACCAATTTGCCAAACTAAAAGAAATGGATAAATTCCTAGAACATATAACCTACTATGACTAAATTATGAAGAAAAAGAAAATATTAACGGAATATGAATAATAAGTAATAAGGATGCTACAGGAAAAATAAAAACTTTAGGCCAATATCCCTGACTAATACAGATGAAAAAAAAAACTCAATAGAAAATAGCAAACCAAATTCGACATCATATTAAAACAATCATATACCATGATTAAGTGGGATTGATACCGTGGATGCAAGGATGGTTCAACACATGTAATAAATAAATGTGATGTACCAATTCATAGTAATAAAAACAAAAATCACATGATCATCTCAACAGATGCAGAAAAAACATTTGACAGAATTCGATATCCTTTCATGATAAAACTTCTTAACGAAGTGGGAAAAAGAAATTAACCTCAACATAATAAAGGCCACATATGATAAACCCAACAGCTAACATCACACTCAGAGGTAAAAGGTTGAAAGTTTTTCCTTTAAGATCAGGAACAAAACAAGGGTGCCCACTCTCACCACTTGTATTTACCACAGTGCTTAAAGCCCTCGCCAGGTAAACGAGCAAGAAAAAGGAACAAAAAGTGACCAAATCAGAAAGAAAGAATTAAAATGTCTTTGTTTGTTGATGAGATGACATGTGATATCTAAAATCATAGAGACTCCACCAAAAACCTGCTAGAGCTAATACATGAATTTACTAAAGATGCAGGATAGAAAATCAACATACCAAAAACAAGTTGTGTTTCTACACACTAACAACAAAATATCTGAAAAAGAAATAGAGAAAATAATCCCATTTACAACATCAAAAACAATAAAATACTTAGAAATAAATTTAACCAAGGAGGTTACACCTATAAGAATTATTATTATAGAAAAGACAAGTAATAATAAGTGTTGGTGAAGATGTGGAGAAAGGAAACCCTTGTGTACTATTGGTGGGAATGTAAACTGGCACAGCTACTAAGGAAAACAGTATAGAGATTCCTCAAAAAGTTAAAAATGGAACTACGATATGATCCAGCAATCTCACGTTTAGGTATATATTCAAACAAGATGAGAACACTCTCTTGAAGAAATATCTGTACTCACATACTTACTGCAGTATTGTCACAATAGCCAAGATATGGATGTAATATATCCATATATAGAGACAAATTTATATACACAAACACACAGACAAAATTACACACACACACACACACACACACACACACACGAAATGGAATACTATTTTTCCATGAGAAAAAAGAAAATCCTGCTGTTCGTAACAACTTGCATGGACCTTGAGGGCATTTTGCTAAGTGAGTCAGACAGAGATAGAGATATACTGTATGATTTCATTTATATGTGAAATCTAAAAAAGCCAAACTCACAGACAAAGAGTAGGATGGCGGTCGCCCGGACCTGGGTGATAGGAAAAACGGAAGACGCTGTTCAAAGTGTATAAACTTCCAGTTCTAAAATGAATAAGTTCTGGGGATCTACCATACTGTATGGTGATTATAGTTAATAACATTGTATTATATACTTGTAATTTGCTAAGAGAATAGATGTAAATGTTCTCAACACAAAAATAAAATGGTAATTACGTGAGGTTATGAAGATGTTAACTAATCCTATGGTACATTTTTTGCTTGATGTATGTATATCAAATCATCACCTTAAACTTACACAACGTTATGTGTCAATTACATCTCAATAAAGCCGGGGAAGAAAACATTCCTAGTACATACTTGGTGCTCCATAAGTATTTCCTGAATAAGGGAATAGGTAAAGTGAGCATATTTGTGCGCAAACAACTGCACTCTGCATTGTTTATATTACAGGTGGGGTGGAATTGGTTAATAAAATTATACAGGTTTCAAGTGCACAATTCAATGGAACATCATCTGTGTATTGCATTGTGCGTTCGCCACTCAAAGTCAAATCTTCTGTCATCATATATTTGACCCCCTTTATCCCGCTCCCCTCTTTTCCTCTGGTAACCACTAAACTGTTGCCTGTGTTTGTGAGATTTTGCTTCTCTTGTTTGCTTGTTGCTTTTTGTTTTACATACCACATATGAGTAATAATCTGAACGTCCTGAGTCCAACACTTATTTTCAGATAGAAAAGTGAGGACATTTTTTCAAAAACGTTCCCACTTTTTGTGTCGTGGAAAAGACACTAAAAATGTATTTCTATATCAACAGGTAAATTGAAACTAATATCAGGTACCTACATGGTGTTACACTAAAATGTTCTCTTTTCTTTCCTAAAACAAATGGTATTTTCAACTTTATGCCATCCAAGCCTTATATCACTCGGCTCCGTGATATTGAATTAACCTTTACCTGACATTTCTAGATAATCATTTTGGGAGCCATCCAATAAATCATTTAATAAAATGAAAATGGAATAGCTTTGCAGAAAGAGTGTGTGCCTGTTTTAAGTACTTCTAAATGGAGGTGATTGCACTCAACAACAAAAATAGCTCTTGTATTGTCAAATCCAAACAAGTGGTTTGGCCTTCCACAGAGGCTGCCAGGAAGCATCTGGTCAAGAACCAGAATGGGCTTCTTAATGACATCCTCAAACAAAGACAACTATGCCTGTGGAGTTTTCTTCCCTGCCTTCTTCTCCATCTGTGGTCACTAAACTTTTGCAATTGATTGGAAAAGCACATTGCTTTTGAAAGGACATTGCATCACTCAGTAATATAAAAACTCATCTAAAACTCCTTTCTATTTAGCTTAAGAGATCACTTGTCTTTTAGAGAGAGAAGCTGACATCTTTTTTATAACATAGAAATGGGTGGAAAGTCACCTTGAGGATAATTTCGTTTCTGAAAAGTTCACTTGAAAGCCTCAGTTATGCCAATATACAGAAATGGGTGCCAGTGTTATGTTTTTGAGTGCCTTAGCAAATCTGCTTCATGCCTTGATATTCTAAGGCTTCTGGCTTCTCAGAACAAATGGACTGTTATGCCTTAGGAGGCCAGAGTCTTTAGGATAGAAAGGAGTCATACCTAAAATCCTGCTCTTTGAGACCTGAAGTTAGAAAATTGGAGGAGTGGTCCAGAATAGTTTCAACCAAGGCCCAAGAGAAGGAAATAAAATTACTTTGAAAACTGAGGTCTCTAAGCTAGCACCCCTGCAACACAAGTGTTTATGAGATTGTGTGTGTGTTGGGGAAGTGGGTAGATTTAATGAAGAAAAAAATAGCCTGTGGTTGCCTACTTCCACTGAAGTATTTTCTTTATTGAATTTTCAGATGAAAAAAATGCCATTTCATTTCAGATGGGACCTTTGAACATCCACATAGCAAAGGCCTTATGAGTATTTTAAATGACAATAATTGGCTTGAGGGAGTAACACAATTAATGTATCTAACAATAATTAAAAGCACAGAATAGTGGTCACTTAGGAGTTCCCCTTTAACAACAATGAAATCGGGACACATTACAAAAAAAAAAAAAGACTAGCCATTTGTTTGCATGCCATAAAAAGAGGGTATTTTGCATTTCTGGGAAGTGTATACATATAAATTGGTAGTTATCAATTAATGGCAATTTTGCTTCCTCTCAGAGGGCATTTGGCCATAGCTGGAGACATTTTTTTTTTTTTCTGTCATGATCGGGTGCTGTGTTGGCATCTACAAAGGAGAGGTCAGGGATGCTGTGAAGTATCCTGCAAGGGAGAGGACAGCCTCCCATAACCAAGAATCATCTGTCTGAACTGTCAGACTGAGGTTGAGAAACCTTGATATAAATCAAAAAGAATCATCTTAAATTCACAAAAAGACATAAACAGAAAGATATAAACAGACATCATTATAAACTCAAAAAAAGCCAATAAGTTTGAAAACTGGCCAAAACTTTGAAAACTTTCTACTTTTAGGACAACTGATTAACTTCTTCATCCCAGAAACACATTCATGAAGGTTACTAAGAGAAACTCTTAAATCATTCTTTCCAATATAATCCCAAATCCATAATGACATTCTGGAGAAATACGAGACAGACTTTGGGAATTTTATTTATACGGTCATACACCACTTAACAATGGGGTTACATTCTGAGGAATGTGCCATTAGTCAATTCTGTCCTTGTGTATACATCACAGAGTGTATTTACACAAACATAAATGGCATAGATTTTTAAACTCGTAGGTTATCTGGTATTGTGTATTGCTCCTAGGCTACAAACCTATACAGAATAATACTGTACTGAATACTGTAGGCAATTGTAACACAAAGGTAAATATAGGTTTGTATACACCAGCATCACAACAAAGACGTGGATAATGTACCACACCAGGATGTTCCAACATGGCTACACTAGGCAATAGGAATTTTTGAAATCTATTTCATCTTATGGGACCATAGTTTTACATGTGGTCCGTCACTGACTAAAATGTCATTATGTGGTGCATGACTGTATTTAAACTGACAAAGATTGTTACTATATAGTGCATTATTGGGAATTTTGTGTACCTGGCTGTCTAGCAAGGCACTGAAAAATCAAATAAAATTTCAATAAAAAGTCAGTACTGTTATCTAATTGTGAGAAGCAGCTTTGGGCATCCTAAAATAGATTGTTCTCTAATTTCAATTTAGTATTAAGAATGTGAAGTCCAATCAGACAGACCAAATTTTGAATCCCTGTTTCATTTTAATAAATTGCTCTAATGCGAAATCCAAATTCATATACCTTATTTAAAAATAGTTGTACTTATCTCAAGGGGTTATTGTGAAAGTTAAACAGTGCATGTCAACATATTTAGGACATTAACAGTTTAACACTCAAAAAAATGTAGATTATAGTGACACTTCTTCAAGCTAACCTAGGAAAGTGTCACAAGATGAAACTTGATTCAGAAAAGAGATTTCTGTTTTTTTTTTTTAATATTTAAAATGTCTCTTGGAAATTTTGACTTTTAATAAGATATCAATCTAAACCATTAACATATTAAAAAAATAGGGAAAGTTTATGTATTACCTCATGCTGATCTAAATCAAGTTATTTTGTTAAAGGGAAAACTGTCACAAAAAATGGAATCATGGTTACATGGATTTCCATAGTTTTATTACTATAATAGTCCTCCCTTATCCAGTTTCACTTTCCATGCTTTCAGTTTCACAGTCAACCCTATCTGAAAATATTTAATGGAAAATTTCAGAAATAAGCAATTCATAAATTTTAAATTACATGCTGTTCTGAGTAGCATGACGAAGTCTCACACTGTCCTTCTCTGCCTTACCCAGGATGTAAATCAGCCCTTTTCCAGGGCATCCACACTGTATCCACTACTACCAGTAGTCACTTAGTACCCTCCTTGGTTATCAGATCGACTATTTCAATATTGTAGTGCTTGTGTTCAAGTAACTCTTACTCTATTTAATGTCTCATGCACCTCAGCACGTGGGCATATTATCATATCACATCATCATGAAGAAGAAGAATAAATACAGTAAAATAAGACATTTTGAGAGTGAGAGATCACATTCATATAACTTTTATTACGGTATACTGTTATAATTGTTCTATTTTCTGATTGCTGTTGTTAATCTCTTACTATGCCTAATTTACAAATTAAACTTAACCATAGGTATGTATGCATAGAAATAAACATAGATATATAGGTTCAATACTATCTTGAAACCAACTTCAGCAACTTTGGTGCTGAAACTCCAAAGATAGATGACTAAACTTTCTGAAAGTCTAAACACAATCTCAGCTCTTCTTTTTAATGCATGACCAAAGGCCAAGAAATTTGTTGCTAGTCATGCACCAATGGCTCCCAATACACATACACAATGTATTGTTCTAAGCACATAGCTATACCTACAATCATTCCAGTATACACGTGTCATGATGTTGGTATTAAAGATGTGATTTTTCCTCCTGGGCACTAATGAAAGAACTTCACAGAAGCTATTCAAGACACAAAGAAAAGCAGTCCTGTGGTATTTTGCCCAATATATCTTTTCTGCTGCAATATTCCATTGCCAATAAACAAAAATGCACAGGTTTTAAAAAGCAGTGCTTTAGTGATAGTGTAGAAAGCTTGAAATTCTCCATAGGTTCCCATCAAAATTTAAGCAGCAACAAAAACAAGAGTAAGAAAGTAATAAGAAGAGACTATAACTAACAAAGTGCCTGGAATATAGTAAATAATCAATAATGTTAACTGTGTGAATTATTACTAAATGAGCTCAAAATATCAACATTGAAATTCATTCATTTTTTAGAATTGGAATATGAAGAGTATAAAATAATTTACCTTATAAACTTCTGATCTCTATCCAAATATCTCTAAGAGACTCTTACATTATCTCACTATGTGGGAATTTACTATGGCAAATTACTTTATACACTTGTTCAAATATAGTTTAAAATTAGGGAGCATTAGTTGACAGTTAGAAAATTACACTATATGCAGGATAATTTTATTTTAATTATATGATGAAAGAGGATATGTGCTATTTTATCCATTGTTCATCTCTTTCTTTTGGAAGCTTTCTCTCCCCTACTCCATGTAATTTGGGGAACTGAGATTGAGAACCATTAAGATGACATAAATATAGAGCTTCATGGGGACTACCTTTACCCCCACATGGAGAGAGTATGCCTGAGCAAGACAGCCAATATAGAAGAAATGGGATCCCAAGGATAAAGAGATGCAGGCATTGTAGTTCCTGATCATTCCTAGCAAGGATTTTGGTTTTTATCTTAAGAGTAATGGGAAGCCATGAAGCCATTGAAGAGATCAATCAGGAGACAAGTATGGTCATATATTTACAAATGCCAAATATCACTCTGACCACAGTATGAACCATAGTTTGGAGGGGAAACAGAGTACGTGTGTAAAATCCATTTCAGAGGTTATTGTTGACATTCAGGCAAGAAATCAAAGCTTCTCTTCATGTGAGTCTTCCCTAACCAATATAAAACCTTATAATGACTTTAACCCCGGATACTATGTACTTTATTGATATATTGTATTTTTCCTTCATCATACTTAGGAAAACTAAAAATGTACAATTTTTGTGCTATAGTTTTTTTAATGCCTGCTCCCCCACTAGACTTGGCCATAAGTGAGTGAATTACATCAGTTTTATTTACCTCTCTTGAACACAGTGCATTTAAGAGGACGTAGTACAGAACTGAGACCCAATAGATATTTGTTGAAAGAATGACCAAAAGAATAATAATTGCTACTAACATTCATTGACATTAGAAAGATGATTTCAATAGAAATGCTATCTCTGGACACATGATAAACAGAAAGAGATGAAAATAGATACATGGCCGAACACTCATTTATATCAATAACTTACACTTCCACAGTCTATTTTCCCCCCATGGTTGTCAGTGAAGCAGATTATTTTTATCTTTCTTTTGCTCAACATTATAAGAATATTCCAACAAAAAAAAAATTGGAAGTTGTTGGAAATTGGAAGAGTGGAAAAGAGTTGGATAATGTGTATAGTTCAAATCCTTTGGCTACTAAGTTTAAAAGTTACCTACAAAGCAAGTCTGCATCAGTGTCAAGGTCCTAAAGCATGTTTGAATATCAACTAATAACTAATCTGATAGATTTTCCTATATTTTAACTCACCCTACAGGAAATTAATAATATAGAAAAGGAATTCCTTTCAACATAACTATAGCTCTACTGAATGTTTTAGCCACTTCGAGTATGGGCAGGAAAGTGCACAGTCTGAAACTCAAAGCACAATGATAACTTTCTGAAGGTCTAAACACAACCTCAGCTCTTCTTTTTGATGCATGACCACAGGCCCATAAGTTTGCTGCTAGATGTGTAATGAGCCTCTCCCACTGGCTTAGTGAGATAAGGTACATTCTAATTACTTAATTTCAGGTTCTGAAATCACATTGAGCATAAACCGGCACAGAATCAAATCGTGTTTTGACTGACTAATCTGTCAAACAATGCTGAGTCATACTTTAGAGAAGGTTATATTCTGCATGTAGTATTTAGATTTTCCATAATAGGACATTAATAAGTAATTTTAATTGTTTTGCATAATTTGAAAATCTGTTTAGATCGCAAGAAAATATTTCATCTTAGTCTTAAGAAACTATATTATACTCCCATTGCCTTTTTTAAAAATAAATTTGATTCTACATATAAGTATTGTGATGATTTCTTTTCTCATTTCGACCTTGGATAATATGTTTTAGTCTATAAAATTAGCAAATCACAGTTACAACATTAGCTAACAACGGGAATGTACAGATTGTAAATGCATAATGGGAAAGATATAGAAGGCCAAAATTGCTAAATCTATTATTTCTATGTGTCCTATCTAGATTCGAGGTGAGTTGGTTTCTTAAATTGGAATACTTTCCATTTTTTTTTCAATGGTTAACATGACTATTATTCACTTACCAGAAAAAAATAATACATTTTAGCTTGTTTTTTGTTGATGTTGTTATTATTCAACTACTTTCTTATTGAGCTCTAAATTAAGTTAGAAAATGTCTTTTAGCTCTGGATGGCAATTATTTTGGCTGCATTTCTTAAATTAGAAAGATAAGTAAGTATTTAAATGAATACATCTTGTAGAGTAACTATCTTGGAAAATTTTTCTTTTAATTAATTCCCTTTCCCAGAAGAGAGAGCTAAACAAATTTTATTTGTATAAAACCTATAATATTGTATATATTGTGTTATAGTTCAGTTTAGACCACAAATACATCGTATTAAAATCACACTCCTATATGAAGAGAAAAAAGTAACAGTTACCTGATGTTTCAATGAGGTCTTCACAACAGCCATAAACAGAATTTGAAAATGGATGTTGAAATTCTCTAAAAATAATTGAATGCCCTGAAACCTAACCACATTCTGTTTTTGTTGTCCATGCTCTGATCTCTTAATAGGAGGAATTAATTAGTTTAAATAATATCTTTGAGTACTTTAGGAACTCAGTGGATCCTGTGGAATAGAGTCAATTATTGACCACTTTTCTATTTTCTGCACTGTGTTGAGGGGTATACGAAAGAACAGTGAACATGCCTTAGACCTCTACAGTTCTTCAAGACTTGCAAAGGGTGTTCTGCTACACATAATAATACAGTGTGGTAGCTTCCTGGAAAACAGACCCAAGGGAGTTTGCCACCTGGCCAAGTTCACCTAAACAATGATAGACTCCAGACTTGAACCTGTGGTTTCTAACTATAAGTTCAGTGTTTTTCTATAAGTGCTATCCAATATGATTCCTGACCTAAAAATGTATGATTAATTGAAAATAAAATGTAAACATATATGTAAAAAGTTGTAATATTAAAGAGGCAAGAGGAATGATCTACATTAAATTAGTGATTTATACAAAATAATGCCTAATATAAACTGAATGGAGAAAGGAATGTTAGACTCTGAGATGGCTTTCTTAGAAAAGAACAAATCATTAGAGAGTTCTAAATAATTTAAGAAAATTTTCCAAATAATTTAAAATGAAACTTAATTTCATCAGAATTTTGAACTGGGACAGTTTCCCAGCTGCTTTCATAAAGGAAAAATCAAAGAATTTTCTCTATGACCAAACAAACAAACTAAAAATAACATACACCGGATGAGGCAGAATGGCATTTTCCAATAGCTGTAAACATTTAAAATACTATTCCTTGTATTTCCATGGAGATCACAATTCTATAGAAATTCTGCATGTTTTGCAATTTTATTCTTGATAGTGCTTTGGAGTAGTATAGAGTGAATTAATATTTGCTGCCATACACATCAAAATGAAACTGGAAATTAAATTTCCTAAACATTTCCAAATGTGTAGCTATTTTGTATTTTGAAAGCAATGCAACCCATATTTGTCGACACTCCTTAGTTTTCTTCCTAATGCTAACATTAATTGATAGAATAATTCTTTTAAAACATAGGTCAGAAGAACTTGTTTCATTTGATAATCTAATTAGTTCGATCAGCTAAGGATCTGATTCATAGACATGCTGAGGAACGGAATTACTGGTCATTTACTATAGAACATATGGTGAATACTTTCCTACTTGTAGCCCAAAGTCCGCCGACAGTATAAAGAATTATAAAAACCAGATTGATAATGAAGAAAGTTGCACAATGGATACTACTGGTGCTTGCTGAAACAGGGGTAAAAAAAAAAACACAGGTTGTTGTTAAGAGAGGAAAACAAAAGCACTTAGAGAAGAAATCTACTTTTTGTGTGACTATTTTTTAGCAACTCACAAAGAAATTTGAGCTAAAGAGAAATTTTCTATAATGTGAGTGGACTGGATAATGTAGATCTATTCTAAAATTCATTTCAGCTCTTTAAATATAGATGCAACTTTTCAAAAGTATGGTTCCTTTATTATAAGAACTATTCTGATTGCAAGCAGCAATATACTTTTCATAGTAGCTTAAGCTAAGTTAATAAGCTCCTGTGGAGTGACTCTAACTCAAGACTCAAAAATAGATGAAAGAAAATTAATTAAGAGACTATTACAATAATCTAAAGGAGAGATGATGGTAGCTTCAATTAGTGTGTTAGTAGAGATGGTTATAGATGGGAGACATAATGCATATTTTTGATGGCAGATACAAGAGAACTTTCTGAATTATCAGGTGTTAAAAGTAAGAATTACAAATAGGGAGAAGAACTTGGTTTTGTTTTTGTCGTTGTTTTGTTTTGCTTTATTTGTATAAATAATTGGATAGAAGAATTCAGGGTAGTTTGGAACATATAAACCTAAAGCATAGCCAGGGGGAGGAGAGGGGATGATATAAAAGTAGTGATGTAGTTAAAGCCATAATTTTTACTGTTTATGGCTTTTGCCTTTTAAGTCAATATATATTTCATACAAGGTCACAAATGCACTCCTTAATGTTTCTTCTTGTTGGTGTTATAATTTTATTTTTGCATTTAAATCTTTAATCTACATAGAGTTTATAAATTGAAGGGAAAATCATATAATAGAATTTTCAAAAAGAAAATTCTCTCACCAAGAATAATTATGTGTCATGAATTGAGGAGTATAAGGATCTTAAGTCTGAGTATCTGAGGACTTAAAAAAAATAGAATAAAGCAATAAGTTTTCAACAAAAGCATTAATAATTAATTATAACAAGTGGTCTATAGTTATAATAGTAGGCTTAATCCCTAGCCCAGATAATTACAAATTGGTGTTAAGAAAGACCACAGAGATTACCAAGTATTTCTATCTTTGTTCGGAATAAGGGCACTGAAGCTCAAAGAAGTTAATTAGCTAATATGATACAACTAGATGTTAACAGAGCTGAGACTAGGACCCTGTTTTCCCAGTACCCAAACGAGTGTTCCTTGCCCACTTCCACTTCATTGATATATCAACTATTTTTTTCAGCACCTACTATTTACAAGGCATGTAAGTCCTGTAGAGATGGGATAAAAACCTGGTCTCCATAGCCAGGGATCATAAAATATATTCAGAATACAATAATATGTACAAAAGCTATAATACAAGAAAACATATAAGAGCCAAAGAAAAATGTTAGATGGAGCTTTTGAGTTCAAAAGAAAGAAAAAAAAAAGTCATAATTAATATTTCTTACCAAACATTTTGCTGTATGTTTTACAGGTCTTGTCACTTTTGATCATCACAACACAATTCTGTGAAACAGTTATTATTAAACCCACTTTACAGAAGAGGACAGGTTGAGTGCAACTGAGTAATATGCACAAGATAACATAGCTACTAAATGTTCAAACCCAGGCATTGAATTCAACTAGTGCACCCCACTGCTCACCCACAAGAGTAGGAAGGATGACAAAATTTTGGAGAGAATATGAGATGTGCCCTAGGACATAAAGTATGCATACTATTTGCAGCATAAAAAAGAAAAGGAATGTCACAGGCAGAGAGAGCATTTTACAGATATCAGGCAAAGCATAATACTGCAGGGAGGGCAATGTGCATGAGTTCACAAGAGCATTACTGGAAAATTAAAATGGATTGTATGATGGAGCCGATGAGTCAAAGAGTTCGAGTACCAAGCCAGTGTTGGCCTTTACATTACAGCCAGTGGGAGATACTGAAACTTTCTGAGCTCAGGCATAGCAGATTTGAAACAGACTTTCGTTAACATTAATCTGGCAGGAGCATGAAATTTAAAAAGTGAAAAAGAGCAAAAGACTCATGGAGGCACTGAAATATTTTGAAATCCAGGACAGCAGCCTACACTAGAAATAATAACTGGCCAGATTTGTTTAAGGAGTCCTCATCACCAATAACAACACACCAGATTTGTTTCTTACCAGCTATGAAAAAATACCCTTATTTCCAATGTTTGTTTTTACTCACTGACACCATTTTCAATTATAATTATGTTCAATTTTGAATAATTGAAATGTTGATTCTTAACTACCCAAAAGTTTTTGGTTTTGTTATAGTATGAAATTATTGAAGATTAACTCTGGTTACCAAAGAAAGTCCCTAAGTAAAATAGAATAATTGAGATGCCTACTTAAAACCTGACCTGGATTACATATGTTCTAAATGCTTCCCATTATAAAGGCCTCTTCTGCGTGGATAAATTGTTCAGGATTCAACACATCACTTATAATATAGGATATTATAATAAAGTGCCTGGTAGCCTATTTTAAAAACCAAAGCATTATTCCTATATAATAACTCTTAATGTGAAGAATCTTAGAATCTGTGTGACTTCTTTTTAACAAGGCAGGAAAGAATATTAGGCATATTTTTTTTCTAAAAAGTAAGAGGATTAGACAAGACAGATCTTTTTAAAGAAGCTCCCCACCCCCACTCCCACTCCCAAAAAGAACAGCTACTATGAGTATTTATTTCTCCTCTACTCTATTTTCAGTGACATTATGTTAGAAGCTAGCAGGTGGCCATTCTGAGAGAATATATACTAGGAAAATCAAAAAAACCTACAAATTTGGTCTTCTTTTTCAGAGAATCAATTTGCCAACAAAGTTATCAATTTGCTATCACTAATTATATATGCTTCAAATATTTCCTATAGTTAAGGACCCTTATTCTTATAATGTTTGAGAATTTGGCATCTGAAAAAGAAATCACAGAGAGGACTTTTAAAACAAACAAAAAATATGTACGCTTTTGTTTTTTAAAGAATGGATTATAATTTTCCTTTGTTTTGGTGTGGCTCAATAATGTTTTGCCAATCACTAAGTAATTTTAAGGCTATTAATGAGAATTTTCTTAAAATATAATAGTCTGGTTCAGTTCTCAAATATTAAAGTACATCAGATTCACATAGAGAACTTACTAAAACACAAATTCCTAGGCCTTCTTCTGAGAATTTCTAATTCTACAGATCTGAGTTGGGGTTCGAGAATCTGCATTTCTAATAAGTTCCCAGGTAATGTCTAAACTCCTTATTAGGTGTACACTTTGAAAGCCAGTGGTCTAATTAGGTATATTTATTATCAACTAGAAATTTTATCATAATTTTAATTTTTTATGATTACTTTCAAGTACACAGTACATTGATTACACATTTATATAGTTTATGAAAAACGATCACCCCGATTGCTCTTTCTCTCCTCTGGCTCTTCACCTCGTCATTCCATTAATGCTGGCTGCATTCCCTATGCCGTGCTCCCCATGCCCATGACCATTTATCAACTACAAATAATTTTAAATATTTTAAATTTCTGATATAAATCTTTCCAAAAAGGAGTGGTCTACATTCTCACTTCAGAATTCTTACCAAAAATAATTTACTGTTTCTCTAATAAAGGATCTTTTTGGGTCATTAAGTCATATATAGACATCGATTCTTATTTTTTAGAATTTTAGACAGAACAGATGATCAGCATATATGCTATTTTGGCTCCAGGGTATAATATCTCTGAGAGGGTTCCTTGGTAATCTGTAATTAAAATGACCATCAAACTGTTTTCCTCTGATTTTCCTCTATTCTTAAAGGTGAAAACATTCCGTTATAATTGAGAGGTAAGATTATACTGTCCATATTTCTAAAGGCAAGAGTGGCATTTAATAAGCATTTAAAAATCCCACAGAAATGTGAAAAATGACACACAAAAAAAATGACAGTGTTTTAAAATCTAGCCTTGGTCGGTCTCCCTCCCTCTTCTTCTCCCTCTCCCTATATATCTATCTATATCGATATCCGTATCTGTATCTGTGTCTGTATCTATATCTATCTATATATCTCTGTACACACACATACACACACACACACACACACACACACACACACAAATACCATTTCCACATCTATTTCCATGTTTATTATTGTCCCCTTGAGTTTGAGCAGCCATCTACCTTTCCTATAGTTTAACTTCTTCCCTATAGTAGAAATATCAACATTTTCCTCTTAAGGATGTTGTGTAAACCAAGTAACTAATGATGGTTTATGTTAAGCAGTATTATGGGCAATGCTCAAATGTTCAAAGATATGCTATAATACAAAATCTGATTTTTAGCTGGAAACTGAAATACTTTCCAAAACAAGCAGGAAAGATAAAACAGCTATTAAAATGTCAAGAGACTTTTAAACTAAATATCAAAAGTCTTATTTTAAATGGAGCATAATGTACTAAACAAAGGATATCTATTCATTTACTGATCTATGTGTTTATTCCTTCATTAAACTAATACTGAGTACCTACTATGTGTCAAGCACTATGTACCGGGGATACAGTACTAAACAAAAACAGACACGGAGCCTGCTGTCACGAATCTTAGAGTCCACTGGGACACAGAGATATAAATGAGTAATCATGTTAATGAGTAAATCTTGCTAAATTCAAATAATTTATACAAAGTAAAGAAATGAGATGTTACTGGCATGTATAATGAAAAATGACTGGCCTACATTTAGGACTCAAGGAAATAATCCACAAGAAAATGATAGTTTCATGCTGAGATCTACAGGATTAATAGAATTTAACAAGGCAAAAGGAGAACTGTGTTCTATTGGCAGAAAACAACACCCCTGGGCCGAGTGAGAGGATGCTGCTGGCACGTTGGAGGACATGAAAGAAGACAGCATAACCCTGGTTGAGGAAGGGACTGGAGTCAGAGACAGAGAGAGTACAAAGCGCTACATATATCATGGTAAGAATTTTACTATGGTAAGAATTTTTATTACCCTAAGAACACGAGAAAGGCGTAGGTGAGTTATAAGAAATAGAAGACATGAATATGTTTGCTTAAAAAATTGCTACTTTGGTTATTTTGGATATATTGAATTAAATAAAGTATATTAATAAATTAATTTCATTTTTTTTACTCTTAATGTGACTACTAGAAAATTTTAAATTTTATATGTAGCTCTCCTATTTTTCATGGATAATGCTATACTAAAACTTTATTTTTTTCTACATCTTTGAGATAAGCGTTTGAGAAATGCCTATTGAAGGAGAATTAGAATGTTCTTTCTTATCAAGTAAGCTTTTTAAAAAAAAATCCTAAATACTAAACTACTAGGTATTGCACATTACAGATGATAAACAAAAATGAGGATGTTAAAATAGATAACTTCAATGAACTTAACAAATCTGTGATAAAAAGCAAGGAACTCTATCATTAGAACTTATAACTTCATAGGTGATACATTTAACTATTTCGTGATGACAATTTATGAACTCATTTAGCAATATCCATTTATGATTATGCTGACATAGAAAAAATCATGTCAAACTCTGAATCTTAAACTGATTCTCTATGTGAATTTAGAGACATAATTCATACCCCACACTCAGATACTTAACCAAAGACACAGAAAAAAATTAAGTAAGTTCTAGGATGTCACTGCCAATGAGAAATATGAAAGCCACATTTAAATTTTTGTTTTCTAGTGGCCACATCAAGAGATTTTTAAGTGAAATTATTTTAATAATATTTTTTTATTTAACTTAATATATCCAAAGTCTTTCAACATGCAATCAATATAAAATTATTAATGAGAGATTTTACATCCCTTTTCTAGTACTGTTTTAAATTCAGTGAGTATTTTACTCTTACAGAGCATCTCAATTTACGGTGTCCGTATTTCAAGCGCTCAATAGCCACATGTGGCAGGTAGCTGCTATATTGTAAGCCACAGTTCTAGAAGGGAGTGGCTTTGGCTTGTTCTGTCCCCATCACTAAACAACTTGATAGTCTTAAAAAGTTCACTTAACCTATAAGTTTTATTTTGTCATCTGTGACATGATCACAATATCCATTTTATCTACCTCAAATATTTCGCATTATAAAGAATGACTTCAATTTTACTTTACTATCATGATTTTTATCCCACAAAATAAATAATAAAAACATAAAGGACCAAAAGGTTTACCTTTACTATAACTAATACGACTACTATTACTGCTACTATTTCTACTATGATGGTTTTTAAAAATATAATATGTGATGCTCGATTTTCTCTAAGTGAAATTAAAACTCACAAATGTCCTGACAAATAGAGTCATTATCAATATTTCAAAAAACATGCACAGTAATTTTAATAAATGGGAAATATTTAATGATGCTCGGGTATAAATATTGGACAGATGCCTTGGCTATGAGTATCATAATCACTTTCATTACCAGAAAATTGTAAATAGCAGATTATGAAGGAAATTATGGAGAACAGTACAGAATTTTAATTAATATGAAAATACCCTAAGTTCAAATCACAACGACAGAACAAACAATAATGCTATGGCAGCAATTCTAGAGTTCCACCTTTATGTACCTGCCTAAAAGTAAATGAAGTTGAATAAAGTGTTTGGCACCTGATTTGCTCAGATAACTTAATGTTATCCATTTGATACAAAAAAGTAAATTTTTAATTGATTATACACAGAATAGGCAAAATATAACAAATAGAGTTTAACTTATTTTCTGTAACTCGAGTTTGTCACTGTAACTAGTATATTGTGTGGTATGGGGGCTGGGTGTTCTGTCATTGGTATTCTTCAATTCGGTTTCAAACTTCAAGTTCCTGTTACAGAGAGCTACGCTAAGATGGATATAACACCTCACTACAATTTTTTTAATCTGTTTTAAATGTGAAAGTCATTTTGAAGAAAATTAAATTTTGCAAAAATTTGTTGTGCTTTGAAAAAATTTTAACTGCCTTTCAAAATGCCCTCTGTGGTAGACTGATTGCTTGCATATCCCCAATTCTTCGCTTCTCTGTGCATCCATGCCCATTTTTCTATGACTTGAAAGTAACAATTACTAATGTGGAAAAATCTATTCCCTTACTTTTTTATGTACTTTTTTTTTATTGTGGTAAAACATACATGACATAAAATTTACCATTACAACCATTTTAAGTGTGTAGTTCAGTGACATTAAGTACATTCACATTGTTGTACAACCATCACTACCACCCATCCCCATCCATCCCCAGGACCGTTCTCATCTTCCCCAAATGAAACTCTATACACCTGAAACACTAACTCCCCAGTCCTCTCTATCCTCAGTCCCTGGCAATCACCATTCTATTTCCTGACTGTGAAACCTTAGAATGTTTGTCCTTTTACGATTGGCATATTTCACTTAGTATAATATCTTCAAGGTTCAAGCATATTGTAGCATGTGTCAAAATGTCCTTGCTTTTAAGACTGCATACTATTCCTCTGTGTGTGTGTGTGTACGCGTTTATCTACTTATCCATTGATGAACACTTTGGGTTACCTCCACCTTTTAGCTATTGTGAATAATGCTGTAATGAATGTGGATGTGCAAACACCTCTTTGAGATCCCGTTGTTAATTCTTTTGGACATATATACCTGGAAGTGGAATTTCTGGGTTATGTGATCATTTCATGTTTAATTTTTTTGAGGAATCACCATAGCATTTTCCACAGTGGGTGCATTATTTTACATTTCTGTCAGCTATGTCTATCCTTGCCAACACCTGTTCTTTTCTGCCTTCCTTATTATAGCCAAACTATGGATATAAACTGGTATCTAACTGTGGTTTTGATTTGGATTTATGTCCTTACTCTCAAATCTGACTGATTTTGTGACTGACTTTGGTCAATGAAATGTCAGCACAGCAATTCAGGAACAAGTTTAAACAAGTGTAAGTGCTTGATTCTTCCCCATTGCCAGTAACATGGGAAGAGTGTGCGTAGGTCGGCATGTTAGAGGAGCGAGCATGAGGAACAAGGCCAAGTTGCTCAGGTCAACCCAGATGAGACCATCCTGGTTTAGGTAACAGGCAGCTTCAGGTAATAAACCATCCTAGATTATGTATAGTCCAGCCAAGATGAGCAGAGCTAGCTAGCTGACTTGCTCTGACTGCAGAGGCATAAGTAAATCCAGCTGAGATCAACCAAGCATAGCCAAATTAGCTAAGCCCAGTTCAAACCCATCAACTTGAGAATAAATAAGTGGTTGTTTTTTGTTTACTTTGCAGCATTACTGTGGAAAGATGGATTACTGATATACAATCTATGAGGGGAAATCAGAGTAAATTATTCCGTGAAAGTCGACTGCTGCATAATAAATCAAGGTAAAAGTGTGGTAAGAATATACCAAAAGGAAAGTTCAATTACAGCAATATTGCCACAGCACAGCAGAGCAGACCATGAGAATAAGGATGGAAAAACTGAAATCTGCTTTTTTGAGGAAGTAGGTTTCCTATCTCCATCCACTCTATCAAACCATGGCCAGTGTGCTTGGCTCTAGAAACATCTTTCCAAGAATCTATAGGCTAAGAAAGCAAAGAACCATGGGCATTGGTATGACCCGGAAATTTAGGAATCCAGGCATGACAGTCTTTCTTACAGTTAGACAGACTTTGTGAAATTCATATTGGTTACACAGTTTCCTTTTCACTTAATCTCATTGTTGTGACCTGTGGTCATCTTATGAGCCCTTCTTCTGTTTTACACCTGGCCTACTATAGGCTTGTATGTTTATTGCCTGACTTTCGTCAACACGTGAGTTGAAACCATAATCTGGAATTTTAACTTCCACTGGTTTATTCTCATTGTGTTCCTTGGAATATAAATTTTCAGAAAACAAACATGAAACAAGAGTTGAATATTATGGTGTTATGCCTAGTTTGCTACTGAAGATGACTTTATTTCACCATGAAAACTCAAATTCCAAGTATTTTAAACAAAGTAGTAGACACAATTATGTCTTTCTCCCCCTCTGGTTTCCTTCTCTGCTTTGGACAGTAGCCTCACAGTTGCCATTATCATCATTATTTTCATTACTCATGAAATGAGCCGTATAGCATGCTCAAATAGAAGCCAAGGGAACTTAGTGCCAGTTTTTGTCCTGTGATCAATTTGAAATGCCTTGCTGTTTTGGTCCCAAGAGAGATTAATAACATCTTTAGGCAAAATGCTATTGATTAATCTACATACACAAAAAACGTTCTATGCTTACAGAAATTGGTTATTTCTGATTCATCATACTCTTTTATTTAGTTTTTTCGTCTAACAACATTATTTTCATAAATAAACACCCTTTCCCAGCAATGTCAGAGGGATTTTATTAAATGCATTTAATTGAGGTGGGTTTGCCAAGGGAACACTTTGTTTCTAATGGGGGAAAAAAAAAAAAGCAAAAAGAATTAAATCTGGTCCCAATTTCTCTATAAAAATAGCATTTCAAAGATAATTATTTAGCTGCTAAAACTTATGTCATGAGAAATATATCAAAACCATTCTTTGGCATGTAAGAAAAATCTGATTTATCTTGTTTGTCTTAATCTACAAACAAGAATTTTTAACCTGGGGAACATGGGCCACCAAGGAGACCATGGAAAGAATTCAGATTGGTGAACATGAATGACTAAAATTATATTCTTGTTTTCCCACTAACCTATAAATGATTTAGCCTTTCCTTCAATTATAAATGTAGACAACAAATTCCAGTACTATTAACAGAATCTGCAGCTATATCAACAAGAGAAATCACAAATATTTTCATATTATATTATATTTGTTGCAAATAGTTCAAAGTATCTTTAATGTTTACTACTTCAAAATTATAGTAATACTTACATAATAATGGATCCTATTATTAAAAATTTTGAAATATATATGTATATATAAATATATATATATATATATTTATATGACACACACTTGTTTTTATTATATCCTGACAACTTTTAACACAATAGGTTTCCTTTAAACTAGGTATTTTGTGTTATACTTTAAACATTTTTCATAAAAGGGGTTTACTATAGTTTTCACTACATGCCACAAAAATGCATAAAAACCTTTGCCGACCAGAAATATATTTACAGGAAGAAAATACTTGTTGAACTTCTTAAGACAGACAAATATAGCATCACACTTAGGAGAGTGAAATTTGATGAGTCACTGACTAAAAACTTTGTGCAGGCAGCCTAAGAAAAATGAAAATAAGCAATATCTGAGGCCATTCTCTTTCTCCTCTTTCTATGGCTGATGCCCTCATCCTGCCTGTGCTAAGTCATCCAGGATCCCCCTGGACAGCAAACAGTTTTCCTTTTTTTCCTGGCCATTCTCAAATGTTGAGACTTTTCCCAATACTCTATTAAAGCCAGGTCTCTGCTATCAGTATCAAGAACTGATAAGTGTTTTCATGTTCAATGCCTCAATTGAAAATGATTTACATTTTAATATAAGGTTGACAGAGATGTCTTAACTGATTACGGAAAATTCTTAAATATGAGGAAAAGAGAGTGGAAACCATTTACAATCATGAATTATTAAGCTCAAACTTCACTATTAGCTGTACTACCAAAAACTCTAGAAAAGGTCAAGTTCACAAATGTGTATAACTGGGCTACATTTTAGAGCCAAATTACCAGGTTTGAGATAGATTAGGGAAATGAATTCTACACCTTTGCTGAATTAATAAATAAAAACAGCAAAAGTTTTCTTCAATGCACCTACAAGAGACCCTCAGAAAGCAGACACATTTGGATGGGTATTCCAAAACTCAGGCATCAGTATGTGTCTTAAGCCTAATTTAGTTGGTCCCATTCCATGTCTCCTTCTTCTATCCGGATGTTTGAATGAACATATATTCACTTCTGGTGAGACTGGCAGCATACGATATGAAAATTCACAAGATAGTAAACGATTCCACCAATTTTTTGTTTCTTTCTCTCTCCATTCCTTTATAATCTAGGGCACCCAGTTTGATGGGTTGAGGAAA
Organism: Pteropus medius; assembly: GCF_902729225.1. Classification (NCBI taxonomy): domain Eukaryota; kingdom Metazoa; phylum Chordata; class Mammalia; order Chiroptera; family Pteropodidae; genus Pteropus; species Pteropus medius. The sequence continues at coordinate 4,061,415 of NW_024340699.1, forward strand.
ATTTTAAGACTTGAAATTTTAAGCTGAAATTGGATAAGTTAAAATAAATTGTGTTCAGATTTCTCTGCCAACCTCAAGAAAAATGTACTGAGGATCACAATAAAATGTAGGTGTATTCAGATACTTCCTGAGTTTTTAAATTTAACTTCCTTTAGAATCAAAGCAAGAACACAGGGAGTCCACCTCCATTTCCTAGTCTGTTAGCACATGTCATAAAGGAGGAAGAGATGATTGAACAGTTAGAATTTGCAGCAATTCTAATTATGTGGGATGCTGAAATAAGATTAGCAACAATTGAAATGCTGAGAAGTAGACAACATCCTCAGAAATAGAGTTAAGAAAAGTTTGGCATCAGAGATTTAAGAATGTAGGTCTCTTCCCAACGAGCTTATAACAAGATTAAAATTTAGTACATAGTACAGAGAAAACCTGAAGACAGCTGACTCTCTTTCATCAGAGAATAGATCTCTAACATTTTTCGAGCTGAAGAACTTCAAGGGTGAAAAATAAGCACCCCTGAAGTTTGAGATTCATATCTATTCTAATGCACTCGGCAATGAAAAACTGCAATGTCATCTCTAGAAGGAACATGACATTATTCCATTTGGTCACATCCGGGACTCCTCTGCTTACAGGCCACACCACTGTGAAGTTTTGCATCTAAGCTCAATGTACCATAAAGGAGAAGTGCTAGATAAACCTAAACATCTTCACAGTTGGGTAAGTGCCAGTGCGAACAGTAATATCTTTGAAAAATACAAATTAATATGACTTTCTCATATGAGGGAAAAAATTTCACTCGTCTCTTTTGTACAATTTCTGTTTTTAACCTCCCCAAATATCATTTATTTGCCAAGTTGTATTTATCTAAAAGCTTTTAAGATATCTAAACAAAATTACACTTAAATTACACAAAATTACACTTAAGATATCTAAACAAAATTACACTTAAAACAATTTGCAGAGTCATAGGACTAGTCTTAAGATTTTGTCAAGATCTCTGCCCTTTGTTCAATTAACTCATGGATGATCTGGAAATAAATCCTGTATTAGAGAAAGTTATATAATGTCTACCTATATAAAAAGCAGTTGAACTGTATTAGCTTTCTCTGAGAACCCAAGGAGCAAAAGCCGTAAAATATAAGGCCCCAACTTGGGTGGGAGTGGAAGGATGTGAATGGGACTGGGGATTAAATTATTCAACAAAACTTTTAGGTTTGTTGAGTCCACGGGTCAGTGCAGTGTCAGGGTTGAGAGAGAGCGCCTCCTTGAACTCTGAACCTTGGGAACCGTGCTTGCTGCATCCAGCCCAGGTTTAAGTCGTTTGGTAATTCCAACTACATTCGATACTGGGATGCCCAGCATGCAGGAAGTCAATATTTTCCTAAGTGTAGTTTATGGTCCTGAATTAGAAGTACCTAGAAAACCTGGCAAAATGAGGTTTTTCCACATCCTCTCTTTGACCTACTGAGGTAGAAGTTCAGAGAATGAGGCCTGATAACCTTCATTTATAATCACTTGGGGTTATTCTGATGCATTCTAAAGTATATCCCAGACGCAAATAAAAAAAAAAGAAACTGGATGCTTATCTTACACCACACACACACACACACAAAACAACTCAAAATGTACTAAAGACTTAAATATAAGACCTGAAACCTTAAAATCCTTAGAACAAAATAACAAAATATAGGGAATAAGCTCCTTAGCATTGGTCTTGGTGATGATTTTTTTGGATTTGACACTAAAACCAAAGGCAATAAAAGCAAAAATAAGTTAGATTAGATTAAACTAAAAAGCTCCTAAATAGGAACCATTAACAGAATGAAAAGGCAACCTATGGAATGGGAGAAAACATTTTCAATTCATATATCTGATAATGAGCTAATATCCAAACTACATAAAAAATTCCTATAATTCAACAGCAAAAAAAAAGAAAAAGAAAAAGAAAAAAGAAAAAAGAAGGCAGAGAAACTAGACATTTTTCCAAAGAAAATATACAAATGGCCAAGAGGTACTTGAAGGGGTGCTCAATATCACTAATCATCAGGGAAACGCAAATCAAAACCAAAATGAGATATTACCTCTTATCAGTTAGAATGGCTATTATCAAAAAGATAAGAGATGACTAATACTGGGGAGGTTGTGCGAAAACCCTTACATACTGCTGGTGACATGTAAATTGACAACTGGATTTCTTAACTTTAATGAACTTACATTTCTTAATTTCTGGTCTCCAATATTTTACTAGCCTGCTTACCTAGAATGCTACTACATTAGCACAATATATACTCTTAAAAATTTAGAGCATCTAAAAAGAAATCATATATGCCCTTCAATAGGGGCACAAAAGAGGATACGTGTTTCATACTATTCCACACAAAGCACAGGATTGTAACATTTCCCTACAGGACAAAAGGTATCTTTTGACCCAACTTAAACAAAAGAAACACTTCTATTTGGGAAGCTGAAACAATGTTGGAGAACGGCATTAGACATTTGACTGGAGAAAACACCTACGTTTGTATTTTACAGATTGGCATATTGCTGCTGTGAAAGGAAGTTTTATGTCCTTCCGTCTTGAATTCACTTTTGTGTTTATATAATATACAACTCCCGTGGGCCTAGCAAAGCCTTACTCAATAGATATTCTCTGTTATCTCATTTATTACAGCAATGATTATGATATGAAGACAAATTTTGGTGCTAACAAGCCATATTGTAGGCTTAGTAGCTAAAGTGGCAGAGCAGAATCAGCCACCAAGGTACAGTTTTTGAGAAAATACTGCCACAGAATGTTCAGCTTGGGAAAAAGAGATTGTTTCTGCATGTTAGTTGAACATTGATTATAGTACTTTGGGGGATTTCTGGATAGTATTTTGGAATTTGGGGTTTCTATGAAATGTGGCAAAAGCTTTTTCTGTGTTTTCTAAGAACAAAAACCTAGTTTAAGGTGCAGTAATCAGGGTAACGGATTCTAAGAATAGGTGAATCCTCAGTCTTTCTTACCGTTAACTGGCACCACATGTTTACCATACGTTGACTTTCTTCCATTATTCCCTTATTGTTGATTTGTTGTATTTTCTAATGTCCACTGAAAATCATATTTTATCTCAACTTTTTCATTATTAATTATAGTGATAAAGTAGATATAAAGAAAACGTATGACTACCCTGATATGGAGATGATGTGTGCAGGTTTAAAATGGTGTATATGCAGGAAGAGTAAGTTTTGGCATCAGTAAATACAAAAATTAACATGCTGTGCTACTCTGGACAAGTTACTTCACCATTCTGTTCCTTAGAGATAGCTCCTCCAAAAATAAATGTGGTGTTCTATATTGCTGATAGAATGATGCTTCTTAAATTTAAACGCATTTCAATCCCCTAGACCAGCAGTCCCCAACCATTTTGGCCCAAGGAACCAGTGCTCCTAGGAGAATCTAATGCCTGATGATCTGATGTGGAGCTGAGGCAGTGATGCTAGTACTGGGGAGCGGCTGCAAATATAGGTGAAGCTTTGCTCACTCACCTGTCGCTCACCTCCTGCTGTCTGGCCCAGTTCCTAAGAGGCCACAGATTGGTACCAGTCCTTGACCTGGGAGGTGGGGACCTCTTGCCTTTGAGAACCCAATAAAAATGCAGATTCTTGAGTCTTATCTTCAAAGACTTCAGTTCAGTAGTCTTCAGCAGGCTAATGAATCTGCATTTTTACCAAAGTCAGAAGTGATTTTGACAAAAAAGGAATCGCATTTTGAAAACACTACTAAAGTGTCTGCCAATTCTCTCAACTTAAAGAGACACACAGAATTTGATCTTTGCTTGTAAAATATTGATGTTCAAAGCCAGTGCACGATGCACAACTTTCATATCTCTAGGTAAGTTGAGGATAAGCATATTTTCCCTCAATAAGTTCAATAAAGCAAATTTTTGTTCCAACAGTAGAATTTCTCTTTTTCTCCTCTCTTTTCCTCCTTTCTTCCCTCCCTCTCTTGTTCCAGTTTAATTTGCATAAATTAAACATCCATATGTGGAGATCCACCTGTTTTATCATATCAATGGGTCCTTAAGACTACAAAGTTAAAACTCAGATTCTAGAACAATTCATTCTGTCTTTAAGAAACTTTCTGGGAAAAATCGTGATGAGGCCTCCCACAAATTAAAATGAAATTCAGTTTTCATCTCATCCAGCTTTGATTAGAAAATAAATGTTAATACCATAAAGTAGAGTCATTACACTATAAATGGGCAACATGCATTCCCAAATTCTCCAGGCGTAAAAGTTTATTAGCCCAAGTCCCAGACAAAGGTAACACTGTCTCGTTATAGAAGTCCAGCCATCTAGTTCTCTGCTACCAGATGAGAAATCTGGGGATATTTATTTCTACAACAACATGAATATGTCAGTTCGCTAACCTGCTATTAATTTCACCTCACTAGATCCTAAGGCACATTCTTTACCTGAGCACATCAAATTATTTGTGTATTTTCTGGGCAACAGAAGCAAAGGAAATTCTTATTAATTTGAGGGAATAATATAGCATAAGGAAACATAGTGAAACAACCATTCCCTTAGCATAAACACCCATTTAATGAAGAACAAACAGTAGACTCATTCATTTAATGCTAAGATTCTCTCAAAATCAAGATTGCTATATACACTAATGATTTCCAGTGTGATCACGGTTCTTCTACTTTTGCCTCCTTTTCAACCTCATTTAATTGAAAAGCATCGTCCATTTTTAATATTGTAAATGGAATGTCCACAGAAATGATGTCATTTTAAAAGTAGGAGAGCAGGCAATGTGTCCCTACCATCAGGGCTATGACAATATGATATATTTATAATTTGTTTAGTTTGTTTGTAGTTTATTGCTTGCTATCCCAGCATTAATTCTTGTTTCTTTAAGTCATAGAACCCTGATATTCTTTGGATATCAACTTAGTGCAGAAAATGAATCAAGGCCCTCTTAACTCCTGTGCAAGGGTAGGCAGAAGGCCAGATGTTCTCTTCCTGGTACTTAAATCTAAAGAAGAAAGACCTTCAGATTAAAAGAAGTTCAAGTTCATTCATCCAACAGAAGTGCCCTATAAAGCAGCAGTCCCAACCTTTTTGGAATCCAGGATCAGTGCTCTTATGAGAATCTAATGCCTGATGAACTGAGATGGAGCTGAGGTAGTGATACTAGCACTGGGAAGTGGCTGCAAATACAGATGAAGCTTCGCTGACTTGCATGCTGCTCATCTGCTATGTGGCCTGGTTCCACAGGTACCAGCCCATGGCCCAGGGGTTAGGGACCCTGCTATAAAGAACAATTCTGCTACCTGAATTTTCAGAGTGACTGTGGTCAATTCTAAAGTTTGTATCTTCATATTTTTGTTCGATCCTCTGAACTACTCCTTATCCTTCCAATGAGCATCTACTTTGCTTAGGTGTATCAGAGTCTGTTTTATTTGCTTGTAACTAAATCATAATTAATATGAAAAGTGAAAACCAAATGTGATAACAGCACAAGCCCTGAAAGTCTCTTTACATCCCTGAGTGCTATGCTTCGTAAGCAAATGGTTAGAAGTTAATCCTCCCCAATTCTTAAAAAAAAATACAGGTTGTCTCTACAGAAAAAGTGCTACATATCTCTAAAAGCTTGACTTACAACTCCAGGCTTCTGCACTTCAGTTCCATGTGTTTCTACACTGCTATTTTTAAAGAGTTAATCCTAGAGGTTGTCTTATGCATATAAAGAAATTTAAAGATTTGAATCAATTTACAACTGTTTTTGAACTACATTTTTTTAATCTTTAAGTAAAAAATTTAGTATTTAAAGAATTAAGAAGACATAACAGATGACCGACAGGTAAATGAATGAAAAGGTTCTCAACATCACTAGTCATCAGGAAAATGCAAATCAAAACCACAATGAGATATCACTTCACACCTGTTAGAATGGCTGTCATTAAAAGGCCAAGAGATAACAAGTATTGGCAAGGATGTGGAGAAAAAGAAACATTTGTGTAGTTGGTCGGAATGTTAATAATTGCAGCCACTATGGAAAAGTGTGGAGGTTCTTCAAAAATTAAAAATTGACCTACCATATGATCCAGTAATTCCACTTCTGGGTATTTGTCTGAAGGAAAAGAAATCACTAACTCAATAAAACATGTGTATCCCCATATTCACTGCAACATTATGTACAATAGCCAAGATATGGGAGGAACCTAAATGCCCATTAAAAATAAGGAAATCTTGCCATTTTTGACAACATGGATGGATCTCGAGGACATTATGCTAAATGAAGTAAACCAGACAGAGGAAGATAAATATTGTATGATCTCACTTATATGTGGAATCTACAAACAAAACAGAACAAAACACCTAACTCATAGATACAGAGAACAGAAGGGTGATTGTCGGAGGTAAGGGATAGGGATGGGCGAAATGCATGAAGGGGCTCAAAAGGTACAGACTTCCAGTTATATAGTAAATAAGTTATGAGTAATACACAGTATGGTGGTGATAGTTAATCATACTGTATTATATATTTGAAAGTTGCTGAAAGAGTAGAGTTTACGAGCTCTCGTCCCAAAAAAGAAAATGTAACTGTGTGGTGATGGATGTTAACTAGACTTATTATGGTGACAATATATATAAATATTGAATCATTTTGTTGCATACTTGAAACTAATACAATGTTATATGTTAATTATATCTTAAAAAGGGGGGGGTGAGGGTTAAGTACCCTGATCTAAAACCACATGAGAAATAAGGGGGAGAAAAGGTACTTAGTAGAATTAACTTTGTTCCTAGAACTCAGGCAGCTTCAGTCTTTATCATTTCTATATTAATTATAGCACTTTTCAGAGAGACACAAAAGTAAGCCTTTTCCCTAAATGGTCCTCATCTTTGCTCTTCTGCCTCTGTCAGTTCTAGATTATAACTATAGGAAAATTAAAAGTGGCATTGGTGGAAGGTTATTCCCTTTGAACAGATGGAGTCAGTTCTTTCTTACTTATGGATCAAATATTGGAATAGTATTATCAAAGAATAAGAAGAAGTCAGACATGAAGACCAGGGAAGAATATTTAGGGGGGCGGGGGACTAGAATCCTATGCACATAAATTTCTATTGTTTTCCTTTACTACACACCTCTTCTCCCAACTTTCAATTTCATGCCCTTATAATAAAATTTTTTCTAGCTCATCTCTATAGAAAAAAAAAATTAAAAGCTCAAAACATTCTTTACATGTTGTCATTTATCAATGTTCTAAAGGGCTTTTAAAGCATCTATTAAAAAAAAGAATAGCTTTCATTGGTAAATAAAGAAGTCCATAATGGTATTTGACAATAACAATTTATATTTTACTTACTTAGCTGTACATTTGATTACTCATATCCAAACATAAAATTGGTATTTCTCTCACCAAGTTTTAAAAGTCTTAAAACAGGACATAAAGTGATAAATGAGAAATAAACTGCTTTTCTGCAAAAGAATGTTAAGGACGTTTAAAGGAAGAAGAAATAACAGAGTGGGAAAACAATGGTTGTTTTCTGTTTGCATCTGGGTATAAACAAGAGATTCTTATTTTATTTATTTTACCTTTATAAGATACTTCAGAAAATAGTATGCGATGTTTAAAGCTTGTGATATGCATGGTTTAAATAATGATAACACAAGCAGCTACCACCCAGAACACAGGTGAAGGAAGACAGCCTTATAGGTATTTGGAAGACCCCTGGATGCTCCTTCCCAAACAGAGCCCCTCCACACCCCTGAGTGGTAACTGCTGTACTAGATTTCATTTAATCATTATTTGATTTTTCTTAGACTTTTCTACAGATGGATATGTCCCTAGTCAGAAAGCTTGGTCATGCATGTAAAGTTTAGATACATGGACACTTATGCTGAAATTAGTTTAAACAAAAGAGGGAATCCATTATATTATGGTAGAATCTTATGGAAAACTGGGGACAGAGAAGCTAGGAATCTTCTCTCTCCCTCTGTCATTGCTCATTTTCTTTGCAATGAATTCGATGTGTCTCCCTCATTGTAACCAGTTTTTGTTTTTTTTAGTTAGTTTATGTGGCAGCCAATAGCTACTGAGTTTATATATTATATATTCAGCCAATCCGAAAGACACCAATCTTATTTTTTTCAATCCCGATTGCAAATTCTGCTGGAAACAACTAATTTGACTGCTTTGGTTTACATATCCACCACTCAACAAGTCAGCTGTGGTTAGAATGGGGGTCATATTGTACAAACATAGCAGCTTCCTCTAATCCACGTAGGTGGAGAGAGCAATTACCTACTCCCAAACAGGAAGCAGTCCTCAATAAGTTAAAGGGATTGAGAAGACCAGGAATAGACATCCATCCTGTGCTTTTCTTTAAATATTAATATTGTCAGATCTTTAAGCATCAGCTCAAAAAAGAACCACACAGGAAGGCAGTATAGTGAAAAGGCCACTGCTCTTAAGTTGAAAGACCTAGTTTTCAGTATTTAGTTAACTAGTCAGGGAAATTCAGAGGAATCACTGTACAATAAAAGGGTTAAAGCAGATAGTATTATTCTTTTGTTGTTGTTGTTGCTTTAAAATTTTATAACCCAATCCTATCAATGATGGGCTAAATTCCATGATATGTTGATGGATATAAATAAAATATTTTTCCCTTGGCTTCTTTTTTCTCTTTCTCTTGGCTTCTTAATCTGTGTGTGTGTGTACGTAATGTAGTCGCGTGTGTCGTCGCGTGTGTGTGTGTGTGTGTGTGTGTGTGTGTGTGTGTGTGTTTTCTAAATTCCTTATCTAATGCTGCAGTTAAATTATTCTACAGTGGATGAGTAGGTCCAAACATGAATCCCTTGTGTGGAGACAACATAAAAGAAAGAGAATGTCTATTTTCTCCAAATTTAAAGAAAAATAGATATTGAGGCTGACTGCCATATTATGAAACTCTTACTTTACCTGATATACCCCATGCCTCCAAAAGGGTGAGGTACAGAGAAGGACATAGTTTTCTTCCCTCATTTGACCTAACATTCCTTGTGAGTGGTCATTCCCTGGGTGACAGCCTCTGGCAAACTTTGACAGTACCGTCACCAATTAAAGTGTCTCTTCTTTCTGACAGTCACTACCCATTTTATCCTAGGTGTTCAATGTGGCCTCTTTCTGTCATAAATCTCCTCTTCTGGATGGCCGTTTGAAGAAACAGACATCGCTGCTCAATTTCTCTCATACCAAGGGAAGTTTCAGCCCACTGAAATGTCATCTGCATGGTACTAATTACTTTTTCCTAAACAGTCCTTATACTGGAAAAGCACTGACTATTCACAGGCCCACGAAGCATGTAGATAAGTTTGCAAATGATACAGACAACAAATTTATTAATGCAAAAAGAATAAAATAGTTTGTTAACAACTGTACCCCAGTAATGTAAGCCAGATTCATATGCAAAAAAAGAATTTAAGATATTTAAGGCTTCTCTTTCTTAGCAACTACCAGATACCAGGTGCTAGGCGAAGTTGTTTAAATAAAGTATCTCATTTAATCCTGTAATAAAGTCTCTATTTTTAAAATGAGAAAAAGGAACCTTGGAGAAATGACATCTATATCCCAAAGTTACATAGAAAAAAAATAACTATTGTGTAAGTTTCACAAGGTCACAGAATATTCACAGAAGACAAGCAGATAAAATAAATAAATAAATAAATGAGGTGTGCCACTTGCATGTTACACAAGAAATGTTCTTTGCCTCTATAATCAAGAGTACACTCTCTCCAAGCAATTTTCAAGCATAGAATACTGTATTATTAACTACAGCATAATCTTAATGTTCTCACTACACACATAAAAAAGTGATAATAATGTGACATGCTGGCAGTGTTAGCTAACCTATGGTACTAATCATTTTGTGATATGTAATTGAATTAAATCAACACGTTGTACTCCTTAAGCTTATACAGTGTTATATATCAATTATATCTCAATAAATCTGGGGATAAAAAGAGCACAATCTCTTCCTTGAAAATCCCCATCCTCTAGACCAATCTTTCATTTTTAATAGGTACATATTAATATTTCTCTATTATAGGAAAAGTAGCAATGTGAAAGAAATGATTACTGGTTATTGACACAGCTTTGGAGTCAGGGCAAGTATAGAGACGGCTAGAAATTATAGCAAACTGAGAATGTCTAAACTAAACAGAGGAGCCATCGTAACTTTCCAGCTGATAGTTCTCCTGTGAATGCACGCAGATACAGTGTGGACGGACCTCATTTTTCAAAGGAAGACGCAAGTATGGATTTTTACATGAAACCCTCCAACTTTTAAATATTAGCTCAAACATTTTAAAAATGTAATACACAATAGGCCAAATAAAATACATCTGTGGACCATTATTTTTCAAAGATGTAGTAAATAAAAATGGAGACTGGATCGTGCACACCTGGGTTTGAAACCTAACGATGCCACATTATAACTGTGTACTTGGCTTCTCTACCCCTTCGTTTCCTCGCTTGTAAAATAGAGATAAAAATAGCATCTGTAATAGGATCATTAAGAAGATTACATGAGATAATAAACTTAAAGTGCTTGGCGCAGAGTAAATGATCAACAGACTAAGATTTATGCTAAATAAATGAGTCAGGATTTAAACTAGGGTTTTCCTTACTCGAAAGCTCATGCTTTTTCCATTACATTACCATTCTCTTTAACAAGTTGAGGATTCTTAATAATGTTTTAGCAATCTCTTCTAGTTTTGCTCCATAATATAGTTGCTTTGACCACCCTATAATTGTGATAATATCATTAACTTCTCTTAGCTAGCATACTCAGAAAGCTAAACATTGGCTTTGGTCACCAATGAAAGAAATCCTGACTTAAACTGGCTTAAAAGATAAAGAGACTGTATCTTAACTTAAACTTAAACTGGCTTAAAAGTTTAGGCTCCATTGTGCTACAAAAGCTTGTGTGTTTTTTTCCATCTCTCACTCTGCCTTTCAAAATAATTACATATTCTTTAAACTGGTTTATTTTGTTATACCAACATGGTTGCCAATATCTCATTCACATCTAGCAGGAAAAGAGATCACTTTTCGCTCCAGAATTCTTAACAAAACCCTGAATTTTACTCTAATTGGACCAGTTTAGGTTATATGCCAGTAGAACGGCAAGCCCTGAGCCAAAGTGTATGGCCAGTGAAATGAATTGCTCTCATTGGCTTACCCTGGATTTTTGGCTCCACCACAGGAAGCCCAAATAAAAATTGGCAACTGTTTAGAAAAGGGATTGAGGAGAGGGTTATCAAAGAAGGTATCAACAAATGTCCACTACTCTGGTTTAAAACAGTTTGTCTGGAGAGTTGAAGAGTAACACAAGCAGTAAGTTTTATTACTAGGTGGTATTGAGATAGTCATGGACTGCACCAGGCATGGTAAGTGATAATTTTTCATTAAATAATGCCACTCTTTAATACAAAGCAAAGAATTAGTTAGTACTGTGAACTCTTAAAGCTTAAAAACCGAAAGAAATCTTATAAATATCTAATCACTACGTTGTACACCTGAAACTAATGTCGTATTCTATGTCAACTGTAATTGAAAAATAAATAAATAAAAGAAAAAAGAAAATAAATTTTTAAAAAGCTGGAAGAAATCTTAACGAGCAGCTGATACAATATATATATTTGATAGATTTTAAAATGGCTCTTGAAAAGCATAAATGACATGCTTACCATCAAACTTAAAAGTTAATTGTAACTGGAATCCATATTTCTCTATTCATGTTTCTGTTTTCTTCAAAACAAATGTACCAGACAAATCTCAAACTTCCTTTTAGAGAAAATTTGGACTGAGAAAACAGAGCAATTTTTAAATCAGACCTACGTTTCCTAAGTACTTCAAAGAGAAGAAAATTGGTGGATCCCTGTTTGGAGGAAAAGTAGATAATAATCTCTACATCTGCCTAAATACAAGCTATAATCCTACATAGCTACTTCATTTTGTGTGATATTTTCAAGTTCTTCAAACTAGAATAGAGAGACGATAGAGAAGAGGAAATGGAAAAAGTATGGAAATGAAGGAAAGGGAACGGAGGAGAAAGAAGTACCTTAATTGCTAAACCTTGTATTTTGTCAAAGCCAAGTCTTTTTTGAAGTTTTCAGATTAAAAATGTATATATTTTTTAATATTCTCTGATTCTATCTCTGCCTACTTCGACAGCAGAATATTGGCAACAAAAATTTAAGCCATGCAATACAAGAAGACATGCTTCACTTGATAGGAAAATGAAATTTATTAGACTCTATCTCTTTATAGTTTTTTGTTTGTTTTGGGATAACAACAGTAATATAATAAACCTTTGTCCTATACTCCTAACTTGAAAGTTAAAACACTGTGTTTTCATAACTTTCAATGAGATTCCAACATTTAAAAATTAAATAAACTGGGCAAATCCAAATCAAGAGGAAAAGAAAAACGAGCAAAGATTTCATAAGGACTTTTACCAAAATACACATCTCACCGTCTCACTAGTCTCCCTGATATTTTTCTCACCCACACAAAAAAGGTATGCTTTATACCTTGGCCTTTTTTTTATAAAATAATGATTCTAATGTATGATCTGGATTCAACTGCTATGTTGAGCAACAAAAAACAAGTTGAAAGTAGTATTTGTGTTTAAATTAAAAACTGAAGATTAGAAAAGATTAATTTACATGTAAATAGTAGCCTTCTTGGGCTGTGTCACTGTCATTGTGTGTCCCTACTTCACTTAAAAATAAAGATCTGAAGAGTATATAAGTATATATGTGGCTGCGCAGTAGATAACTACTTTTACCACTAGTTCATCCAGTTTGTTGAATGTTATACATCAGTGTATCACAGTACTTGTCCCTTAGGGGAAAAATCTGAAGTACTGGAAAAATTATTTATTTAACAGATAGCACCAGGGGAGGGGGCCACTTTTGTGGAGCAAAATGCATTGATAAGAATGTGAGTTAGGGGAAACTACAAGTGGTTATAGGTTGGCAAAAGGAAAGATGACAGGAAAAAAATAGCTAAAATTCTCTGCACTAAAAATAAAACGCTAAAAACAATAAAGTATTCTCTTTTGCTTTCCTCAGTTACTTGTTGTACGGAGAATCAAAGTAGGGAAAGTGAGAGAACAAAGAAGAGAGAACGGGGACGGAGAGAGCTATGAAATCATCCAGGGAGCCTGGAGCGCAGCTTAGCGCAATAATACGGGACTTCTAAAAACAGGATGATTTTACAGCAAATTTTAAGTTATATATGTTTCTTCAGTGTAAAACTCTCCCTATATTCCAAAATTCAGGAAAATCTAGACACAAAAATCCTTTGAATAAGTGGTTTGGTGAAAAGTAAGAGGAAAGGCTAACTTCTGCTTCTGGGTCCATGTGGTGTGAAACAGAGTCAGAGGCAAAAAGGACAGAGAGTCCCCAAACTGAACCTATTTATTAGAGAGGTAGTCTCACTCAGATCAAGGACCTAAGATAGTATCCGACACATAGAAAGTGCTCAATAAATATTTGTTGGTGGAAGGAAGGAAGGAAAGGAAGGAAGGAAGGAAGGAAGGAAGGAAGGAAGGAAGGAAGGAAGGAAGAAGGAAGAAGGAAGAAGGAATGGAGGGATGGAGGGAGGGAGGAAGAATCTCAAAGGCAGCAGTGATTTTGAGATAGTAAGCCCCCTTGGAGCCATAAAAATCCCAGAGAGGTGGGCATACTGTCATTGGAATATGAAATGAAGTTTCAAGCAATTTTATCAACATTTTATAAATCGATAAAACATGGATTAACATCTAGTTTACATGTAGGTTCACATCTAAGACTTTTTAAAACAAAGTCTCAATGATAAATACTACTACAAAGTGTTTTGTTTTTTTAATCTTAAAGTATCTTCTTTTGCTTGCCTTGAATTACCTGTCACATATACAATTAAAAGGCTTTTTTAAAGTCACTACTAAGAATAAATGTCAGGAATATAATCTACAACCACTGGAAGAAAAGTATCCAGAAATAACAGCTTTATAGACACTCTAGTTAACCCCAAATCTTTCTCATAAATGCTTATTTCAAAGTATTAAAGGGTTAAACATAATAAATTAACAGTGGCTTAAAACAGTAATAAGTACATATTATGTCACAGCTTCTGTGCATTGGAATATGGGAGCTACTGTGCCCAGTGATTCTGTCTTGAAGCCTCATATGAGGTTGCAGCCATGATGCTGGCCAGGGCTATCATTTTCTGAAGGTTTGAATAGAGATGGAGGATTTGCTTCCAAGATGGTTCATTCACAGAGCTGGCAAGTCAAGTAGCTGGCAAGCTGCTGTCCCTTGGCAGAAGGCCTCAGCTCCTCCCCACAGGGACCTCTACATAGGCTGCTTGAGTGTCCTCACAACAAGGCAGCCAACTTCCACCAAAGCAAACGATTCTAAAGAAGGCAGAAGCAGTAATGTCTTTTATGATCATACGTGGAAGTGACACACTATCACTTCTACCACATTAGAGAAAAGTCACTAAGTTCAGTGTATAGTTGAGAGGAAGGAAATCAGGCTCTACCTTTCGTAAGGAGGAATGTCAAAGATTCGAGGGACCTATTTTTAAACTACCACAATTACTCTGAGCCAAAGAATCTTAAGTATTCAGTTAAAAAGCTATATTTTAAAAATATGTTGTACTTCAATAATACAGTTTAACAATTTGATGACCTGCTATTTTTAATATTATTGGAATAAGTCAGTCTCAGACCTAGTCAAGAGTATTTTCATAAAGAAGGAAGAGGACAAGGAAAGGAAGTATACAGTTTGCCTTGTATAGTTTCCTTGCTTTATTTCTTATTGGCTCTAACAGGGTCATGTGACATCCCTGATCCAAACACTGTGGCCAAGGGAATGCTATGTCTGGACAGATCTGATGCACATGTCCACTCTTGGAGTCCAAGACAGTGTAAGCACGTTAGAAACATGTGAACTGCAAGTGGAAAAGTAATGATATACGAGAGGGATAATAAGAAGCATGGTTACCTAACTAATAAGTATATTTTGGGTAGCCAGAAAACAAATGTCCACTAATAGGCATCATTTAATTTTTTTCTTCCTAGTAGGTCAGTATTTTTATTAAAACAACAACATTTTTTGCAACTTGATTTAATGATTTAATGATCTTAATACTAGTGAGAATTTTACTCAAAATATTGTAAATATTCTATATTAAGGTAGCAGCTCAAAAATAAAAGCATATCATGGAATAGGAATGCTAATTAAAATGCTCTGAGTTATTCTAAAATTAAACAGTAACATTATTCCTACATTTCACTGGCTGTTATTTTAGCAAATTAGAAATGCATTATTTAGCAAATTAGAAGGAAACTAGTCAGTGCAGAATATTCCTTTACTGGGTCACACTATAAAGAAAGTTGTTAAAATTAGATCTTAATTACAACTCCTTTAATGCCAAGTCAGCAAGGTCTGCCAGGTTGATACATTTTTATCCCATTTTTTCATCTTTATTCATTATTTCTAACACTTTTATTTAATTAAAACTTGGCTATCTCCAAATAAACTTGGAAATAGTTTTTAAATAGTTTTTAAAAACAGACATCATTGCTCTGCATTCTAACAAAGGATAATGCTTGAATAATCTCATGCACGCATTCCCCCCAAATATGTAGGTATTTATAGGCATTGCAGTGAATCAAAGTGAAATTGATACTTCATTAAAATCACTTTGAAAAGATAAGAGAGCTGCCTCTGGCCATAGAGTATGAAGATGAACTACTAGCTTACTGTATTTCCTTTTAAAAGAATTGCTTTAAGAACATAAGTTATTTTAACCTTAATGTTCACAATAGGAAACAAACAATATTGTCATAATAAAAAGATTCCATTGAGGAATTGTTGCCCTTGGGTAACAGAGAATGTTACCATCGGATTTTGTAAAACAATAAATATTTGATACATATTATAGAATCCACTACTAACATTTTAATGAACCACATTAGATCTTAAGACTCCTAGGCTTATTTGTACTTTTGATTAATCACTTATTAATTTTAATAACAAAAGGTCATGGAGATTGTTGACATCCAAGGAAGAAATTAGCATTAAATATTAGAGAACTTTCTTGAATAATGTATTGTTTGAATAGTGAGACTTGTTTTAATTAGCATTTTCTATTGAAAGTTTATTTATATTCAACAAGGGAATAATTCATGTTCAGACTGTTGGACCACTTTTCTGCAAAGTTTAGACAAACATTAGAGACCTGAAATAAGCAGAAAGGGAAAAACATAATGGTTAGCTTATTGATGATAATGATCATACTTTACTCTGAAATTATGGGTCACGTTGTAATGTGCACCTCCCTGCCACACTTAAAAACTATGTTATCCTATTTTCCCATGCACCATCCCCTCGAAGAGTGTGTAATGTCATCAAAAAAATTAGACCAATGAACCCGGAAGGACTCCAGAGTTCAGTTTAAGGCAGCATATGAGCAAGTAGTGCGTTTTTATGATTAACAGTCAGAGTTTTCCCAATTCCAAGACTGAACATGCCTCCATATATAAATGCTATAGGCACTTCGGTTGAAGCCTTGTGAAGAACATGACTTGATTTTTAAAAAAATGAAAGTTATTGACAGATCTTTCAAAGTTTCTATGGGTAATAAAACATATAATTCATCAATAGTCTGACATTTAACTGTTCATATACAAATTCTAATATTAATGAGCATTTCTTCCTCAGAGCAGTTTGTACATAAGACTTGCCTTCCAAAAATAACTCTACATGTATCTAGATTAAGCCAGGAAAAACATGTAATCTAGTGTAATGTCTGCAACTTTTAGTAACTGAGATCTTGAAGAATGTAAATAATTCTGATTTAACCTAAATTTTTAACATAGTTCCTATTCATCACTGGATACCAGGGAGTCAAATTTTACCTTTTGTACTATAAATAACAGTCATATTTAACAATGTATATTTAAGATAACCAGAGAGAATAATATCATCTAAGACTGATCTATCATAACAATTCATGATTAATATTTTCTTTAAAAAGTAAATGTAACTATTAGAATTATAGTGAAATTCATACTAACATAAAAATGGATATAATCATCTACTCATAAAAATTTATAAATTTATAATAGCTGATACTCTTAATATGAATATACCTACAAAAATCTAGAGAGATTAAGATGTTCAATTGTAGACTCTCTGATCTTAAATAAAAACCAGAGCTGGAAAGTAGTTAAAGAGGTAAAAACTGTTTTATTCAGGACTATTGCAATAAGGGAAAAGACATTCAGTATCAAAGTGGGCTTGATTCTGAACATAGCATGGGCGAGTGGAAATTTGTAGCCAAGAAGCAGAGTGGAGGGCTATAGATGAAAAAATACTAGGAGGAAACAGCAGGGGTAAGAAGGATTGTGGCTAAACCTACCTAAAAGAATTCTTTGCTGAAGACAGACAGGTCAGGGCGATCAGACATCATGTGGGGGATGATGGAAGATGAGGAACAGATCAGATATAGAAGGTGATCAGATATCAAAGACAGGGTACTCTTGCTAAACTGACTTGATAGGATTCTTGCTGAAACTGGACTTTATAAGGAAGTACACAGGTGGACCCAGGAGAACGTTCAGGAACCTGACCACAGACTTGTCAAGCAAAGACTGTGTCACCGAAAACACAGATGATTTTAAGGTATACACTGTAGTGATGTCCAATCACTACATGATAATTTTCACAATCAACATCTAGTTTCAACAAGTTCTAAATGTGAACACACTTATCAGTAGGGTTTAAAAGAAGAAACAATTTTTTCCATATTTATGAGCCCATGGAAGGTCATTCTAAACATGGTTTTAAAGACTAAAATTATAAAGAAAAAGGCTGATAAATTCTAAATCATAAAATTTTAGAAATATGAATAACAAAATTCTGTTAGCAATGTTTACAAAAGATACACTGGCCTGAGCACTAGTCCCTGAACTCAACGAGCAGGCTCCACCTTAGAATTCTCTGCATGTGCTGTTCTCCCTCCTCAGGTCTCTACAAGCTCCCCCCTACACACATACTTCCTTCAGGTCTCAAACATCACGTCCTCAGTGGGGCCTTACCTGACCACTCTACATAAAATATATAACACAGTCCCCAAAAGAAAGAAATCTTCTTATTCCTCTTACTTTGGTTTATTTTTACCGACCATTAATCACTGTAAGACATACTTTGTATTTACTTATTTTCTGTCTCCATTCTCACTCAGAATGAAAGTATAATCCATGAGGGTGAGGATTTTATTTGTCATTGCCATACCCCCAGTAACTAGAATGGTGTCTGCTCCAAAGTATGTGCTCAATAATATTTCATTAAATAAATTAAGAAAGAAAAGAAAAATAGATTCTCAAATTTTTTTCTAGATGCTGACATTTTGATTACCTTCCCAAAATGTTATAGCAATCATTACTATTCAGCAATATGTAAAAATGATTGGAACTGCTTCTCTACATTTTCACCAACACTAGACATTATCCATCTATTTAGTTGGTTAGTTAGTTACTTAGCTATTATCAAAAGGATACGTGTACTTTTATCAAATGAATAGTCAAATTCTAATTTATAAACAAAAATATCTATTTCTATTAATACATTCCTTTCTAACAGTATACAGAATGCAAATAGAAGCAATGCAGATAAAGTTTCAGAATATTCTCAATAGCTCATACTCAAACTTTTTAGTTCTAGTTACTAAAATGCAAATAATATTCAACTTCAAAGAAACCTGTCTACGGCAGTAATCTCTCCATTTCAAGAAAGCATCTTTCAGCCAGCACCATCCTTCTGTGAAAGAAGCAGTTTCCCTGGCAGTTCTGAAGGAAAGACTGAGGAAAATGAAAGGATCACTCATTATAACTGCCCTCCTGGAGTCCTTTTAAGAATATGCTTCCATGACAGATAAAGAGAACTGAGAGGCTAAGAGGTACTCAGCTAAGATTTACAGAAGGCTCTGGCATAGATCCACATGAAAGATAAATACGAGTGTGCAAGGGAAAGATGGATGTGACAGGGATGGAGACATCCTTCATGTGACATGGAAGACCCCAAGGAGCACTGATTCTGGGAATGCAAACTCAGCCTGTTGAATGGTCCTTGAGAATGACATTTTAAAAGAACATCGAGCAATTGAAAGACCTATGGAGAAACTGGCTTAGAATCCAAAACTAGACAGTCTGTATGCTGAATAATGATAAGGTACAAATTATCTTAAAATTTTCTCAGTGTTCAGAGTTCATTGCCATTCTCAATGTAGAAATTACAAAGATAGACTACTCTTTGTATAATTCTAAGTTAACAAAAGTAATAGCATAAACCAAAATTAACACAATATTCTACCATGTTTTTCTTTTAAAGTTATTCTTTTCTTGCATATTTAGTAGGATTTAAAAAAGTAAAATAGATGACTTTCCAAATTGCAAACTACAGATGTCCTACAAAACCCCAAAATATTCGTGCCTACTTCAGAAATTAGCCAAATTCCCCATTTGGTAGATAGAACTTAAGTCGGAGGTAAAGCCAGTAAAAAGATAAAATACTGCCAGATTTACAGAAGACTTGGATCATTTCAATGATGTTGCTAACAGATGGAAAATGCAGAGCAATGGAAGGTAATGCCAAAATAATTACTTCTTGAGCCAGGAGCCAACTAGAGATGTGTTCTCTGAGAAATAATCATTCTGCTCACTGCTTAGGAAAAAACATACATGCACAAATATTAGAAGAGAAATAATCAAATCTATAGAAATGAAGAGCACTAAAGATAAAAATATTCTGGCAGAGGGAAAGGGAAAGTGAAAGGAATATTTCAGATATGCCAAATAAGAATGAAATTCTGTTAACAATAGCAACAGTGCCCACCTTTTTAAAGCAGTATGTGGCAGGCTTTGTGCCATGTCCTTTTATAAGTATATTCTCATTCAACCCACAGCAATGCTTGAGGCTTGACTTTATTATTACATTTGACAGAAGAGGAAACTGGGGGACAGAAAAACTTAAATAATCTTCCCAAAGTCACACAACTTGTAAGTGGTAGAGCCAAGATTCATGACTAGCCATTCTTATTCCAGAGAACCTGCTCTTGGACGTGATGCTATGCATCAAATTAAATGTCACATTTAAGCACCCAAAACACAGCTTAAGTTTCTGAGAAAGACAATCCAACTATGTAAGCCTGGTACACTATGACAATGTTACTTTTTTCACTTGAGACTCAAAGACTCATTGATTTAAATATTTAATTAGCACTTATTATATCACAAACATCATCCTAGGCACTGGAAACATGACATTTTAATTCCAGCTCAGGAAGAATCCATAACCTAGCTGAGAATAAGAAAGGCATATAAATAAATAATCATAACCCAATGCAGGAAATGACATCCTAGGACATACACGGAAAGTATAAAAAACTGCAGACTTACCACAGAATTCTATTGCATTTTCATCTCAGGAAGGGTAGGAAGATGGGAAGGAAGATGAGATAAGAAATAATGGCTGAAAACTTTTAAAATCTGGAGAGAGATTTGGACATCCACATTCACAAAGCTAGTAAGTCACTCTAAATTTTCAATTCAAAATGATCTTCTCTAAGACAGTCTAAAATCAAAGATAAAGAGAATTTTAAAATCAGCAAGTAAAACAAATTTCTCTCATACAAGAGAACCCCCATAAGGTTTCTAATGGATTTCTCAGCAAAGATGTCACAGACCAAGAGAGAATGGAATGGTATATTCAAAGCGGTAGAAGAAAAAAATGTCAATCAAGAATATTTTTGTCCAGCGAAGTTGTCCTTCAGAAATGAAAGCAATATGAAGACTTTCCCGAACAAACAAAAGCTGAAGGAATTCATTACCATAAGACTTGCTTTATAAGAAATACTAAAAAACATTCTTCAAGCCGAAACAAAAGTATGCTAACTAGTAACATCAAAACATATGAAAATAAACAACAGACTGGTAAAGTCAAGTATATAGTCAAATTCAGAATACCCTAATACTGTAATGTGGTTATGTATTAACCACTTAACTCTAGTATAAAAGTTAAAAAACAAAGGTAATAAAAATAGCTAAAGCTACAAAATTTGTTAATGGATACATATTATAAAAATATGTAAATTGTGACATTGAAAACATAAAATGTAGAGGAGAGAATGAAATATAGAGTTTTTATGTGCATTTGAAGTTGTCATTATCAGGTTAAAACAGACTGTTATATTTACAAGATATTTCACGTAAGCCTCAGGGAAACCACAAAATGAAATCTCTAGTAGATACACACAAGATAAAGAAAAATAAATCAAAGTATATCGCTATAGGAAGTCAATTTATAAAGGAAGACAGCAAAAAAGGAAGAAAGGAACAAAGGAACTACAAAACAGCGAGGAAACAATGAACAATACGGCAATCGTAAGTCCTTACCTATTAATAATTACTTTAAATGTAAATAGAGTAAATGCTCCAATCAAAAGACACAGAGTAGCTGAATGGAAAAGAAAAACAATACCCAATGATATGCTGCCCACAAGAGACTCACTTCAGCTTCAAGGGCACACATAGGCCTAAAGTGAAGGCATGGGGAAAAATATCCCACACAAATGAAAACCAAAAGAAAACAGGGGTAGCTATACTTATCTCAGACAAAATAAATAGACTTTAAGACTGAAACGGTGACAAGAGACAAAGAAGGTCATTATATAATAATAAAGAGATCGGTTCATAAGAGGATATAACAATGATAAAAATAAATCCAAAAAAACCCCAAAAGCCTAAGTAATCCTGAGAAAGTACAGAGTTGGAGGCATCATATGTCCAGATTTCAAACCATATTACAAAGCTATAATAATCAAAAGGGTATAATACTGGCATAAAGACAGACACACAGACCAATGAACAGATCTGAGAGCCCAGAAATAAACCCCTGCAGGTTTCTCACTCTTAGAAAAGGAGCTAACAGACAAGCAAGAGAACAAGACAAGTATGTCATAATAGATTAGTATTGCAGCCATCAGTATAAACTCATGTTTAGCTTAATGTAGCTACAGATGGAAATGTACAGAAATATTTATGGATAGGAGCATATGCACAGATTAGCAAACAAACATATATTTCCTTGTTCTGCCAGATATGAAGGCCTAAAAGAAACAACATACCAGTAGCAACAAGTACAGCTAAAGCCCACGTCTTGGTTTCTAATACCATTCTCAATAAAAAGAACCAAGGCTCCTTGAAGAACTATCTGATTCTTGGGCTGGGTCACTAAGTGTACAAGATGAATATGAAAAATCTTCTACGCAAATATATGTAAAAAAAATTGATTAGTGTATGTCAAAATGCAACAGGAGACCACAAGAGCTCCTGAAAGGCCAAAGCTGTAACAATCTGAGAACAATTAATAAAGCTATAGTAGATTACAGCCCAAAATATAAAATAAAGATCCATAAATCCACACTAATTTAAATAACTGATTAGATAAACAGATGAGGATGAATACAGAAATATCTTATGTAGGAAAATTCCAAATATTTTATGAAGATACTCCACCCTCAAGGAGGTGAAACATAACTCCCTGAACCTAAAGTGTAGATTATGCATAATGGTGAAAGGGAGCAGAATACATGACCCCAAAATATGCTACTTTGAAATGTAGATTACTTGGAGCTGAAAAGAATCAAGGCCCAACAGACTCAGGAAGAGCTGTTTATCTTCTTTTTAACTGCCTAAAAGAATTTGAATAGAAGTCCTATACAAGGAGAGAACAGCAAAGATAACTTTTTATAGGAAAAACTTATCTGCATGGCATGATAAACATTCGTTTACCAAACATTTGCTCTTATGTCTCTGTGAACTGTCTCCTCACACCCCGGGCTTTAAAGGTCCGGACCCCTTCTCCTTATCTTAGGATGGCACGTAAGTCTCAATTACCTGTCTTTGAGGCTCCCTTACATACAAAATTTTTTCTCCTGTTAACCTATCTTATGTCAATTTAATTATTAGACCAACCAAAGAACCTAGAGGAGAAGAAGGGAAAAGTTTTCTCCCCTACTGTGGCTTCCTTCCAAATTGTCAAATATTATAAAGGGGTGGGTGAGAAGAATAACTTTACAGAGGAGAAACCTAACAAACACAACGTCAGGCAGGTGCTCAGGTTCACATCAACAGTGATAACTCACATTGATGGCAGGTACCCTTGATATGACATGATGACGGTGGCACTGTAGCTCTGTGGTCTTCCTCTCACATGTGCACACCAGGCTAATCATGAGGAAACCACAAATAACTCCAGCCTGAAGAGCATTCTACATGATCCATGAAAAGTACTCCTCAAAACTATAAAGGTCATCAAAAATAAGAAAAGTCTGAGAATCTGTCACGGTCAAGAGGAGCCTCAAAAAAAACATGATGAATAAATGTAATGTGGTATCCAGGATGGGATCCTGGAACAGAAAAAGGCCGCTAGACAAAAACTAAGGAAATCTGAGTAAAATCTGGACTTTAGTTGATAAGCATATATCTATGTGGGTTCATTAACTGGGTTAAATGTATCATACTATAATGTAAGATACTAATAATCGGGGAAACCAGATATAGAGTGTGAAGGAATTACTCTATACTCTCTTCATGACTTTTGTGTAAATCTAAAACTATTCTAGATTTTAAAAGTGTATTAAAAATAAATATCTATCACAAGAAATAAAAAGAATTTAAAGAATGTAGGAAAAAATTAAATATTTTTACTTTCATGAGCCTTTTTAAAAGAAAAAAATAGCCTCCTTTTTTTGTGCCTCCAAACATTAAGAGGTTAAATACCTTAAAAACTTATACATGGGAAATATGGATACTTATTCTCAGTACATATGAATAATACAAAGACAGAGCAACTGTTTAGCAAATACTGAGAGGAAGAACCTCTGAAAAAAATAAATGACTCAAGCAAAGGATTGCAGGAGAAACTAATCTGATGTTTCTAAAGTAGATAGAATTGGTATTATTAAAGGATCAAGACTGTCTCCCTGAATGACTCTCTGAATGTCTCTCTCAATTCCTATGAAGGCTCTTTCTTATTTTTCTTACCCCAAAACATTAAAAAAGATGGGCTTGAAATGAACTTGCACGGACTAAATGGACTGTGGTCAATTTTCACAGCATCTGAACAAAATAAGATCATGGAGTCTCAGAGCTGACAAAATCACCAGGGTCAACTGCTCATTTCTTACGGGAGGAAGATGAGATCCAGAGAAATGATGTGTCCTGCCCTTTAAAATACATGTAGCTGGTGACTCATTTGACTCTTGAGCCGAGTTTCCTCTAACTCCAGGGTCATGCTTTTCCCAATGTACAACACCAATGATGGTGAATGACTGCTTCCTGTGGCTTCTTACAGCCACTCCTTCCTCAACACACATTTTCATTTTCTCTCTCTGTCATGATAGACAAATGTTTTTCTATCACAATATACTTTCTCACTGAGCAGATACAAAGGTTAAAATAGTCCTCACAGTATCCCACCCCTACCAAGAATAAGAACCGACACGTAAGAGTAAACATTTATTCTATCCGTGAAAGACAGGGAGCTGCACTAATACAGAGCAGCTATGCCCTAAGGGGACAAGCTAATACTAGAACTAGACTGAACGACCTCGTACCATAATAAACTGAGAAACTTCATTAAAGTACTGTTTGCTTACTCAAATGAAACCATTTAGGAGTAACCAACAAAAAAAAAAGTGATCCATTTCTTCTACTATATTAATTTAATTTGGATGAGAATAAGCTATACCTCAAATTAATCACATCAATGGGATTTGGTTAAGATGGTGAGGTTTCCTAGCCTATCAAATTTAAAACTAAAAGGGAGAAAAGCAGAAAAGCAGTTTCATCTAAATAAAAGCACAGTTTTGAACTTCAAAATAATCAGATATTTAGCAGACACAGCTATTTTTCCACCACAGATTCTAATTAGTTTTCTTCAGTATGAGGCAGATATGCAGCTGATAAACTTGCAAATTTAGCAATTATCTGTAAAATTCTTTTCCTTTAAATAACTTGAGAGTTGTCTTCTGGGACTAAAAATATAAGCAACAGATAGAGAAATGTTTAAAAGTGAAAAATTTGCCTGACTAAAATATACTTAGAAATGTAAAAAATCTGTGCTTAAACAAGTCACCTCAAAATTGCATCGTTTGACCATGAATTTCAAACTTATTAAACTTTCAAAACCTAAAAGGCGGAAGAAAAATGTCAGCAGTTGATGGCAAGCAAGACTAAACTTTGTATTATGGTAATGCTTCACAAACCGCAAAATCTGAATTTCAGAGCAGAAAAAATCTCCACAACCACCTAATCCAAATTCTGTATTTCACACTTCTGCAACATACCCGCAGAGTTTGAAGTATCTTCCAGAAGGGACAAAAGTAGTTGGGATTAGATCCCAAAGGTGCTTGCTGCCTGCTTGCCCAATGCTTCCCACCGCATTCTATAACACGTAACATCTCCCAGTTTCTTCTCTTCAGTTTTAGGTAGCTGCCATCATTTATATAACATGAAACCTGTACTCTCTTATTCTCAATCTGTTTTCTGGGTTCCACTTCACACTAAAAGTCAAGACTATTTACTTTGGGATCTTCATCTCCTCATAAAGCACAAGACTTGACTGTTTGCTTTCTAGCTTAAAGCAATAGGTCTAAAACATAATACAACATTTATTCTTTTCCTCCCAAAATAGGGTGGCAGTAAGTAAAATATATTTTTCAGATCCAGGATAAATAAAAGACAAACTATGAGAGTGAATGCTAATTAAAGTATAATCATTTTAAGTGGAACTCCCCTTGATGATTCAACGCAGTTTGTTAGTAGTTAAGAGGCAGGCAGATTTCTAGATTTCAAATCTTGCTTCTCCCACTGACAAGTTTGTGACAGCTTAGGTGCAATGCTCCTCTCACATCCTCACCATATATATTCATACATAATTAATATATTATATGTGTAACTATTTAAATACAAATTTTTAAATTTTAACACACACACACACACACACACACACACACACACACACACACACACACAGAGTCCCCTGGGTGTTTCATGATTATTGCCCTCAATGTTCCTTTTCAAAATATCAAATAACAAATTATTTCATTACTATTACTCTTTTAGCGGGTATTTAGCTTTACTAAACCTGTCGGTCTGCCTATTAAGTAATCCAGGTGCTACTTACACAAGTTCCTTAAAAACCTGTCTCGGGTTTTCTCATCTATAATTCTTTTTTTTTTTTAATGGGAAAATAACTTTATTGAGCATTAGGGAAAAGTAAATTGAAAGAGCAATGAGATATCCTACTCATATAAAAATGGCTACAATTCAAACAAACAAACAAACCTGAAAATACCAATCCTAGCAAAGATGCAGAATAACCAGAAATCTCATTAAAAAATTAGCAGATGCCAACGGCCACCACATATGAGTCTCTATCAACCTGGCTAACACTAGTCACTTGGCCCTGGTGACTTTCTGAGACCCTGTCCCACCCAGCTTCCGGGACTACCTAACCACGAAGAAGGGATTCCCTGAGCAGGAATCGAACCCAGGCCATGGCGGTGAGAGCGCCAAATCCTGACCAATAGATCACCCAGGAACACTTATAATTGTTCTGGAATTAAAGTAGACAGTGTATAGTCTCTTGTATGTTGACCATAGACATTTGGCAGCCTCCTCAGCCCCTTCAAGGCTTCCCCCTTTATAGGAGAGACTACAGGCTTGAGGACTACATTCATCAGACTCCTTTCCCAGCATGATTCTAGATACAGTTCTAACAATTTGGGTGAGTTTAGAAGACAGCCAGAAGCACATTACTCTTCCGCTGGCAGTGATAGGCAACCTAGTGAACTTTGGCAGTCATAAAGGTTTACAGTGGCCTCTAGAGATTTACCCCTGTGACACCCTACCTTCCTGCTACAGGTTTCCTATGTTTTCCTAACCTGACAAAAAGAGCAACTTCCTGATCCTCTATAGGAAATAGAAAGTCAGTGACAACTTTTCTGGCCTTCGCTTTCCAAGTCTATCCAATGATTTTGTAAGTACCTAATTCCCTATATTAAATTCCTTTCTTCTCAAAATACTTAGAATGGTATCTGTTTTTCCAACTGACCCAAGTGATATACATATAAAGTGTTCATCACAGTGCTTAGCACAGAGTAGACACACAATAAAGGTAACTTGTAACAATACACTAGTTATAACCATAGCAGCAGGAGTATAGAGGCAGTAAACTAAATCCCCACCCCACGTTTTTAAACAAACCAAGAGCAAAGCATCATACAAATTAAGAGAAGTTCTAGATTATGGGAATCATAAGGGAAATGCTAATTTAGTTTTTAGAAGTAGATGTAAAAATTCAATTCAGCTATCATGCTATTTTGTAGAACTACAAATGGGTTTGTGAGTATTGTATTTTATGTCCATGTGGTTTGCAGGAATGATCTCTAGGCAAGAAACCAGCAAATCTAGGTTCAAGTCTTGGCCACTTTTTAACTGTGCTCTTCCACAAGTCAGCTTTCTGTGCTTATTTTCAAATCTGCAAAACGAAGTAATTAAACCAAATGCTCATTGAGGGCCTATTCGGCTGTTTAATGCTGTGCTTTGAGAACTAAGTATATGGAGGACTTTAAGGTCCTTGAAGACCATTGCCTACAGTCATTTAAATATTCCCCAGAAATCAAATGTATGTGATTAATTTTCCTGAGAAAGAAAGCATTTGCATATCAAAGGGTTTTTTTTTTTTTCATTTTAACATAGCCTAGCTTCTGTCCCAATTAGAACAAATTTTTATTAATAAAGTAATGTGGTCTCATTTTAACCAATTTACTGTCAGGACAAAAAAGACAGATCTGGAAAGCATTCATCTATCCATTCCAACTCTATTTCAGAGAGCAATTATGCAATAGTCTTTTCAATCATCAAAAACAAACAAGCAAGCAGCTTCTAGTAACAAAAAAAAAAAAAAGGAAAAGAGAGATGCAGAGACAGAAGAGAGAGAGAGAGAGAGAGAGAGAGACAGAAATACAGAGACCCAGAGACACAGAGAAAGATAGAGACACAGAGAGACAGAAAAAAGAGAGAGAGACTAAGAGAGACCATGGAAACATTTTGAAAAGTACAAAATACTAAATAAATGTAAATATAGGCAGTTTCAACCACCTAACTGGAGAATTAACCAAACGATCAATTCCATTTCTTTACATTGCTAAAAAATTAACAAAACGATCAATTCCATTTCTTTACATTGCTAAAAAATTTAAAATTCCTAAGGCAGGCCAACAGTAATCAGAGCATGAGCTTTGGGTCCAGGCAGACCCAGCATTGAATGCCAGGTTTCAGTAATTACTTGCCGTTTGACTATAAGGAATTTAATTTCCATGTGCCTCAGTTTCTCATTAGTAAAATGAGACGAACAATAATCTCAGAACTGTTGGGTAGATAAACTGACAAAACACATGTATACACTTTTCAAGGTGTTTAGTAGAATGAATGCTCAATATCTGTTAGTTTGAGGTAGAAATCTTCCCTCCAACTTATTGTTTCACTTCATGAATCGTCCTTAGCGAACATGTTGGTGCCTTTAGCAGCAATTTCATTATACTAAGCACAGCTCTGTAGTGTTAAATTGATTTCAGCTTACACTGCCTTGGACATGTGAAGATAAGCTCGAAGGAAAAACTAGCGCAAATCAGAAAGTAAGTTCAACTTAAGTTGAATTATAAAGGAAAAGCATGACTTTTTAAGTAGTGCTTAGGAATACTCGATTCTGACACAATTAAATCTATTTATTTTCAATAGATGCTGACCCATTCAGTCCTAATTTTGTTATAAAAATGACCGTGAGCTGGAAAAAGACCTACACGTGTACTAGCAGTCCCACTACCATGATCAGTCACTGATGGCCAAGGATTTAATCATTCATGCCTATGTAAAGAGAATTCTATAAACACTCCTAAATGATGGAGTTCAGGGAACTTTCTGGTTGGAGAACACACCCATATGCCATAAGTCTAATGTCTCCCACATCAACAGGGATAAAAGCTCAGGACCTCTTGGGCCTTGCCCCATGTGCTTCTTAATGTAGCTGTTCCTTTTTTTTTTTTAATCTTTTATAATAAACCAGTGATAGTAAATAAAGTGTCTTCCTGAGTCCTGTGATGCGTTCTAGCAAATTATTCAATTTAAGAAGGGGATTATGGTAACCTTCATTTGTAGCCAGTTGGTCATTAAGTGTGGGATGCCAGGAACTTGGAATTGGCATCTAAAGTAGGGGGCAGTCTTCTGGGACTGAGTGCTTAAGCTGTGGGATCTGTAAGGACGGAACTCAAGGTAGTTAGTGTCAGGACAAAACTGAATTGTAAGACACGCTGTTGGTGTCTAGAGTGTTGGAGAACTGGTTGGTGTGGGAAATAAAACCCAACACATTTAGTGTAAGAAATGTGATTAGAAACAGATCAGAATCTTGGAGGCAAAACTAACACAGAGGTATAGAAAGTCTCATAATGTATTTCAAACTGTTTTGTGTTCTGTAAACAATAAATTCAATGAGGTCAAGGTCATGCCATTTAATTTTCTTCCATCCTTTCCTCTCCTCTACTCCTGGAATACATAAAGCATCCAATTATCACTAGTTAAAAGTTTTAAACTAAGACCTCGTTACTTACAAGGATTTTTCTTTAAATATGTCTTCCATAGTTATCATTTAGATATTCTAATACAAATGTCACCCTTTGAAAGACAGAATATAATGTGAATAGTGCCACTGAATAGTGCCCCTAGAGTGTTGTAATGCCCTGGCCGTCTCTTAGTTTGGGTTTCTCTATAAACTGATATAAGCGCAAGTAGTTTATTTGGGAGGTGATACCAGGGAGCATTGTGACTGTGACGAAGTAAAAAACTGAGAAAGGCAAAGGAAGAAAAGTTAATCAAATTACTATTTAGACAAGTGGACATAAATCCTTCTGAGGACCCTCTGAAAGCCCCTGAGGAACACACACTATGAATACCATCCCTCACTGGTTGAAAGTCCCTCCAGGAACATTAACTCTCCAGCACTTCTGGCCTTCCCCTTGGCTGCCAAACTCCTCCAGTCAGAGAATGTCCTTGGGCAAAGAACACAGAAAGCTGCAGGCAGATAAGGGAACTGTGTGCAGTGTCCTAAGGTGGGTTAAGGAACTATGACTGACAGCACCTACTACATATCCTGATATATGTTCATGGCATGCTGCTGTAGTATCCATATTTATCCATTTACTGGACATCTACTATGTGCTAAACATTGTTCTACATGTAAACATTATGAAGTTGGAAATAACATTAAAATCTCTGCCATTATGAAACTTGTAGACGAAAGAAAGGATAGATATTAACTAAAACATATAAATAAATGGGGCATGTTTTATGAAGTTCAGGAAGTCATTAATGTATATAATGATAATTTGATCTTCTCTGGGAGATTAAGGAAAGCTTCAAGAAAAAGTCAGGTTTGGTGAGGAATAAAAGATAAATAAAATGTACTAAGACATACTTTCAATAAATTAAAAACTGGAAATATGGATGGAATACACAGATAAGAGGAGAAAAATAGCAGGACGTAAAGCTAAAAACGCAAGCAGGGGCCAGGTTATTCAGGGCCTTGAGGGCCATGTTAAAAACTGTAGCCCTTAGAGTAAGAACGATGAAAAGCCACTGAAAGGTTTTAAGAAGAGGGAGGGGTATGTGTATGTCAAAACAAAACAAAACAAAACAAAAAACAACAACAAAAAATACCCGTCCTTTGATAAGACTACTATGCTTATCTGGTAGAGACTAATTTAGAAAAGTGCAGAGTAGGTGTGAGAAGCTTATAGCACCATGGAGCAAAAATAGGAGCTTGGACTAGAAACCTTAGAATTAAAAAGTGGATGAACTGATATAAAATCAGTAGGACTTGATGTACGAAGGTAGTTCCACTTTCACTTCTTGTTTTTTTTTGCCCAATGGAGTCCAATTAAAATAAATAAAAAAAAAAGACATTTTGTCTTGTTCGTTGCTCTACTGCATAACTAATACAGTGCCTAGACTGAAGAACATATTTAATATATATACTTATATTTATACCGGTATCCTCATAGTTAGTTATATTTGGATAAATTTTGGATAAATATTATGGAAGGAGATTTAAATAAGGAAAGAGTATTTCACTTTATGCATGCCTTTGAGACATCCAAGTGGAAATGCTGAGAAAGCATTTAGAATAATGAGTCTGTAGCTCACAAGAGGGTTTGGTCCGGATGTAAACCTGGGATAGTCACATATATACTGATTACTGAGACCCTGGTCATACTTGAGATTGCCAGGGAAGAGAATTTAATGTGAGAAGAGACCTTTGAGGAATTGAACTGTCTAAAAATTAAAACTGCAAATTATAACTGTAAATCAATTTCTCCTTTGAAAGTTTATGTAAATATTCATGCTATTTTGATATAAATGAATTAGAAAGACAGTAGTTTTTGGTGTTGCTATTTTGTTTCATTTTGTTTTTTACATTGTCTTGATTTCTCAACCCCTTAGAGATAATTTTGTTTTTCTCTCAGACATAATTTCTATCCAGACACAAACACATAAGTGGGTTTCACATTTTAAATGTCTGTAATAAAGCTTAACACAGCTTGAACTATATATAAGAAAACTATTCAACGGTGTTCTTAAATAGCTCTCTTTAGCCTCTAAATTTTCCAAAATGTAGAGTTAATTACTTAGTGGGCCATAATGGCAAATAAAATTAAATGGAGAAAAGGCACAGAGTTGTCAATAGAAGGAATCCCAGAAACAAAACAACTGTTTACTTGTAGGTCGATAAACGAAGAAAAAAACTCTCTTTCTAAAGGTTTCTGTTTTGTTTTGTTTGTTTTTAACAGAGGCAGAACATACATATCAAATGAACAGTTTAATCTTGTATCTAACAATACCATAAATATACAGAAGAGCATCTAGTATCCAGGATCCTATAACCATATGCCAACCAGAAAAACAGTGGTTATATGATATTTACAGCATTGGAAACAAAACCATATAAACTGGAACTCCAGAAAATTCTACTTATGTTAATACTTCCTTCAGTATATATTTTCCTTGAATGTCTGCTTAAGCCCCACACACTACAGGGGAGAAAATAAATATAAGGGTAAGTGACGTTCGCCAAATTATAATAAGGTAATAAAGAGCAAACCCAGGATTCGGATCCGGGTGTGTTCTAGACCAGGGCTCTCTTCATTGAACCACACTTTT
The DNA here is from genome assembly GCF_902729225.1 of Pteropus medius. NCBI lineage: Eukaryota > Metazoa > Chordata > Mammalia > Chiroptera > Pteropodidae > Pteropus > Pteropus medius. Next base: position 4,093,788 of record NW_024340699.1, read on the forward strand.
CCATTTTTACCTCCTTTTAAGTTCCTCTATTGAAATGAATCTCTGTTCTATTATGTAGATAAACCCAAGGGTCATTATTCTAAATAAGCAAGAGAAATTAAATATGAAGCTTTTTGAATTTTATTGAATCATCACCACCTGTTTATCAGTGAATTGAAAAGGAAAACTAAGAAAAAGTGGGCTCACAGAGTTATATCCAAGGGTGAATCTGTTTATTTGGTGATATCAGCTATTCACTTATTCAGGGTGATTTGACTCCAACCAACACTAGGTGACGAACTGCCGACCTGTGAGTACCATGTAACTGGCTCTTCATCCTGCTTCTGAGACTAAAATACATGAAATTTCAAGAATCAGACTCACTTAATTTTAGATTTTGGAAATATTATTGGACATGAGGAGGAAAATACAGTTTTTAAAATCTAACATAAAAGTAAAATAGATCTGCCTCCAGGAAACCAAAACTTTAGTAGAAAGTACTTTCTATATGCAATTAGATTCTGTTTATTACATTTTCTCAAACATTTAGTCAAATCTAGAGGTGCCCCCCAACCGAAAATCTCTAGCCTCTACCTCTTCTCTGATTTCTAAACTCATACTCACTCCATATTGACTTCACTAGGTTATTCCACAGAAATTTCTAAAATTATATTATGGACCTTCTCCCTCCAAATCTTCCCATCCCTTAGCTTCCCCTATGACATTAAATTGTGTTCAAGCCATCCAGTTGCTTAAGTCAGAAACACGAGAGTCATCCTACTCCTTCACACCCCACAATGCAATGTATCATCAAATCCTATTGTTACCATATCAATAATATAAATGGAATGCATACTGCAGTCTCCCACTCTACCACTAGCATTGTCAGAACCACCATCGGTCTTCTTCTGCTTAACTGCATTAGCCCTCTGCCTAATCTCCTTGCTTTTAACTCACCCCCCCTACCCAAATTAATAGTAGCCAGGGCAATATTAGAACTATATAAACCTGATCGTGTAATTTCCCTGCTTAAAATCCCTCGGTAGTATCCAGATGAACTTTAAAACCCATTTTCATGGTCAAAAGTGATGGCTTGCATGACTGAGCTCTGCCTATCTCTCCTCCCCACCCCCCATCACCACTCACCACTGTACTCACTGTCCTTCAGCCACAGGGCCAGTCAGAAGCTGGTCAAATGCACTGAGGTCCTTCCCACTTTGGCATTTTTGCACATGACAACCCTTTTGCCTGGAATTTTCTTCTGTTTATCCTTGATTATTTGTTTTAATCTTTCTGGACTCAGCATAAATGTCAGCTTCTCAAAGAGTCCTTCCAGAGTCACCCAATTTGAAGAGAAACATCCCCTCCCTCCATCTTTATTCTCCACCCAGCAGCCTGGTTTCTGCTTCACTCATAGCTTATTTCTTGTTTCCTCACAAGATTATGAGCTGTGTTAGGGCTGGGCTTTGTTTTAGCCAATAATTTATACCCAGCATTTATCAATAGATATATATTTGTTGAATGAATGATGCAGTGAAGTAATAACAGCTCTTCCTTGGAGAATTATAGCATTCATTTTCAAAAGTCAGAATGGCTAATTGTTGGAGGCCATTGAGAGAATATGACCACCAACTGACCTACAGAGTTGAACCCAGAGAAATGAGTCTCTTCACTCCCTCCTTGTAATGTATATTCTGCCTTGTAATGTATATTCTGCCCACTGTTCTCACAGCCAGAGCTATTTGCAAAGACACAGAGAGAGCAATGCGTAGTTGAGGTCATCTAGACAGTATTCGCGACTGAACCCAGTTGAGACTTCTACATAAACTTTTAAGACTCCGGTGGGCATGTGGGAGGATCTTCTCATCTTGTAGCCACCCAAGATAATTATATGTAAGCTCTTTTGCTTATTAAACCTGCCACCTACCAATCTGGAGTGATCTGTCTTTCTCTTCAGCCTGTACTTGCCCTCTGCATATGGGGCCAGTTTGCAAATCAAAACTGTCAATCTACTGAATTCAAACCCCACTATGAGTAAAAAAAAACAAAAACAAAAACCACAATCTGATAGTTTTGGGGCAAAAAGATTTTTCCCTCTCATTTGAAAATTCTAAGCACGGAGTGTTCCACTAATGTCTCCGATTTCACAACTCTTCTTAGATCTTAGATTTTATTTTTAACCTTTTTTCCTAGTTTAAAATGAGTGCTCATTTTAGTAAGCATTAATGGGTATGCAATGTTTATATAGAGCAATGAAATGAAAATTTGAGTTTTTTTTCTAGAATGTCAATTTTTTGAATATTATGAGAAACTGAAGGCTTAAACACTTCTAATATTTAAATCAGCATTTCTCAAATTTTTTTCTAAGAAAAACAGTTATTCTAAGAAATGATAATGTGTAATACAAAAAGACACACAAGGTATTTATATAGTCAAATAAATACAGAAAATACTGATGTAAACAAGGTTAAATAGACCTCATAATTGCTGATCTTCTCAGAGCCTTTTTAATATGTGAATATGATTATAAATTTCCAAAGTGAAATAAATTACCCAGCATTTCCAATTTTATTCGGTCCTGAAGTCCTTATTATCTTTTACCATCTTAAAGAAGCATTGTTCTGCAGAGAAGAGCTTAAGGAATACTTTTCTAGAGAGAGTGACCGAATTCTATTTCGAGAATTTTTAAACTGTAGAACCAGAAGGAATCTCAAGAGATCATCTCACTCAGCCTCTTTACCAGATGTCACAAACGCACACGACACAGATATCATAAATGCACACGATGTCTGGCAGATAACATAAATGTTTCAATTGGGTAAGTGAGGACTGTGGTACACTGGAAAGCACATATCAACATAGAGTAGAAAGTAATGACAGCTTCAGCTCTAATATAGAACCTGATTATTTGATTTTCCAAAAGAAGACAGAAACTCAGAGTTTGTATTAAAGGTTCTCATTTTTAGATATCTGTAACTATTTCAAAACGAGGTTTTTCAAACACTGCACAGACCAATAAAAATACGTGTAGGCTGGATTCATTACATAATCCACCAGTTTGCAATCTGATTTAAACTACCTAGATAGATCTTTTTCTGTTTAGATAGATCTATTCTGTTTTTCAAAATTTCAGTGTTTCATCCTAATATTGTTGCATTTGTTTCTATCTTTGATTTACTTTTTTGTGTGACCCCCTGTGAATCCTCTAATTTGTCAAAGAGATTAACTAGAAAATGTAAATAATATCAAAATAGTCAAAATTCCCTTGGCATATAACATTAAGAAAGGACCAGATAATGATACTAAGATAGATAATGCCCTCCAAGATGAGCTTTATTCAACTGAAGAGATCCATGTACTGTGACACATTCTATAATATCCTATTCTATTCAAATAGAAATAGCTAAACAAACTCATTCAAGACAATTTCACTTAGAAAAAGACCAAAATTTTTCAAGGGGAAACCTGTATAGCTCCTGGAAAACTTAATATCATTAGGACCAAGGCACTTATTGCTTAAAAAGTAGAAGAAAAAAATAGCAGCATAGATAAGAGCATGGGATTTGGAGTCAAATAAGCCTACATTACAATCTCAATCCATCTCTTTCTGGCTGACTGATTTTCAGCAAGGCATCCTCACAGAGTCTTGTTGATTTGGGATCTTACGTTAAAATGGAGGAAATAACAGTAGCTGTTTTCAACAGGTTGCTGATGATTCCATTTATATAATATGCTCAAAGTAATAAAATTATAGCAACTAAAAAGAGATCAGTAGTTGTCAGCTGGTAAGGCTGGGATGTGTGACTATTAAGGGATAATATGAAAAATTCTCTTTGTGATGATAGAATAGTTCTGTATCTTGATTGTGATCATGGTTAGATGAATAGACACATGTGGTAAAATTTCATACACTGATTTATAAAAATGCACATAAAACTGGTGTGATCTGAATATGGTCTGAATTCAAGTTAATTTTTTACTAATGTCAGTTTCCTAGTTTTGACAATGTACTATGGTAATGTAAGGTATTATATTGGGGGAAACCGAGTGATAGGTACACAGGAACTCTCTATACTATTTTACAATTTCTAAGTTTTAAACTATTAAAATATAAAATCTAAAGAAAAATAGAAGGAAAAAAAAAACTTGTTGAGAGGATTACATGTGATAATGGTACAAAGAACTTAGCACAAAATCTGGCACATTATAAATGCTCTATAAATGGTTGATATTTTTTATTATTGTCTAGGAATTGAAACTTAAGAATTATGAAAATGGAATATATATCACTGAGAAATGAGATAAATTTTATCCATTATCTAGGAAGGTAACTCAAACTGAATTTTGAATATTAAGAGCAATAAAAGGACAAAAGATGAAGAGATGTCATTAAGAACTCATGAGCTTCAAACTCATTTTTCATTGCCCACCTACCATTATTATACCCAGGAATCATCAACACATTACTGAAATATCTGTTTTGCTTTAAAGGGTTGCATAATTTACTGTGTAAATGGCACGCTAAACTTTTCCATCTCTACGCACTTTGATGCTAATGATGCTTTGAATACTTAGAGCTTACTAATAGCTGTAATACATTATAAAGAGTTTATTACCTAATTACCTATTTTAATTCATAGCAGGGCTTAAACAGTAGGCAACAATAAATTGTGATAAATCTTTATAGACACATTAAATTGACTTTCTGGTGAGTATAAATGTTTTCTCCTTTTGAAGTAAACTCAGAAAATAGACTTATCAGAATTTTAATGTATATGAATCTTTACTTTCTTCTTTCCAGACGCACATCTGTCTTAGAAATACTAACAGTGAAGGGTGATGGAGAGAAGTAGAACTATGTTATACGGTGGTCAGGGAAAGCCTCTTCAAGAAGAAAGCATTTAAACAAAAATAATGGTAAGGAAGTAAGCCATCTGAAATCTAACAGGAGAGTGATCCCAGAAGAAGAAACAGCAAGCACAAGTATCCTAAAGATGGACACGTTTGGCAGGTCTAAGGAACAGCAGAAAGTCATTGTGATTATACTAAATTAGCCATGCAGAAGATGAAGTAGACGAGGGAGCAAGAGAAATGTTCATGGTAAGGGGAGTGGGTATTAGTGGGTGTGATGGGAAGCTTCTAGAAAGTTTGAGCACATGTGTATGTCATCATCTGACTTAGATTTTTAAAAGTTTAATCCAACTACTGGATGGTGAATTAACAGTAGATGGGGGCAGAAAAAACGGGGAGGTCCAGCTTAGAAATAGTCTTCCAAGTGAGAAGTGATTGTGCCCCTTCTCAGCATTGTGAACAAGTTACTTAGCCCATGTGGCCTCAGTTTCCTCATCTAAAAACTATGAGCTATAAATGAGCTGTTACTACATGTACTTAAATTCTACATTGAATGTTAAACAAGCTTGAATGGCTGACCACAGATTCTGCATCTGAAATCAACACTGAGCGCCAATTCTATCTTAGGCAAAATTGAAGGAATACCTTTCACAAAATGTATTTCATATATATTGTATAAATTCTGGAAAAGATCCAAAAGTTTGAAGAGCAATATAAGAAAATCTACAGCAGTTCTAACGTCTACAAATGACAATCCCTAATATGTTGCATTTCTACCTGTCCCCCTCCCCTGCATATATCCTTTTAGAAACACGCTTTTGTCCACAAAAGCATTTAATGACCTTCAAATCATTAAATATCCTTCCAAAACATAAACTTTTGATTGACTCAAAAGTCTGAAGACCCCAGATCTGGATTCTAGTTTTAGTTTGGTCACCATGTCTTTAAAGTCTGAGGCTCATTTTTCTCAATCTAACAAATGAGAAGGTTGGACCAGATGGTCCCTGAGGACACTTCCAAATCTAATATTCCAAAACTCTGATAATTTTGACCAGTTAAACAAAGGCATCTTTAGAAATTAAAAATAAAATGATCACTCCTTTAATCCCAAATTTTCATTAGCTGGAAAGAATAAAGATAACTTTGGCAAAGCTGTCCACAGTTTAGCAGACGTGAAATCACAGGCAGACGTTCAAACAACAGGTTTTGATCAGAAGGAGTTCAAAGCAGTTATAATTTACTTGCTCTTCAAAGAAGCTCTTAGCATAAACTTGTACAAAGTACCAATATAAAATGGTTGGCAGGTACAAAGTAAAAAAAAAAAAAAAAAAAAAAAAAGGGAACTATATTGAGTAGGCAAAGATTTATCTTAGACGCCAGAGGATACTTTAGAACAGTAAGTTGAGAAAGAAAGAACATGACAACCTGAACATTATAGAATAAGTTCATTTTCTGAGCAATCTGAAAGCAGCAACCCAGAGCAATAAAATAAAATCTGCAAGCCTCACTACATGGGGCAGCTAAAGCTGTAGTCTCCACGAAAGGAGGATAAATAGAATGTGTCACAGGGGATCGAGTATTTAAGGGGTAGAAAGTCCTTATAATGGTTACTACTTGCAATGAATCTCAAGGATGTTTTTCAATGAGTAGACAAGGTAATGAAATCCTTGCATTCTGCCTGGGCTTGGTCCTTAGAGAAAGGGAGTAGAGTAAGAGACAGGAGCTGAAATTTACTGCTAGAAAATGATGAACATAATTTTAAATATACCATTTTTATTTGAAGTATAATTCATACTCATCTTAGAAAAATTGAAGAGAGAGAGAGAGAGAAATTAAGAGAATCTTCCATTACTGATTTCCCACATGTTTCCATTACTCATCTGGACACAACTCTACTTCTTGATTTTTCCTGGAACAAGATCTCAGATAATTTAATAGAGGAATTATCCTTTACATTACTAGCCACATTCCTCGACGGAGTATGTTCAAACAGAAGGACCAGGAAGAAGTGGGATGTTACCTTTTCTGTTTTTCCATATGCAACCATAAAAATAATTACACTGATACTACTTAAAGAGCCTAGCAATGTCAAGGGCTTAACACCGTTGGCCCAAGCTACTAGGCTGGAGTACTGGGAAACTATCTGCTTCCAGAAAACTAGTTTTCTTATAAACCTGGCATTACTTCTTAGACAAAGGCTGTAGCAAGGAGTCCTACATATTAGGTCTCCCTACAAAAGAGAATAATCAAGGTACAACTCTTGGCATTAATCCCTTAGGTTCTCCTATATGTCATTACTTTTCAAGCATGATTCATGGGGATTAATGGATATTAAAGTACAGACATTGTCTATACTCAGCACCTACTACCTCTAAGTCCTACTCACATAGCTCTGCCCTAGCCTCCTGTTACCTGCCTAGCACTTGGAAAGCATTTGAGAACCTTTGTATGGCAATCTTAGGCTCCCAGATGCAAGATAGGTCATCTTTCTGGCCTTGGAAATAGGGCAGCAAACCATACGGAAAGGCTTGAAAGACTCTGTCAAAGGGACTAATGAGGATTTCCTTGGGGTGTTACAGTAGTAGCCAAAAAAGCAACAGATTTTTTATTCAAAGTCAGCTGCGAATCCCTGAGATAGAGGCAGAGCCAAAAATGCCTATTTTAAAAACACTACCAACCAATCCAACACTAGAAACATTTGAATTCTTCCTAGGAGGTGGGCAGTTCAAGCTGTGCAATCAGCCAACTAGTTTTTGCATTATTTTAAACAGAGAGAACAAAAAGAAACAAAACTCATTCAAACTCTGACAATATACCACTGAAGTCCTCACTTCAAAAGAATGTGTTAATAACAATGAGGTCCTGACTTCCCCAAACTAAGAACCTAAGGATGAATTACAAAGTGTATTGACTGGTTAATTTTTTTCAGGTCAACCTATCCTTTTAAAGGGATGTTCAAGATATTAGATTTGGAGAATTACTCATACTAAACAAGCACAAGATCTATGCTAGGACTAGATGTTGGGAAAAATGGCATTCAGAAAGAGTGCCTGTGGGGGCTTTTCTGCAGACTCTTGGGAAAGAATCTCCGATTCCCTCTCTTATTTCTCAACCAATCTTGAAAAGTTAGGAAAGAACTCTGAGGTGAAATATGGAAATGAAAATTACTTTGAAGAATTTTCCAGAAATTTCCAGAACCCAAATTTCTTTCCCAAATTTTTAGTGGAGCAGAAAGTTCTCCCGAAGTCCCTTGAATTAGCCTCCATCTGCCAGTCTTCAATGACTTTGGATAGATGGTTAAAAGTCCAAAAGAGTTAAATAATGTCAATCAATGTAAACAACTGATAGCTTTTGATTGGTGATTAAGTTGTGTTATGAATACCATAATGACATATTACCCCTGTGATATAGGATATAACTAGATTCATTCACAAAGCTTGGATCAAATGGGCAGATGCTCCTCATTTTCTCAGTTGAAAATATAAACTGACACAAACCTCATAGAAACAATATTAGGCTCTTGATTTAGCAATATTGTTATCTCTATTGTAAAGAAAGGAGAAGACTATGATGAAGTAGATAAATTATGCTAAGACTCAGCTATAATCTCCTTACTGTCTTCTAGAAGACTGCATGAACTGGACTTCTTATCTATTAAGGCTCTTATCTTACAGCCTTGACTCAAAACTTCAATCTCTTCTGACTGCAAACACTTTCCTCTACATAAACTATTCTTCCTCTAGTCTTCACAGTTAATGCCTTACGTTACCTTTCCAGAGAAATGTCCTTAACTGACCAATCTAAAGTAATCTTCTACCCTAAGCAACTCTTTACGTTTTTCAAGGTTCTTATTCCTTTTTGAAATAATCTAGTTTGCTGATTTGCCTTTTTGTCCCTACAAGGATGTAAACTCCATAGGCATAGGAATCTCGTATGTAAAGTTTATTATTAGATTCCTATTTTCTGCAAGACTGTCTAGAATATTTGCTAAGGAATGAATGAATTAAGACTATAGGAAGGAAAATAAAAGAAAGGTTTTGCCTCTTCAGTACTGTTATGCACTCAGTACAGTCATGTGGCACATATCAGGAACACTCTCTTAGAATAGGATACAAAACACAATGTACCCAAACACTAATTAATATAATGAAAAAAAAAAGGTTAAAATATCTTCAATGCCCTTAATGTTATCTATGTTACTGCTATCTATGTGGCATATGAATAAAATGAAAGGCACCAATAGTATATTTTTACATTTCTCATTAGAGGTTGTACACTTTTGCTGACAACTGGCTCCCAGCACTTAATTTAATGCTATACTAGTGTATGTTTTGGCATTTTTGCACTCATATATCTCTAATCAAATTAAACCAAGTCTACAACTTATCAGCCAAATGCTGCTCTGACCCAAAGTTTAAATTCCCTGTTGGAACTCATCAGAAAAAAATGGCCTCTGTTACAGCGTGGTTTTCAACTTTTTTTCAACATTAAGTTATAGTTCTATCCTAGGATATGATCCTTGGACATTCACAACAGATGTGACCCTCTTCTCACAGTATGTCCAATAAATGTGGAAGCCCCACCAAGCCTAGGAATCAGTAGTGAAAATAAATATCATCTTTGAGTTAACGGTTATCTTTTCAAACAGTAATCTTGTATCCAACCTGCTAGAGAGCCTCTCTGGAAAATAATTAAACATTGATAAATAATTGAAACTCAATCTATCTCCTCTCCAACCTCTGCCCACTCTCACTATCTCTGCATTAAAGTAATTTCATCTGAGCAAAAAGTAAGTTGAATTTTTTAAAATCCCGACACTTTCTCATTTGAGGTCCCACCAGGTTGCTGCTAGCTTGTTTGAAATCTGGCTGCTTCATTATTGCTTTCAGTGGAATTAATATCAAATGCCTATTAGCTGTCAATGTCAATGTTTTTAAAACCCCTTTATCTAATGGAAAGACATTAGATAATAGGCAAGATATTTTTCTATCTTCCTTTTGGTGTCTGACATCATGAATGTGATTAATGAGGGGACCAGAGAACCCAAATCACTTGTCACAGTTAGGTGGCTAATACAATAGCCAAAGCTCAAAGGTGGGGAAAGAATGACAACAAAAGTCTTATCTCTGTTCTCTACTTTATCAAGGAAACAAAGGACCTACCTTTTATGAACTTCTTTGTAATAGTAAACATTTTGTAATAGTAAATGGTAAGAAAATAACAAACAAGTGTTTATTTGGTTACAAATTATTAGTGATGACTAGCAAAATTATTTTAGTTTAAAGCTTAAGAGTATGTTCCAAATGGTTGACTGATACTTATAAAAAAGAAAACAAAGAGCTGGATGAGCAGTAAAGAGAAGGTACACTCACCAACAGAAGCGACTGGCTCATGTCAGTAACAAGTCAGCAGTAGTTCTTGCTTCAGGCACAGCTAGGTCTCTCTTGTCCCTCCTGTTCCTTTCTTTCTGTCTCCCCCAATTCCCTTTTCTTCCTCCATTCCTCTGCTCCAATTTTGTTGTTTTCAAAATCCTAGGGAAAGCTAGAGACAGCAACAGAGACAGAGATGCAGAAAAGGTAGGGAAGAAGGAGAGACTGATTGAGAGAAGTTTTCTTATTATAGTAAAATCCCCAAGTTGACACAGACGAGGCTTGGGTTACTTGCTTAGTCTTAGAGAATGAGAATATAATATATACTGATGTGTGCACATGAGTTCAGTCCTGGAGCAGGGGGAAGTAGTTCAGGCTCGCAAGACTGGGAAATCACAATGCCTTTTTACTCATAAAAGGAAAAATCAATACAGAGCAGCCAAATAATAAAAATAAATATCTACCACTGAAGGAATAAATGTTTCTTAAAGAGAAACTGGGTTTACATTCGGTCACATAAACTTTTTTCTACAGACTAGTTAGGGATTGACAAACATTCTCATACATGGTGGGAGTACAAAATTTACAATTTTCCTGGATAGCAACTTGAAAACATTATTAATATGAATATACACCTTAATCAGACAACTACCATTCTAGGAATTTATACTAAAGAAATAATAATACATATTTACAAAATATTTGTTATGTAAAAAGAACTGTCAGTAAATTCAATGTCTAAAAATAAGAGAGATTAAAAACAGCATGGTAAGTACTATTTTTAAATGTATGTATGCATTTATTTGTCTGCTATTTATTTATATACTCTAAAAACATATACATCAAGAGTCTAGAATTGGCTGTCTCCAAGTGGTTGAAATACAGGTAATTTTTTATGCCTTCTTTTTACTACTCTCTCTTTACTAATTTTCCCCAATGAGTCTTACTACGTATTAATTGTTTAATGTTTTTTTTCTAAGAAAAGGGTCAGCTTCTACACAGATTCCTGATTCGCTCCAAATACCCTTTCTAAGTAATACCATATTTGGATGGTATGGTGAGCAGGATACAGGATACTTCTAAGGTATCGTTAGAGACCAAGATCAGCTAGAAATGATTCTCTTTGGTGTCTGTCCCAAGCCAAGGGGCCAGATACAGGGCAGAGAGCTTATTAATGTTTGAATTCTTCTTGGTTCTCTGAGACATCGGCAAGCAGATGCCTGGCCTCTTCCTTCAGAAAGACTGTACCTGTCCACTTGCTGCAGGTCTGGAAGGAATCACACAGGGGAGAAAAAGGCCCTCGGTCCCTGAAGTGGGGAAAGAGTCTAAACTTCACATGCTATTTCAAGATTAATTCCACATGAAATAATAATATAAATGTAAAATAGAAAATAGTTAAACCATTATAGAAAACTTTAGAAGAATATTTGTATAACCTTACATTATACAAGATTATCCTAAGTAAGATAGAGGGCCAAGATAATGCCCTACATAATATTTCATTACATAAAAAAAAAATCTTTCATGACAAATATATCATAAGCAGAGTTAAAAGATAAATAAGAGATTGCAGAAAAATTTTCAATGACTATGCCAGATAAAGCATTATTATTCCTTACATAAAAAGATCTCCAGAAGTAATTAAGAAAAAGAAAAGTAATCGAAGGGAAAATGGACAAAGAGGCAGAGAGAAGAGAAAATCCTAGTGGCCAGTAAATATATAAGAATTCTCTTAACCTCACTAGGCCTTAGGGCAATGCAAGTTAAAATAATAATAAGATATATCTGTCTCATATAGAAATAATAATACAGTGAGAATACAGCACTGATGAGAAAACAGGGATATGTAATCTCTAATATATAAATTGTAAATTGCAATGACCCCTACTTTGAAGTAAACAGGCAATGGGTATTAAAATTGTAAATGCCTACCTCCTGTTAATCTCAATTTGGGAATCTATCCTATAGAAATGAAAATCCTTGTGTTATGTGAACGAAGATATCTATCGCAACAGTTTCACAGTTGCAAGATAAAGGAGAAAAGTAAAGGGCCACCAATAGGGGAAATGGTTGAATAAATCACAGCACATCTACTCCATGCAATAGTCCATAGCTATAAAAAAGAATGGGTTAGACCAGTGGTTCTCTAAGTGTGGCCCTTGGCCCAGCAGCCTCAGCATCACCCAGGAACTTGCTATAAATGCGTAGTCTCTGGCACCCTCCTCCAGGCCTACGAAATCAGAATCTCTGAAGATGGGGCCCTGTAATTTGGATCCTAACAAGTCATCCAGGTATTCCTGATACACAGTCATATTCTTAAAGGAGTAAATTAAATTTCAGAGAAATATATTTAATGTGGTGCATTTTTATAAAAACAAACATCAATAAAGCAGACACTTCTTTGATATTCACTCATATTTCTGTATGAGAAAACGGAGTTGTGGAATGATACACTTGATACGATAATGTCAATTAAGGTGGGGAAGAAATAGGGTGGGAAGAATAACCTGTCTCTTCATGCATCTTTGCTCCATCTTTCACTGGAAACAGTGAACATGCACTACTTTCCTAGTTTAAAAAAAAAAAGTACATTTAAATAATAAATTAAAGAAAAAAACAGTAAATGAGTCTAGATTTTCAACTGACCTAGATCAAACAGATCTCAAGCTAATTAGACATCAATCGTTAAGATTTTTCTTTCACCAAGCTTGAACTGGCCTTAACATCCCTGGCATAACCTTTTCTTAAGCAAACTATTTTTTTCTTTAAGCAAACTATTTAAACAGGTAGATGGGCCAGAGCAAGGATTCTTGTGTTTTGCATGAAAGGGTCAAAACATACAATTCCTCTGTTATTTTCTCCATACTATCTTCATAGTTAAAGTTAACACACATCCATGGGACCCACTGAAGAAATTACAGTCTCTGTAAGCAAACTGCAGATCTCAATATCTATACAAACCTTATGTATTGTTTACTGAAAATGGAAAGTTTGCCCACAGGCACTTTATTCCAATCTTTCTTTCCATTGTATTTTAAATTTTAAATGTGTGGAAATAATGGTTTTTTTGTTTAAAACCTGAATCATTAATTGAAATAGCTTTTTTTTAAGTCAAATTAAGTTAAATGTTGAATTGTTACGTTTTTGGCTAAGATTTTCTTTCAAGGACAAACTATTCAAATACTATCACCGGAATTGAATATCAATATCTGAGGTTTATTAGACAACACATTTATTTGAAAAGGTCTAGCAAGTCAACAAGTACATAACTGTTGAGATCCAAAAGTTATATCCCAGGAAATCATAAAAGCTAACATGGGCAAGAATAATCATGGAGATTAGGTAAATTTACCTTGTGGGGTTGACTTCCTTTTTAATTACCTATCTCTTGAATACAGTCAATAGTCTGATGAGCTCTGATTATGGAGAACTCAGCTAAAAATATTTTGAATTAATAATAATCTGCAATGTGACATTTGTGATTCTAAAACTTTAGTTCCCCCCTCCCCCTTCGCCATGGGACAACTTTAGGGTTATAACTGAAATGAAACTCTAATGATTAATGCACAGGTCATTTGATTTTTGTATACTGCTAGAAAATTAAAAGAAATATTTATTTGCCCTTAAAATATATATATTCCACTGAAAGGGACCTAGATTTAAAATCCCCCCAAGCCTGCAAGAAATACTTCCATAACCTAATATGTCATGGTGTTCTAAATGAGAATTTTTCAATTCAATTTCATAAAAAGAAGATTTTTGCCACTAGACTTAAATACATTAAACATATAATTTAATTAAGTTAACAAAGACCACTGTAATTCTTTAGAAGTGAATCTCTTTTAATATTTCAAGCTTATGGGTTCATTACTGTTGCAAAGAATATCTAACCCAAGATTACATCTGTATCTTTCCACAGAGCCACTCAGAGTCCTAAGAAAAAAAACAACTGATTTTATTACATGCTTTATTTAGTTCTCAGCAGATACTAATGAATAGAGAAAATCCTCTGCTTAGCTCTAAAATGTTTTCTCTGTATTAACATATTTCGCTAGTATAAGTAAATAATCTTTCCTTCCTTTAAGCATATATCAGAGAATCGACGACATCCCAGTTCTTGCCAAGCATTTAAAGTGCATAAGGAAAATCAAGATAAAGATTAGTGACTTACATTACCATGAAGGTCCCTCTCTAAAATGATTCCTTAAATATTTTTTGTTAACTCAATAATTACTTAATCAGATGTTTGACTTAACACCCATGCTATTTACTACCCTATTAATAACTGATAAATGCATTTTACTATTTTGATCAAAATGTTTTACCACCCTCCACACTGTTCTTTTGGATATTTCCCTTCATTGAGGCCAGATGTTCACTGGCATCCAACCAAGGAACAGATTCTATGTTCCTTCCAAAATTATTTGACTTTATTTTTATAATATAACACCCTTTCTTTTATCATAGAGCGATCTAAAATCTTGGAACCAAGAAAAATATTTTTTATTTATATATTAGGAATTCGTGCCTGCATAATTTAAAGCACAATATCTTGAGCTGAAAGGATTTACATGTTGTGCTGAGAGAGTTTATCAGTTTTTTTGTGGTGTTAATGGAAGTTCAAATTGGTAAATTAGATTCATATATCATATTCATGTCTGCATTAACAAGAAGAAAAGCAGACGGTTGAACAGATTCAGAAACTGTGCATGTTCAAAGCAATGAGCATATTAAGTGTGAAGAGAAAAATAATGTAGTTTTAGGAAAAAAAGTCTTTCTAGCTTAAACTCTCATCCATGGCCATGGGATTTTTTTTTTTTTTCCTCGCTGAATTTTAGTCTGTTCATTAATACTAAAAGGACTGCTCAGGAGAGCAAAGAAGATATTTAATTTTGAAGGATTCATGCTAATGCAATTCCCATCAGGTGTTAATGTCCCTCCAGAGTGAGGGACAGACTTTATAGGTGAAAGAATGTACTCTCTCCTACAAAGTTCCTCCTGTTCACCAGAAGAACCACAGAGCTGTGGGGCCAAAACAGCTCAAGTTCACCATCCCCATCAGATACTAAATTTTCTTCATTTGCAATAGGTGATTATCCAAAAGACAGTTCCATGCATTTGCAACAACAAACTTTTAAATGTTTGATGCCATTCAGTTATTTCCTTGGAGATTTTCTTTTTCTGGGGGGGGGGGATTTTCTTTAACTAAAAAGTACTTCAAACTTCACACTAGAATTCTTAGAAGGGAGATTTATAGAATCCACACTGGAGTTTCCCATCAGAACTACAACAAAGAAAATATAAACTACCACCTCCAACCAATAAGGTTAGGAATGAAATGCCTGAGTTTGATCTCCAGCTGCATAATCGTGCACACATTACTTACTCTCTCTAATCTCTCTAAGTCTCGGATTCTTCAAATGTAAAATGAGGATGAAAGTAATGTCCATCTAAAAGGGTGTCTGTGAAGATTAAATGAAATAACGTGCTTGGAACAATGCCCAGCACACAGCTTCCACTCTATAAATTCATGATTCAATAAACATATACATGCTACATTTTGGTTATTTTCAATATTTTTACTATCATTTTTCTTAAAAGACTTTAAGGGGTTTACCACTTTTACTGTAATTTTTCAAAAAACAAGATTAATATTTATTTATCTTCCCTAGTATCTTTTAAAATTTGCTTTCTTTTTTTATAAATAACATCTTCTCTATTTTTCTCTTCTTGCTTTCTTTTTTTCCTAACTCCTTAATTCCTTTATTTTTGCCTTCTCTGCTAATGACAGAACTCTATGACAGATTGTACTATAACGTATAGGTTTCGGTATGATGTGTCTCACATCATTCTTTCTAAAGAGTCAGTCTGGTATCTTCTCTTGGATTTGGGAATAATCTAAGAGTGAGTTTTAATTTCCATGTAGTTGAGATTCTTTTTGGTCACTTTCTGATTTTTGGATTACTGTATTTGTTTGAGAATTCATACCTTTTAATTTAGAGTCATCCTTGCAAAAATATATATATATTTATGTGTTAACAGCTAGTTAAAAGTTCATTCTCACTTAAGGAAACTTTTTAAAATTAATAATTCTGATAAGTCTTTAAGAATTTCCAAGAAAATTTTCATGGGCTTTACAACCTCAATGCTGAGAAGCATGGAACAATGAGTAAATTCAAAAGAAAGTCCATATTTGAATGTCAGAGTATTTAGTTTATATTATTTTATTATAAATTTTAAATAGTAGGAATCAGGTTGAGGAGAATTTTAAATTATTCCCACTTGCTTATATACTTTATGCTTCTCAGTTTTAATAAGTCTATAATAGAAGCCAGTCCAGGGTAGTTTCTGGAAGTAAGATTGATAAGAACTCAAGTATCGAAGCAGACTGTTGAACGTAAAATGGCGCCAGCATACTGAGTACAAGAAGGATAAAAGTCAAGACTATGTTGAAAAGAAAATAAAGTAGATCATCTGAAGAGTGTGTATGAGACATCAGGACAAGAAAACCCTCAAGGAGAAAAGAAACCCCAGGAACAAGTGGTTTAACTTCCAAGACATGGTCAACAATAACTCTAGGTACAGAGACCTTCAAATTAGGTCAAGTTTATAATCTATTCTTCAGTCCCAGAAAAACACAAAACATTTAACCATGGGTCCAGAGTTCTCTCTAGTGTTATGTAGAGTTATAGAAAGACAAGACTATTTTCACAACTTAAGGCAAGTGGTTCTCACTGACCTTAGTTTCTTCATCTGCTAGCTTTCAGATGGCAAGGGGCCGAAATAATCTGTATGATTATTTTTAGCTCTAGCATTTTATAATTCTATAGAGTGGTTAACAGATGTCTATTCTAAGCATTAAAATAATTTCTATCACAAATAGCAGGGCTATAATAACCCTACTAAAATGATTTTGATCAAATACGTAACACCCTGAAGTTATTACTTGATAAAATCAGTTATGAAATAATCCTGTCACTGATGATATGTTTTCAGGTATGAAGATTATTCATGTTAAAAGCTATTTTTTAATGCAGAAATTTTATTTCCTGAAAAGAATAAGAAGCAAATAAATTTTGGGGTACCTAAATTAGGCCAGGAAATATATATTTTACGTGTGCCAAATAAGTGGAAATCATGAAAACAAATTGTGGACTATCAGTCTACAGCAGATGCTGTTGGTTCCTTGCCCACAGCCCTCAGGTCTTGTTACTTCAGTTTGCTCCTGCACAAATACCAACTGCCAGTATCTGCATCTCTTTGCCCAAGATTTTCTAAAGCCTTGTAAACTGCCATGACTGCACCCAGCAGGCGTAAGTTGTCAAGGAACTAACACCTCCACCCTAGGGAGCAACCTAAACCAATGACTGAATGGAGTTGCTACATAAATGCCCAGTTAGCTCACCCTGCAAGCAAGGTGTGTCCTATACTTTTACATCATTTATCAGAATTTCCCAGATCTAGTCACCAATAGCAGTGGCTGCCTTGATAATCCTTTCCACACTGGCTACGTCACTTTCTCTGTGTCTCTTCCCCATTTTCCTACTCATGTGTCCTACAGCCACCAGCAAACTGCTTGCACTCAAGTCCTTGTCTTGTCTCAGGACCTGCATCTGGGGAGACCCAAACTAAGACTACCAGAAACAGAGAATTGATCTCACTGTTCAAATAAATCTTCAAATAAGATATGATTTTGTCCTTCACCACCCTTTTACACTCTTTGCCCAAAATTAAGGACAAATTTGGCAGGAATTTTGCATATGCAATCAAGAAAGTAATGCCCATTTGTAAAAGAAAAATAAATATAGAGGAGAAATTTAACACTTACCCTGGGAGCAAAGAATATGACAGAAAAGTTTTCAGAAGTGGAGATATTATAGAGTGGGGGAAAGAGAATTAGACTTTGAAGGACCATCTTCTCTGCTCCTAGAAGAATTTTAAAAACAAAGATTTGGACAGTGTGTTTTATAAGGGTAGGTATGAGTTAAAGCAACTAATACATACTAGTTCTGAGTCTAAAAGCAAAACCCTTCCAGGGGTATATCATGGGTGTAACTTTAACCTAGCATCGTGTTCGGAACATATTAGGAGCTCAGTACAGATCTGTAAATATAGAGCGAGAACCAGAATGATTTAGCAGGAGTTAGAGGCTAAAAAAAAAAAAAAAGGACATTAACCCTCTATAACTAGGTCAAGACTCTAGAAAGAAAATTGAAAAGAAACTTCGAAGTTTCTTCTAAGTCATCCAGTTCAGCTCATTGAGTTAGGAAAGAGAACCACTTGTTCAAAATTTCCATGTGTCTTGCCCTTCAGGAGCTTGGAAATAATGATAGAAAGAGGGGTAGAGAGTCCTCAAAAGGAAGAAAGGGAAACTTTCATTATCTCAGTTATGTTTTCAGTATAAAGTCCAAACCAAAGGTAAACTATAAATTTTATCTTCAGAATGACTAAAGAATCAATTACTATTGTAATATATTGGTTGTTGTGCGTGGAAGTCAAAATTATACCTTCCCAAGTATCTATTTTCATTTTCATATCTCTGAATCACTCATGAACACCCTATGGGTTACCGAAATGAAGTTTTTATCTGGATTGACCAATATAGAACGACACATATTAATAGACCTGATCATAGGTAAAAACTATTCTCATGGAGACAAAAGAAATTCAACATTTGAATGATCCTAGCCTTTTTACATCACCTCCAGTTATAAGAAATTTTTTTCTTTTTCGTTCATCCTCTTTCCCCTTCCTCTTCTCTCCTCTTGTTCAAGGGGGAATTTTCTAGGTCAAGCTAGTCCCCAAGATTTCATCATTCTGAATTTGGAGTACAGTAATATCTAATTGAAGGAGAGAAGATGCTTCATAAAATAATGAACACGTGGCTTGTGGCTTCATAAGACAGGAAGTAAAGGGAGAGAATGAGAGGATGGGGCACCACTATGGTATATGAAACATTGAGAGACAAGGGGATTTTATAAAGTGTTGTTGAATTACAGAACTGTGATTCAAGTATAAATCACTCAAATAATTGTCTGAAAGTATAAGCTTAAAGTATAGTATAGTATAGCATAGTATAGTATAGTATAGTATAGTATAGTATAGTATAGTATAGTATAGTATAGTATAGTATAGTATTAGTAATGCATAGTAATGTATAGTATAAAATGTTATCTGTAATATTAGGCTAAGCTGCCTCTCTTACCCCCTTTCTACCCTGAAGCTATAGACAATGATATTGATGGGTCCTCAGAGCCCTAGCAGAACAATTCTGAAATAATTTATTAGGAAACAAAACCACCAAACAAGCATTAAGCTATCATCTTTCCATCAACCACAATATCCTTCTGTCTCTAAAAGACAGATGTTTAAAGAGTGAGAACTTGCATATTCTACCTGGGAAAAAAAAGGAGTAATTTTATTTCAGCTTTCTGTGCACCATTAGGCTGCTGGAAATCATGGAACCCTAAATCACACATGTGGGCCATTTCATGCATTGAGTCTTCTTGCAGGAAGAAAGCAGCAATCAAATCAGTCAGCTCAAATCATCCTCGACATTAACAAGGTGGCTGTAGGACCATTTTAAGAAATGACTTTCTGTCCCTATTAGCAGATTGATTATATTCCAGCTTTTCTTCCAGAAGCATTCCTCCAAACCAGTCTCCCAAAATGTGTATTAAAGAAATATCATTTGCTAATGTTTATATTCAAGTCAAAGTTTTTTCTAAATAATAATAATAAAAAAAAGAACAAGAATGCCAAAACATGGAACCACGGCAGTTTGCACTTCTTCAGCAAAAGCAATCATCAAGGCAAATATTTACTGTTTGGGTTGTTGAACATAGATGTGTGGACAGAAGTTTAATGTCTATGCCATCTGTGTCCAGTGCATTAGCTATCACATTACAAACAACGAACAAGATTCTTTCTTGTTTAAAATGTAGCCCACATGCTCAGAATCAATCTTGATCAACAGACCGCAGTATAATTCGGCAGTTCAGAGATGAGAAGATTCTGGACACATTTCAATTAAAAAGTAAATTCAGAGAAGACAACTCATAGGCATTATATATCTAACAATGCTTCCAAAAGACATTTAGAAATCCAACAAGTCAACTCTGAACACAGAGTCTTGGTCTGCTTTGCCAAACAATTAAATGGCTGCTCTAGGAAATGTGATATGCATATTTCTGCCCCTTTTTTGCTATATTCGACAGAGAGTATACTCATTTACAATAGGAAAGTATCTGAACTTCACCATTTAGCATAAGGATCAGATTGATTAGTTTCTAA
Source organism: Pteropus medius (assembly GCF_902729225.1). Taxonomy (NCBI): domain Eukaryota; kingdom Metazoa; phylum Chordata; class Mammalia; order Chiroptera; family Pteropodidae; genus Pteropus; species Pteropus medius. Next base: position 4,114,280 of record NW_024340699.1, read on the forward strand.
AGTTAAGATAGGTGAATTGGAGTGAAAGATTTAACTTATAATATCTGTACACATAAGCTACTTGCCATTTAAAAAACTAACAACTTTCTTTCCTAACTGTATCTGTAATTAGGTCAAGAGCCATTTTGAAAAGAGACAGGTATGTATAAATTGTGGAGAGGGTAGAATAGAAAAGAGAGAACCCAGAAAACTATCTTTTAAAAAGAAGCAGTAGCCTCTGAGTTATAAATCGAGCTCATTTGTCAAATGATCTAGTCTCGTGAAAGTATAAATAACCATTGGAGAAATAGTAGAGACATCTATTACCAGCTATTTGCCACATACAATGCTATAACGAGGCCAAAACATAAACATAACAAGGTTAAATACATCAGCAAGGACCCAGAGCCAGACAACTGCAATGGGTCCCAATGTCTGCCTGTCTCTGTCTGTCTTTCTCTCTCTCTCTCTGCCTCCTTCCCTCCCTCTCTTGTCTTCAATTTTTATGTGTGGGAGGAAGGCAAGGAGGGAATCAGAGCTTTCAAGGAGAATTCTGCCTTGTTATTTTGCTAATTTAATGTTCAGCATCTGGTCTACCTTCTGCTACACATGAGCTACAGTGATCTGAAATTGATCATAAAATTCTGATTGAAAAATAATGAATAGTTGACTTTAGATTGAAATTCTTTGCATGTGAACTAACAACATTCAAACTTATTAAAACCAGTCAATAACTAACCAAATTTTTGCTTTGGAATTATTTTAACAGATGGTTGCTTTATCCTATTTCATATATCTTTCATAAGCTCACAAACAACACTCATTTGCATTTTCTTTACATCTTAGAAAATAATTGCTGTGGTTCTCCACTTTTATTCTCTTATGTGTTTAAGTTGAAAATTTTATGTGGAAATTTTATTCTGGACTTTTCCACTTTATAGTGGCAAAATTAGAGTAAGTTAGTAACGATTAAGTGTGGGTCAGAATTATATGTAATTTTCAACATATGCCTTGAAAACTCATGTTGACTTAGGAAAGCACTCCACCTATGTCTTCAACTGCAAAATGTGAGATTCTGTGTTTGCCAGAGTAAGCATCTGCTTATATAAGACATTCTTTCAAAAACAGAAAAAATTTAAGGCAATAACATGAATATTTCCAATAGTGACAGAGATTTTTCATAACTGCACACAGATATTTAAGCAATTATGAAAAAGTCACAACTCTGAAGTGCTGATAAGGCAAAGTTTTCCAATGGCTCTATGCACTATATATATGCCACCCAAAATCTAGGAATCTTTGGCAATTGTCATAAATTGATGTGGGACATCGTACCTATATGGAATTTATCCCAATCAGTAGATAATTTTCTCCTTTTGTCTGGCCTAATTTACTTCTAAAAATACTTGAAATAGTTTTCTTCTCTCATAGGTAGGGCTTTGCTTAAATCAAGGATAGTAATCGCGATGTAAAATAGAATCCTTGATCTACTGGGAAGGAACATAAAAGTTTGTATTGTGAAGATGTGGTCAATTAATTACAAAATTCATAAAACTTCTCAAAAAAATAAAGAAAATTGGTAGCAGGTCTGAGAATATCATAATTACCATCTTGGGGGGAAAAAACACACAAACAAACTACTTTACATACAAACTAGTTTGATAATTCTGCAGCCAATTAATGACAAGACAACCACAGTCACCTTTAGTACTCAGAGAATAGGGCTTGTGCTTGTTACACAATCCTAACAAAAACAGAAGCAAGCCTCATGTGATAGATGACATTAATGGTCCCAAAGAACACATTCTACACCATTGTCTTTTCCCTTAACTGTGGTCCTCTTCCACTGTGACTCCAGAGGTAGCCATCTGACTTATTTTAGCTAATGTGATACCAGTCAACATGCAGCAAGCAGAGGCTTGAGAAGGACATGTATGCTTCTGCTTACTCACCTGTGTGACTGAGCTGATTCCCTCTTAGACCCTCTCCACTGCCAAATGAACATCCCTGGGCTAGTCCAATAAAGGGAAATGAGAGATTTATGGACTAAAGCCAAGTGTCCAAGCTAAAGCCATCCTAGTCAAGAGAGCCCTCTGCTAACCTGCCGGCTGACCGCAGATGCATTAGTTTGTCTAGCTCAGATCAACCTAGCCAGTATTGACATAACCACCCAGACAACCCACAGACTCATGCAAAATAACAAATGTGTGTGTGTTTTAAACCCCTTTGTTTGAGGATGATTTGTTATATAGTATTATCATTGGCAAAGGATAATTGATACACATTTTTATTTTTTGAAAAATCGTTCTGAAAACATAAATTCATTTTGCCCAAATATATTGAGTTGCTTAGCACAATAATTTTCTCCATTTATCTCTTTTCTCCTCAATAAATTAAAATGAAATGCTTCATTACATATGGAAATATCTGTTATTACTATTATTTTCATTTCAGATGTGATATATTAGACCTGTAATGAAAATAATAATAATAACATAGAGACATATCAGACCTGAAATGAAAATAATAGTAATAACATAGAGATACATAACTAAAATTACCATACTAAAATTACCACTTCCAGGTCAAATTTTTTAAGTTATGCACGAGGACTTTTACCTAAAAATAGTATTAAGACTTGAAGTGGCACTTCTAAAAGAGATGAAACTTAATCTGAGAAATAAAATATCCTTAAGAGATTTGGGAAAACAAATTTTAAAAAATCAAAACTATTCCAAGATGATGAGATCAGTCTATTTTTTGTTGTTACTAGTCAAAGATCATTTTAAAGGGACCCTCCACTTCCTGCCAAGTTTTCCAATTCTTTTCCAAGGACAGTCGATATCAACATTACTATAATATGCACATCATATGTCTTCACATTGAGGGACTGGAAATCATCATTTTTTTTAATATAAAAAGGAAATTTGGGGCATTAAAGACGTGAGGTCATTTGCTTTTAGTTCAATCTCAGAATCTTGTTTTTCCTTTTTATCACAAATCAAATGATATTGTTGGTCAAGAGAAAGATTTGAGCAATATGATATCTTGTCCTCAATAACTCAAAAAACTATTTTTTCCCTCCATATTTCTGTGGGAGTAGAAAATACAATGAATGCCAGAAATGATTTTTTTATCTTAAGTTCATCAACCTAAATAAAGGCATGTATGCAAATTTAATGTAAGAATATGTTAAGTTCTAAAGTTTTAAAATAAAGGTAGGACCACTTATTTCTAATGAGCTTATAGCAGGCAGTAAGTATATAAGATATAAACAAAGAAATGTAAGACTCTCAAGCTAATGGCTATTTCATATGTTCTTGTTATAGATAATGATAATAACTACTATGTCTACTTGCTGTGAGTTATTCTCTGTTAAGTGTTTCCCAGACATTCTAGTCAATGCTACAGAAACCACAGGATTCAATGGCAAATACCATTAGTTGTCAAATCCAAGAGACATTTCTCATTCCCTTCTCCAATATTACTTTCCACTGTAGTGGCTAGCAAAATGAAATATTCAGTTTTCCATCTTTCCTTGTAGCAAGAGATGGTCATGAACAACATTCCAGCCAATAATATATGAGCAGAAGTTGGTTTAGGGGATTTCTAGGAAAGCTTTTATTTTTATGATTAAAAGAGATGCTCATGGCTGACATGATTCCTCCTTCTTTCTTCCTACCTTGAATGTAGATTTGGTGCCCAAAGCTGTGATAATCATCTTGTCACCATACGCAAGAAGGCTAAGAGAATTGCAGAGACGCCAACCCTGACATTACCGAACCACTACACTAATTACAGGATTCACCTCCCTCCACATTTCTTGTCATGAAAAAAAAAGAAAATAATCCCCTATTTACTAAAGTCACTGTTAGGCAAGTATTTCACTACTTCAATTTGTAAACATTCCTGATAGAAATTTCAGATCCCATGTTCTTTTTCCTTTTTTTTTTTTTTTTTTTTTTTTTTTTTTTGCCAGCTTGCAGATTATTTTCTTTAAGTCATTTGAAATAACATAAAGGCCAAAATAAACCCACACATTCAATTAAAAATGTATAATCTCTAAATTCTATCTATCTCAAGAAGATTTTAATTTTTCCCTTTGTTTAGCATTCAACAAACTGAAATTCATCTGTACTTAGACATACAAGTAACTTCAAGCATTAAAGCTAAAGCGATCTAACTTTATTTCACCCATTTATTCTAAAATATGTACAAAAAATGCAAAGAGTGTTATACTTACCTGGAAACCAATAAAAGCTATGTGCCATAATTGAAAAAAAAAATAACCTTAAGTAAATACCCTTATACTATTAAAAGCATAGGTTAAAAATGTAAATAATTAAAGAAATGAAAATTCCATGCAAAATACCCAATCCAGAAGGTACACTCTGTATTTATCCATCTACTTTTCACACATTTACCCCAAGTCCTTATGTCTGGGAAGGTGTTTTATATGTTTGTTATCAAATATCACATTCTCAAGCAAGCTCTGTACTGCCTCTTTTTCTGTATTCAATGTTGAACTAAACATTGCATCACTAATCTCTCCAACACATCTCGACATCAATCTTATCCTACATTCCAACTGCATCTAAGGTGTTGGTTGTCAACTGAAATTACCTGATTGCTGATTTTAGCATAATGAGAAAGAGAATTAACCTAAGGTTTACTTTGCATTTGGCCATAAGATAGATATAAAGGAACAGAGACCAAGACTGACACTAAAATATAAAATACAGGACTTTCAGAGAGCGTATTTCCTGGGAGCAGACTTTACATTAATTCTTCTATCATGGAGGGCTCTGTAATCCTAAAACTGCCCCAAATTTAGAGAACTTCAGGGCTACGAGAATTATGTACCATGGATTTTGAATGGTGAAGACAACTGAAGTAAATCTGCAGTCCCAGATTTTGGTATCACAGAAAGAGATCAGGCTTTAAAGCCAGATGGACGTTTACTAGCTTATACTCCTGGGGTGATTTACTTCTCATGTTTGGTTCTCAGAGTCTCATCTACAACTCACAAAGAAGTTACAGACTAAATATGTCATTTTTGTTAAGTGCTTGGTACAGACCAAGGCATATATCTGATGTTCAATAAATGATTGCTTATTATTTTGATTATTATTTTGATATATTATTTGTTAAAGTGTCTCCAGACAAAGCTAAAAGAAGAAATAGCGCAATATATTCAGCCAGTTTTATATTTACTCAAAATGACTTTCTGGCCTCAAAATTAAATCTTTTTTAAAAATTCATAATCTTTAATTATGAGGTAAGGAAACTGGTGAGAGCAAGCGATTGATCCCGACGAGCTCCCTGACTGGGCTGAACAAACACTGGGTAAAGTCCAAGTTCCACGAGGGCTGAGGGAAAATAAAATAAAACCACAGCAAGTTCTGTTTGCTCTATCTGCCAAAAATGTGAAGAAACTGCAAATGTGGGTGCCTTATTAGCCTACACTTTATTTGTTTAGTAAATGTGAGATTGGCCAAGGAGCCTGTAGTTTGGCAGTCTGAGTCACAAAATGTTAGCTATAAATGAAAAACAAAGTTTTATGCCCTCTTTATAGTCATTCTTCCCTCCACACTATCCATTTTAGAAGTATTTGAACTTCCGTTTTTCAGACACTGAGGATACAAAGGTTAATAAGATATAGCATCTGCCCCATGAAGAGCTCCCAAACTGGTTGGAATGAGAAACTTTTAAAAATTGGTTTCTGGAGCAACCATGCTGGGCAGCAATGGGGGTTGAGAATGAGTTGTTTGTAGAGATCATAGGAAATAAATGGTCTGCTGCTCAAGTTACTTATCAAAGTTATATCAGGAAAGGTCTCCTCTTTCCCTCCCTCCCTGATGAAGCTTCTCTGTGTGAGTACCAGCGCTGGGAGACTGAAGTAAGGCGGACACGATTATTCGGACTTGAACTGAACTAAGATTATGCAACAAGCCTGAGAAAACAAAAAGCTATGGGTCATCTGTCCCATGGACTCTGACTTGGAAGTTACAAATGGCTACTCTGCCAAGCAGTCCAGGTGGGCAGCCTGCAAACCTGGCTCGTGTCCTCATGAGACAGCCTTATCCTAAGGAGGATGGCAGCAATCGTACCCTGAAAACAAATCAGGACGGCTCCCTGGTTGCCACCCCCATCGTGTTTTTCCTCCTTGCAAGGGCCGAGAGTAGAGATGCAGGAGTAATAGTGAGACAGACATGCAAATGAGCCATTATAATGCAATGCAATATGGAAATGCAGATTCCTAAGTGAGTAATTCACCTCCATCCTGGGATAGGATGTTCACAGAAAACTGAGAAGACGTGTCCCTTGCTGATACTTGAGGGAGGATACAGAGATTTTTGAGAGCTGGTGTGTGGAAGGGGGCAAGTAGGGGAAGAGCATGCATGCTGATGAAAGAGCAGGGTGTGGTGGGGGTACGAGTAAGGAGAGAGATAAGACAAAAAAAAAGTTAAATATGGATTGAATACAGCCTTTAGTGCATGATTAAAGGATCAGATTGACCACAGGCCCATGCATCTCAAATTTTCTCCCTAGAAGGACTTGTTTTAATTTCTAGTTGATGACATAACAGGAAGATTTTTACATAAAAAGCCATATTTTGTTTTTTTCTTGAAAACTCAGATGTGGCAATAATGATGCAGATGAGGTCCAGTGACCTTCATAAAGGCATATGGGATCCAGTTGAACACCTGCCCAGCCCAATTCACTTGTTTCCTGCCAGACCCTGGAAGGCATGTATTTTACTTCTTAGTAATGAAAAGATAACAAAAGTATTTTAACAGGATAGTGGTAAGATAAAATAAGTTATATATTCAATACTGTGAGCAAAGAAAGAAGGGATACCAAACAAACTTTACTAATGCCAGCCAGCATTTTAAAAGTTTAAAAGTCTCTCACTATTGTCTATACAATTTTCAATTTTAATTAAAGTGGACTCTGAAATCCAGCTCTCTTGCTATCAAATCCCACTTTTTCTCTATTTTTGTAAGAGGATTTTAAAATCATAGAGCCCATCCCCAGAAAGCCACAGAGAGAAATTATTTTATTGTGCTGAGTGCCTTTAAATAATTCAAATCAAAGCAAACATTGGACTTAATATCACTTATCCATGACGTTTTAATGTACATTAAATACCTAGCATTGCTCCAATAGGTTGAATAAAAGTTTATACTAAATTTGCAAAGCCCTACAGAACGTGTGTTGCTGTGGCATGTGGCCTCATTACTTGATGGTGGCTTAGTTTTGCCCCAAATAGAGAAAAAGTTGAGTTTAATAATATCATCGTATGTCATTGCAGTACACTGAATTAAAAACAAATTAACATTTTTTATCTTCAGGTAACTCTTACTATATCCCAGAAAGTCTTATTGAAAGAGATTATTATTAAAAGAACTAAGCGTTTGGTTGATTTAATTTAGCTTTTTTTAAATTTAGTTTACTAATTAGAGCTGTTTCATGATTCACTAAGAAGCATAAACATGTAAAACATCATGAGAAATTGAAGTTGTAAAATCCTCTAAAGTAAAATACTAGTCAATGAGAAATAGGAATAGCCATCACAATGAACGAACACAAAGCAGAAAAAAAAATATTGAAAAAGGGATAGATCTGTAATATTTACCAAGCACCTTAAAATGTCAGGTATTATTTTGGGCTTTTTATATATTATACATTTAAGCCTTACAACAAGCCTATGAGAAGTTATTGTCCCCAATTCACAGAGAGGCTAAGTAGCATATGCAAGATGACCAGTCACAAATGACACTAGATTCTGAACCCAAGACTTGTGTGATTCCAAAGCTATGCTCTGGAGGGAAAGTAAAGACTCAAAATAACAGAGACTTTCCAAGCATTGACCAATCCCACTGAAAGACAACTGCCAATCATAGCTGTATGGGAGGATCTGAAGATTGGCATGCATATTGGGAAAGAGAGATTCACGGATCTCTCCTATTAGTTCTTCTGTTCAAAAGCGCTGTTGCAATGTTACATAAACACACACACACACGCATGCACGCACACACACACACAGGCACACACATACCTTCAAGCTGACTGCATTCCTATATGTCTAGGAAGTTATGAGATCATGGGCCATTCCTCCCCACCAAATATTTAGGCCATTTTAGATGATATCAAACATTGGGCACCTAAACATGCCCTTTCGATTGACAAAGATAAATGTACAAGATCCTGCTCTAAGAGACAATAAATAATTCTATCCGGATAGTCTTGTATGCAAAGGAGCCAGTAACTCAAGGACAAGAATAAGAAACTGCTGAACAAGATACATGTAATGGCAGCAGGAAGCAACGTGATAACTGACTGAAGAACGAAGGGCAGAATGAGGGCTACGGTGAAGGCCAGTAAACCAAAGACGGCTTGTTGGGACTGAGCTCTAAACATTAAGATCATGTCACATCAGAAAAAAACAAATGAAAGGCTTTGAAAGAATGGATGTCTTTCTGAAGGCTTCATTTCATTTATGGATTCACATAGGTACACACCAAATTTCAAATTCTGCTATTTGCCTACTAGGGCAGAAAACCCCTCTGGTAACCACTAGTCTATTGTCTATGTCCACGAGTATCTGTTTATTTGTCCTGCTCGTTTGTTGCTTTTAGATTTATATCTCACATATAAGTGATATCATGTGATTTTCTACTTTTTCTGTCTGGCTTATTTCACTTAGCATGATTATTTCAATATTGCAATGGCAATATTTCATCTCTTATGATTGAGTAATATTTCATTGTATATATGTACCACAGCTTCTTTACCCAATCATCTGTCATAGGACACTTCAGTTGCTTCCATGTTCTGGCCACCATGAGAATTTCTAATTAATACATAATTAATTTCTAATGGCCTATTGAACAGCTAAAATATAAAATAAAGCAAAGGTCATTGCCATGGACCAAATTTTTGTGTGCACCCAACATTCATATGTTGAAACCCTAACCCCCAACGTAATTGTATTTGGACATGAGGTATTTTGGAGGTAATTAGGGTTATGTTTAGGTTGTGATAATAAGATTAATCCCCTTGTAAAAAGAGAGTGAGACAAGGGATCTCTCTCTTGGGCACACACCAAGGAAGGCCATGTGATGAGCAACAAAAAATAGGGCCCTCGCCAAAAACATGACCGTACTGGCATTCTAATATTGGACTTTAAGATTCCACAACTGTGAAAAATAAATGTTTGTTGTTTAAGCAACCCAGTTTACAGAATTCTGTCATAGCAGCCCAATTGGACTAAGAGAGTCACATAATTGAGCAGGTGTCATGCATGGCTGCAATACAGATTAGGACCAATTCCTCATACCAAATGGCCTGTGTTGGCATTCGAGATTGTAACCTTGTAACCCAAATGATGATTTATCCTTCTTCAAAAAGGCACTACACTGAAAATCCTGTTCCTAGTAATTTAGCTCCTAAAATGCCATTAAGTAAAGAGCTTTTCAAAACATGGTTAAAATATCTATAAACTGAATTGATCAAAAATTCTATAAGTAATATTGGCTAGTTAAATTCAGTAGATTGCCTCAATATGGCATTCATTGTTCAATGAGATGTTACATAATATTCTCCGAAATAAAGCAAACATTTCAAAACAAAAAAAAAGACCATCTTGGAGACACTCTTAGAGGAATATTATACTTAATGCATTGTTTAGATAGTGAGAGTATTAATGTATTTCCAAGGAAAAATATATAAGTATCTAAACATTATAAGCATGAGATTCAAGAATCTGAAGGGATGGATGGGTCAAATGTTTTTCTGTGGATTCTTTGAACCTCAACATGTACATTAATTAGTAAAATGTCTAAATGAAATGGCAGTGCTCAGTCATTCAACCAGGAAGAAAGAGAGGTGAATGCAGTCAGTACAAATCACTGGTTCCTTCTGGGGAGGAAGATGGGATAAATCCCATGTCTCTTCTTCCTAGGGAGACATTATTTTTTCCAACATTAGGTCATAATTAAAGTATTAAATATGTGAGTATGTGAGACCAACCAAATATTTTCCCTCATATTTTTTCAAACTGGAAATGTTAAAAAGAGAAAGGTTTTGTACTAGTGAAAAGCTGAGAAATGTAAAGGTCAGGAGTTATGTGAAGACTTGTTCTTTGAAAATGGAGGAAGTCAGTCAAACGGAATAAAGTTAATACCCACAGAGGAACAGATATAGTTAATAAATATTAATTGACTGAAATATAATTTTGATACAGATAACCACTATGCATTTTTAAGCTAAATATTGACTTGATTGACAGACTGAGGTGTACATGGTTATATTTTCTTGGGGAAAATGAAGTTAATTCTAAAACTTATTTAGGACTTTAGCATTGTCCGTAGTTTGTTTACTTCGAAATGCCGATAATACCTTAATATGATAGCCTATATTAATATGTAGCTAAAGTCAAAAGTTTCTTATAAATGGCTATAAATTGACAAGAAATTATAATATTTTCTGGGTGATACATCCCTTTGAGAAACTGATGAAAGTTATAAATTCCTTTGGGGGAAAATATTCATATTTATGCAAATTTGACAATCTGGAGAATCAGAGATGCCTCTGAAGCCCACTCATGGACCTCTTAGAAACCCCTAGGTTCAGTGAGACTTGTTTCTGTTGTTTGCCACGTCCACTTCAGCAGCCTACCCACGTACATAAAAATGGATAAAATAAGTTGGCATTTGTGAGAAATGAAACTTATTTAGTTTCCAGGTCAGAAATGGTAGACACTAAAATAGATGAGAGAATTCTAAGTGGCAACTAAAACACAGAGAAAACCTTAACATAACTAATTGTAACATCTTTTTCTCCAGTTTTTGTTTGTTTGGTTTACTTTTTGCTTTATTTGTTGCTGTTGGTAGAAGTATTTGCCTCTTTGTTTTTCTTATGATTTCTTAGCATATTAATTTTGTCTAACGTAAAATGCACATGCTCTTTTTATGATTTTTCATCACATTTCTTCATGATCTTTGTTTGATGCAAAGTGCTCACTTGCCACATTCCAGGCACTTTGTCTTCATATCTGTTAAAGATGGAGAAGTGCATTTAAATATCAAATAGGTAATTCAAGATTCAGTAGAGATTCTTCTACATATTAAATAGAGATTCTAAACTATCTTTACAACCCACATCTCATGAGAAAATTTTTATACTACTTCATAGTCTAATATTTAATAATGTATTTTATATTGTATTCTAATTGATTATATTGCTGCTAGTCTTCTTTATCTTGTGTATAGCTAATTATTTACAGGCAGGTTGCAGGTCTCTTGTGTCCCAGCTAATTTTCGCAAGGTATTTTGGTAAATGTTATGAGCTTCATGTAACAGAAACAACTCATATTGCCTTAGGAAAAATAGGAATGGGAGTATTGTCTTCAAAAACTGGAGAGTTCAATAATACTTCTTCCTCTGACGCAGCTTGATTCAGGGGTCCAGACAATGATGTCAAGGTTGATCCTTCCATAGTTTGCACGGCTTCATCATTTGATGGGGTCTTTCCATGTGGTAGCTCTCAGCACCTCCAGGCTTACAATACCCTTGACTTCTTTCTCCCAATTTTACATTCTTGCACATGCCTGGATTTGAGTGCCATGCAGGTAACTTGAGTAATAACTCGTCTCTGAACGAGTCTGGACATAGGGATCAACTCTATACAAATTATATGAATTAAGAACTGAGAAGAGGTACTTGCCCAAAGAAAAATCAAAGTGTGATTATCAAAAGAACAGCAGTTATCAGAAGAAAACTGGGGGCTGGACAGTAGAAAGCAACATAGATCCACAATACTGTGTTTGTTAGTTTTAAGTACATAGCAAACTCTCCTTGGTTGATACGGCATTCTCTCTCATTCAAGACTGAAGATAAAAAATCTTTTTGTGTCTGTCCTAGACAAAGCCCATTTGACTGCAAGGCATAAACACCCACTGAATATAGTTCAAGCAAAAATTGGTTTTATTTCATTCTCAACCAATCTCACCGTAAGAATTATCGCAGGGTCTCTAAAATACCCAAATGTTGTCAGGCAGCTACATGTATGCGTGTGATAGTATTGGAGTGGATAGAAGGGAAGGTATGTCTTTTACATTCTATGTGTCCTTGTATATTTGTGTGTCTCTTTCACTCTAAATCACTTAAGTCATTTATTCCAAGCTTTACATATGGCTTCATCTAGGACATCCAGAAATAGAGAAGTTAACAACAGAATGCACAAGGAATTGTAGCTCAGCTGCCTACAAAAATCTCAGTTATCTAGTCCAGATCTAAAGGGCAAACCAAGGTCAGGCCACTCCTGGCTCCCAAGATGAGCTGTCTGAAGTAGGAATAAGGCTGGAGGGCTTGAGGATTAAGGTCACATAGCTCAAAGGGCTTCTCATTCTGGAGCTAGGGACATGGCAGGTCCCCTGAAGGTGGTTGTGGAGGCAAAGAAAAAATTATTGACATCTTTAATGCAATTTGACACAAAATTTAATTCTGCATTTTACTCCAACTACAAGAGAGTAACGCAAGTATAAATAAGATAATAAGACTCTAATAATGAGAGCTCTCTTCTATTTATCAGGCTAAAACCAAATATCCACTTAAGGAAAATGGTAAAGAATGAGATGATCTATGTACAAAATAAAAATTTCAATTATCCATTTAAAGCAAGGTTATTAAACATGCTTTCTCCTATGAATTAGGTAAATAATGGTTATAATTAGTACGATTTGAAATTTTAAGGGATAATAATGAAATTTTAATTCCAATCAAATGTAAGAATCTCTAATATTAAAATGTATTCATATTTATATATCTCTAAAATTAATATCGGAGTTAATACTAAAATTATAGATAATATGTATTTAAATAAATGTTATTTTTAAAACAGTAATGCAGTATTATAATACAGTCTCTGCTTCTAAAGATTCACTAACAGTAAAAGACTTCTTTTATTGTTTTAGCTATGTTTTCTTTTGTTCTGAATCTGTTAATATTAAAAACTAAAAATGAACACATTTTTCCATTAGATCTGAGTAAACTGAATCAAGCACACAGAAGTGTGATTCTGGTATATGTTCCTTTTCAATATTCCATTTAAAATTAACCAACCACCAAGAAAAGCCAAATGCTGCTTACAATAGTAACTTTCAGAGAGGGAAAACAAAAGTGATTTAATTCATTATATGACAACATTTAAACCGTCTAGCAGTAGAAAATGTGCCAAATGTTTTCTACTTGATTTTATGACTATGTATATAGAGGTTTATTTTCCTACGTGGGGTGGTAGCCATCAATAGACTACAATGAAATAATAGCTCAATTAAATCTTAAATATTTCATTAACTTTGTGAGTTTAGGGTCATAATAAACCGGTTGCTATAAAATCTCTAGTACATGAAGTAAAAAAGAAAATTCCTAAGAATTCCCCAAAAAATGCATCATCTCCAGTTCCCTGAGATTTTGGGGACTGTCTTTCATAAATTTACACCTATCAGATCCCTGACATTGATCTTTCTAGAGAAGAATTTTGCAAATTAAAAAGAGGGGTTGAATTCCTCCACTTACTGGCTATAAGATCAGAGACAAACTATTTGACTCCTCTCAGCTAGGTTTCTCATCTATATAATGGGTACCTATCTCACCGGATGTTGTGTGCATTAACTGAGATAAAGTGTGTAAAGCACTTAGGTCAGTACCAACACACAAAATATATGCTGTCAATGGTAGCCACTGTTGAGAAAAAAATTCATTATTTAAAAAATAAATAACTACAGGGCCATTCCTACTCCTAAGCTTATAATATTCTATATTATGTGGTAATTATTTTTCCATATCTGTCCTACCTACCCTGATTGGACAGTGAGCCCCTTGAGGATAGTGATTTTGTCTTATATTTTCATACTTCATTCAGATCTTAATACCTTCTAGGCCTTAAACAATTGCTTGTAAATAGAACTGAACCTCGAAATTCCTACGAGTCTATTATTCCTTCTAAGATGCAGAACTATGTAGCTCTTGGTTCTGTTTTATGTAGTTTAAGCGTGAAAGATATATTGCTCTCTGAGCTCTTCAGTCAAATGCCAGAATAAAGCAGCTGTTCGTGGTAAAGCAGGCTAATGCAGTGTTTTGTTTTTCTTTTTTTTTTTTTTTTTTTTAACTGGTAGAAGAGCTTAAACTCCCAAGGCAAGGACTGAGTTAATGTTATTTCATTTTAAGCACTGACAGTGTTCTTAGCCAATAGGTACAAAAAAGAGGCTGCAACATTTTTTGAGATATTGCATCAGAATTTTTGGTTCTGGGCTCCAATACTTGCTGCATCAATTTACATTCTGAAGGCTATCTTCAAAACCAGAAGGATAAGAAATAGAATAGTTTAAAATAAAAAATTTTCTAGGGGTTACTATATCTAAAAATCCTTTTATTTTAAAATTGGCTTCATCTTGAAAATAGGACTCTGATTGTGGTAAGAAATAGCCTTAATTCTTTTCCACTTGATAATGTACTTTTCTAGGGCGGGAGAATGCACCCAGTTACTTTTAAAGTTATGTTCATAGATATTTCATAGACTGCATATATTTGCAGTTCCCAAAAGGGGTGCATTTCTCTCCCTGACCATTAATCAGCAAACTAAACCTACTTCTAGTTAGAAGCTTTGAGGACCTCCCACTTATTTCTGATGGTGCCTCAGGGGCTTACCTGGCCTAGATAAAATTCAGCAAACATTGAAGTTGGGTGCTCAGTTACAGAGTGGAGAGAGGTTGACTAGAGTCAGATAACCTACCACCTGCCTAGAGAGTAAGGAAGAAATGTTTATTCTGATCGAGGGTCAGAAAAGAGGATGACAGAACGAGTCTGCGTACTGAGGAAGGGAAAAGAGGAAGAGAATACCCTAAAGCCCAGCATAATCTGCACCCTTTCAGTTACCATTTTTCCTCTCCCTGCCTATACCCCAAACAAACCAGTGCCTCAGACACGCAAAAGCTCATCTGAGTGCAGGGCCTTTGCAAATATTCTTTTCCACCCTAATCCTCAAATACCTTCACAGCGTAACTTCTACCCATCTCAAGATCTCATGTCCTGGACCAGATTAAGTTTATCTATTAGTTTCCTTCTCTTTTTTCTATCCTGTAAGTGTCTTTGTATATTTTTTGTGTACTATCAACCTCTCTCTAACTAGTCTGTGAGCTTCAACGCAGGCAGAGACAATGTCTGTAAAGTCGTCTACCTACTGTTCAGCAGCTATCAAGGTGCTAGGCATAGGAAAACAATAGGAGAACAATAACTGTAGTGTTTTGGAGAACTCACTAATAAAAAAAAGTAACTATATTAAAAGATCAACTAAAGATGGCAGCTGGATTAGTCAGGGTTCTCCAGAGAAACAGTCCTAATAGGAGAGAGTAGCGGGGAGGGAGAGAGGGGACAGAAATTGAGATTGATTCACTATGAGAAACTGGCTCCTGTGATGATGGAAGCTGGCAAGTCCCAAGATCTGCAGGATGATTCAATAAGCTGGAGCCCCAGGAGAGTGGATAGTTTAGTTCCAGTCTAAGTCCAAAGGTCTAAGAACCAGGGGAGCCAATCCTTCATTCAGAGGCCATCAGGCAAGAAGAATTCTCTCTTATTCTCAGGAGGGTCAGTCTTTTTGTTCTATTCAGGCCTTCAGTTGATTGAATGAGGCTCATCCACACATTACAGAGGACAACCTGCTAATTTAAATGTAAATCTCATCTAAAAACACCATCACGGAAACACTCTTTGACCAAATATCTGGGCACTCTGTGGCCTAGTCGAGTTGACACACAAAATTAACCATCATGTCAGCCAAATGGTGCCATGGATTTGGCATTTTCTTAGACATTAAATTTCTTTATGTCTCTAAAATACCAAGGACAAAGTCAAAATTCTACCATGCAAAAGGTTTTAGCAAAGTCAATTTGTCTGACGTGTTTCTGGACAACTCTGTATATGATTTTCTTCTCCCAATTGCTGAACTGTATTTTATTTCAAAAATGTAAAAGCCAAGTAAAAGGTAGTAGAACTAATAATCATGTTAGATGGTCCATGGCTCCCTCTATATCCCTACCACTGCCTTATATACACATCCAACATCTCTAATGCAAGCCTTTTTATCAGAGTTTTCTCAAGACATGACAAATTACAGTAAAGAAAAAAAAAATGTACTCAGTATAATTTTGCTCTCAGAGTCTGAAGGAAAGAATTTGAAACAAAAAGTTAGCTATTTACAAGGATTCTATTAAATGATGATCCACAATCTCTAGCTTTGTTTTCCCTGTAAATTCTTTCTCTTCTCTCCATCCTCAAAGATGAGTCCTCACCCTCATTTGGAAGAAATGCTCAATCTTGTCAAAGGATCCATTGCCTTCCCCCGTTCAAGGCTCACAGTGAAACACAATTACACACTCCAGTACATTTTCTGAGGATTATTCATTCTTGGAAAAGGCAACAGAGGGCTCCAGCAAGATACTGCACAGTGGGAGAGAGTTTTAACACTCCAAATCTAATTGATCTCAATGGCTTTTAATTTTTCCAAATGCTATGGACTGAATGTTTCTGTTCTTTCAAAATTCACATGTTAAAAGGCTAACTCCCAATGTGATGGTATTAGGAGGTATGGCTTTTGCATGATCTAGATCATGAGGGTTGAGGGTTGAATAGGATTAGTACCCTTTTAAAAATTCACAAGAGAGCTTGCTTTTCTCTCTCTAGTCTCTGCCATGTGAGGATGCCATGTGCCATGGTAGAAACCTGAACTCAGACTTCTAGCTTTCAGAACAGTGAAAAATAAATTGTTGTTGATAAGCCACCAGTATATGGTATTTGTTATAGCAGCCTGAACTGACTAAGACATTAAACACACAATATTTATTGTGTCCCCAATACATGCCAGGCACTATGCATTTGGAGAGTCACCACCACTGCAGGTGATTATACATCTCTTCATAGTTTCAACTATCAGAACACAATACACACAGAGAGACAGACAGACAGAGAAACACACACACACGCGTGTACGCACGCGCGCGTGCGCGCGCGCACACACACACACACACACACACACACATCTGCAAACACACCCTCATGGAAAAAAACAATATTTTCCCAATGTAAATTTATCTGAAAACTCTCCTGCCCATTGTGCAGATAGAATTTTACATTTTAATGCAAAGAAGTTTTACTTCCTATATGTGCACACTCTTGTTCACACCAAGCCAGGCTTTATCTTTGCCTAAGGAAACAGAAGATAAAAGTACATGTACAAACATAAACATCTGTTTCATATCACCACTCCTGGGTACTAAAGGACTTGAAAAATTTTTTTTAATTTTAATTTTGTTTTGTTTTGTTTTTCCTTTTAGCCATTATCCAAATTCCTCCCCACCCCCATGTCTCCACAACTTGTTTTTATAGGCAGAAGGGGGAGTAGAAGGGGTAAGAAGAATGGGCTTTTCTTCCAGTTATACAAATATGTACTGTGTAGATATATGTACATAAAACATATTCACATATATTTACATAGTCAAACTTGATGTATCTTAAAATAAAATGTAATTTGTTGTAAGAGGGAAAGCTCTTTTCCAAATGCAAGTTTGCAAGATGGGTTTTTAAAGTAGGATCAGACTGCAGTCACAGGTTCCTGAGAGGTGACCTTCACCCCCAACTATGTTAGTCAGCAATTCAATTTTCTCAGTATCTTAAAGAGGTGATAATAGCTGCAAATTGTCCTGACATATGCTACCAGCTGCTTCTTTAAAGCAACAGCTACACAACTTGCTTTCTCTCAATTTGAATTTAGAAAAATATTCTTCTTTAACAGTTGTTTTACATTTTCCAACTTCAGTTGGGAATTGAAAGTTGGAAACTTATATGTATAGGAGGATTCAACAGCCATTCGCAAGTAAACATATTAAAGCCACTCTCACTGATACATAATTTTATGTTTTCTCAATCTTATTATTTTTTAGATAACTTGAAATGCTATCCTATTTGATCATGCTTATGTTATTTATCACTAGAATTTCACACTACATCTGAAATAACACCACATTTTTCCAAAGAACGTTCACTTCATGAAAGAAAGCCTCACAAACACTGTGAATATGATATGTGGTGTAGATAATATTAACCATAGTTCAGAGTTGGAGAAATGGAAGCTCAAAGAAATTAGGGTGTGAATATTCTCGATAAATCTGTCTTGATCCCCTATTTGTCCATTACCCAAGAGAACTCTTGTATTATATCATCATAGATTCAACATTCAATTTTCTGTGATGGTCTCATAAAATTCTATCTTTAATTCCTCTAATTTATGTGAGCTCCGAATTGTGATTCCAAATATCTCTTGACCATTTCTTGTATATTTGACTATAATTCAAACTGAAGTGAGCATCTACAATCTTTTTCTCCTTCACTAATTCCTGTTGGTATAACCTCAGCAGCCTATTCTGACTTCAGTTTTTATGGATTCTCCCATCCCCTCCACAAATAAAACTAGTAGAAATTTATCCAACTCCGCCTCTCAGAAATTCCTGCCACAATTGACTGAAACTTCTCGAAAGCACTTATTGTCCTTTAATAATAGTCTGTGATAATCTTATCTACATCATTTTTCAGTTGTTACCCACCTATTGTCCTGGTTCTAATCAATTTGCACACTTCACTGCTTTGTAAGATAATCAGAATCATTCTTGAAGGTATGGCTTTTACATTTCTCTTTTTACCCAAAACACTTTCCACAAATGATTTGCTCATTATTATTCTTTCCTTGTCTGCTTACAAAAATTAGTACCTCTTCCAAAAATACACCTATTCAACATTTTGGTATGATGCATTGTTTTCTGTAAACTTTTCTCATTGGGGGCTCTGTGGGGGAGGTAAAAACTACCTCTCTTTCCCTCCTTAGTTCTTCTGATTGGCCTACTAATCAAATTAACATGCGACAGATTAACAAGAGAAAATAACCAAATTTGATTATATATGCATATAGGAAGATTCCATAAGAATATGGGGCCCAAGAACAAATGGAGCAGTTGAGGCTTATATGACATCTTGAGCTAAGGAAAAAGTGGGGTAGTAGTTTGGGCTTCAAAAGGACGGAAGGAAATTCACAGGGAGATGGAAAAGCAAATGCTTGGTAAACAAATATTTTCTGGATCACCTTTAACTGAGACAGAGAGAAAACTAACTAAATGTGTCTTACTAGGGTCCTCTCTATCATACCTAAATCACATTAAAATATAGTGATCTATGATGCTAGCTTCCTTCCTGGAGTAGGTATCTATCTAAATTCTTTTAGGCAGTTAGAGAGAAGTTCAAAGTTTTTTCCTGAGTCTTTTCTCTAAAATAACCAGCTTAAAAATAATCTATATACCCCAAAAAAGGCATATTTAGGGATGGCAAACTCTGCTCCTCCTCAACTCCTTAAAAATAATATAAAAATAGATAATAGTGAATTCTATATCCTCTCCTAAGTACTCTAGCCCAGATATTAGACACACTCAAACAATATAGGTGGCAAAGATAGTTCTGACCAAGAATCAGAAAGCTTAGTCACACAACTAGCTAGTTGTATGATTTTGGATAAATCACTTAACTCTCTGAGATTGCACAATCTCTGCTATAGACATAAAAACATTAGAATAGAAAAAAATCCCTCAAAATTCATTCATTTCTCATCTCATGATTCACCTACTGAATGAGTCACATCAGCATACAAATAAGTAGTGATGCCACTGTTAAGGGTGGAAAATTTTCAAGTGAGCAAACTAGCTAAGTCAGCTACAGGGAAGAAATATCTTTAGATATCAGAAGTTGTCCTACTTGCTTGTGTGTGGTTTAGGAAGTGTATTGTATAAAATATGTAGATGGCCAATGTCTGCTTCTGTAATCCATTTACTTGTTAATTAAGGGTGTTGTTCCAGGCAAAGATATGCTAAAAGCCAACTTCCACTTCTGTAATCTGCTGGCTTGTTCAGGAGACCACCAGGATATGGTCTTGAGCTTTATTAGCTGCCTGCTCTGAAAGCTCAGGGCTGATCTCCTCTAGCCCTGCGTGGTAGAGAGTCAGTCGCCGGCCGGCTAATAAAGGCTCATAATTAATCTCAATTGGCTCCGTGGGTCTCAGAATCGTTCGCGCCATAACACCACCAACGCCTAGATCCCATATCACCCTCTACCTAGGACTCCATTTTTCTGATCCCCTTTATGGCAAGGCTGTTCAAATTTTTCTTCTATTCTTTCTGGATCCATTTCTTTACTTCCATGTTTTTCCTCGACCCATTCTAAAAAGACATTTTTCTTGCACACTAGTAAACTATGGTTGTCAAGACAATAAATTAAGTCCATTTTGTCAAATCCAGTGATTAATTCTTAGTTCTCATTTGACTGAACCTATTAACAGCATTTAGCATAGCTGATCACTCTATCATTCCTGAAATACATGCTAACTCTGGCTTCTAGGATACCAACTCTCCTGAGTTTTCTCCTACCTCACTAGATGCTCCTCAGTCTTCTTACTGGTTTCTTCTTTTTCCGGTCTCATCCCATTTCTCTTTTCAATCTACATTCATTCACTAGTCACATATTCAACTTTAAATATTATCTGTACATTTACCCTCAAACATATCCATTTAAATGTAAACTTTCATTTGTGCTATAGATTCATGTACACTACTTATAAAATGTCATCTCTTGGCTGTCTAATAGGTATTTCATCTTTAATATGTCCAAAACAAAACCCTTTAATAAAACTTGCCTTCTTTAAAATCTCCCAGTTTCCTCTTCCCTTATGAGTCCCCATCTCAGCAAGCAGCAGCCCAATCATTCAGATCAAAAGCCGTGGAGACATTCTTGACTTTGTTTTCTCGTGCACCCACACATCTAATCTATTAGCAAATCCTATTGATTAAACTTTTGACACTTATGCCGAATTCATTCTCTTCTTATCACTTCCATACCAGAACACTAGGAGAAGCAGAGATCCTACTGGCCGAAACTGTCATTGTGCAAAGTTTTTAAAGGTACCCACTTTGGGCAGGCATATAGATGGATGAGAAAATGGGGCATCTGTGAGATTTAGAAAAATATGCTCCTGTGTGCATGTGCAAAGATTTTAAAAATGCTCTCTTTTCTCTAGGTGAAAACAACCCTGTGCTGGGGCACAAAGCTGGAAAAGCAATACTCTTGCTATATATCTCAGCCCCTACTTGATCTTCAACCTACACAACTGTACTTAGTAGCCCTGAGTCCCGGCTACCATTTTCTCTCACCTGGGCATTGCAAACACTTCCTATCTGCCTCCTCCCTTCAAAACTGGCATTCCACGACATTCAGTTCTCCATTAAACTTTCAAAGCGGTGTTTCTAAATTGTAAAGCTGATAAAGACTCTCTCTTTGACCAAACTCCAGTCAAGCCCCTCTGGGCCCTGTTATCCAGGAGGCCCCAACCTTGGACTCTTTCCTTGGCCTGCTAACTCCGATTCTAGAAGAATCCTAATGAGTCTGTTTAAAGAGAATCCCCCACCCATGAGATCTGATCAAATTCTTCATCTGCACCTCAGATAACAGATCGCCCTTGGTATCTTACTCTGGCCTGCCTTCAGCAATAATCCTGTCAAGTCATTTTAGCCAAAATTCCACTTATCTCTTATGTTTCCTCTTAGTAATTTTCCATTCACTAAACCCTACCCTACTCCTTGGCTCTAAGTCCCTCCTTGTCCTTGTTGTATGGAGAGTTGAGCCTGATCCTCTTCTTTTCTGCAAAACCCCCATTACAGAAGTCCCCTCTTGAAGGAGTCTACCTTGACATTACAGTTTTTTTTTTTAACAAAAATGATCTTCCCACACTCTGACTTACAGATCTCCAATGACTTCCCATCACACTCCGAATACAATGCAGACTCATTACCTAGCTGACAAGGCCCATTATCTTTCCTCTTCCTTTATTTCATCTTTCTACATTATCTGCCATATTCATTCTCCTCTAGCCACATGGTTTTCTTGCTATTTCTCTAGCACATCAAGCTTATTCCGCCTCAGGACTTTACAGTTGCTGTTCTTCCTACATACAATCACCTTCTCCAAGATCTCTAAATAGGCTACCAGTTTAATGTATTCCAATCCTCTTTTAAAAAAATTCTTTCCTTGAGTATTCTATATCTGAAATAGCATATGCAGAGACACACTTTCTCAGTCTTCTTACCCCAATGTATTTGCTTTCATAAGATTTATCACAATGTGATATATTTTATACTCATTCATTTTATTTTTTATTATTTCTCTTCTCTCTACATTGTATAGTTGTTAAAGGGGTTCACATCTATCTCCTACCTATCTTATTCATAACTATATCCTCCAATATCTAGAGACTGGCATTAGTAGATAATCAATATTTGTTGAGTGAATGAATGATACTTGCCATGTTTATAGACCACCCTTACTATTATTTGATCACATTGTTTTATTTAAATTGAATGCCTTTGTTACTTAAAAAGCTATATTTTAAATGAAAAAAAATGAAAATAATTAACAGTCACATTTGTCACAAATAAATCTAAAAAACAGATATATTGAAAACATAATAGTATTATTGCATTTCAGTTTGCTATTATTCTAGTCAGACTCTGAATTTGGGCCTTCCTCTGTTAAATAAAAAAGAATATAATAATATTGAAGAGGTCATAAGGACACAACAGCACTGAACTCACTTTCTTCTCCTGAAGAAATCAAAGTAACCGAAAGGAAACTAAAAAGAAAAAAGTTTTTTACTTATGAGATTTGAAGTTATTGAACACCATGCCATTATACTATTTAAAATCACGCATGTTGACAGTGACTTTTCACACATACAGGATGCCCTACACCAGACGGTTAACTCCCTTTGCATGTCTTGGATTCTAGGACTATTAGAAATAAAAGCAGTTTGCCCAGGTTCACAAAATTGTCCAACTGTTAGACTGAACCTTGGAAATAGATTTTCTGACCCTAGTCCAGAGCTCTGTCTACTGAGTTAACCATCTCCCCTTGCTGACATCAAAACTATACCAACCATCTCTCTGCACACCTGTAACCTGGGTTTGGCCTTCCCCAAAGTGATCAGGCATTACAGGTCACTGGCCATGAATTGCACTCAGAGCTTATTCACAGGTTAAATCAAGGCCAAGGAGTATAACAAATTTTACAACCTTTAATGCAAAATCAATTATACCACAGGGCTCTTTTTTTAAAGAGCTTACATCATTTGCATATGTGAAATGAAGTTGATGTGCAGTCGAAATGACAGAAACAGATGCTTCTGCCATCATTTAAAATGAAATGTATTTATCCATACTGGTGAACAGAAGGCTATCAAATGCAGAGGCTATAGGTGAAAAGAGTCTTACATTTTAGAACCCACTGAATATAAAATATCTCCAAACTTTTCCCCAAACGTATTTTGTTTTGTTCATTTGAACACCATACATTCCTATATTAGGTTAAGTTATAAACCCCACTGTTTAATGGTGGTCCTTGGGTTGATATTTTCACTCCTGCTTCTAATATATAAATGTCTAGATTGCAAACCTGAGTTTCTGACCACTCTACATTTAATAAACATTTGTTCATTACAAATGATGTCACAGGGGTAAGCAGAGTATTGCAAAACCAAAACAAAATAATACATCCATATAAAATTTAGATAACTTAAAATATCCAATCAAAGATATTTAAGATAAAATTCCAAATGCACTATAGTATAAGGGTGATATAAATGTCTGTACTCACCAGGTCTTCCAGCCTTAATTTATTCATTTACTTAATAGTCATTTGTTGTTAGAAAACAACATAGAATGAATAAGGCAAGAAATGCGGTATCATAAACTCCTGGCCTCATATTTTGCTTTTCCCAATTACTAGTTCTACAGCTTTGGATTAGAAACATGGCTCTGCCAAGGCTCTACTTTCTTGTCTACATTAAAAAAAAGATAATGTTTTTCAAGGCTGTTGTGCAATTAAATAACAAGTGAATCCAATACATCGTTTTACATGTACTAGGTAATTAACAAATAACCTGTGCATAAACCCCTCTTCTTTCCCTGGAGCCAACCTATCCTACAATGTGTTGCTATATGTTATGAACACAAAAATGTGAGTTAACAGTTATTGACTCAAGAGTTCATAGTGTGAAAAAATTTCGAATTCCTTCCTACCTTAGCGTCACACACATGACTTCTCAGTCTAGAAAGCTTGATACAATCTACAACCCTCTGATGTCTCCTTCCTTCTCATCCATCAGATCTAAACCTAAATGCCACTTCCAAAGAGGTGTCTACCCTGACTAGCCCCTAACACATACAGTTAATCTTAATTTCCAATATCCCATTTATTTCCTTCAGGTACTTATGACTATGTATATAATCCTTCAGAATGTGTGTGTGTGTGTGTGTGCGCGCGCGCGTGCGTATTTCCTTCCATTGCTAGACTGTAAGAGGGCTGGGAACACAATGTTTTTGTTATAAATATCCTCAGTTCTTTGTCTAATTCCTAGCACTTAGTAAATGCTCAAAAATATTTGTTAAATAAGTGAATGGAGATACAGCATTGAATAATAAGAAACATCTCTTTCACTTATGAGAATGACATTCTAAAGTAGAAAATAAATATTAAACAAATTTTAAAAACAATTGTTCAATTATAATTGAGATAGCACCAAATACATAAAAGATGCTAGGGACATTTATTTAGGAATAAAAAAAAATATATCTATAATATAATTTGATGAGCACTATATCAAGGAATAGTCAAAGTGCTTCATGAACACAGGTGGTGTAGAGAAAGTTTGTTTTTTTTTCCTAACTAGATAGAGAAGGGAAGCCGAGATTACACAGAGTATCTGACATTCTGATCTAGGACTTGAAGAAAAAGTATAATATTTTCAGAAGGTGAAAGGGTAAGAGAGTATTCTGATAGAGGCCTTACAGTAAACAAACTCATGTCTTTCAGAGAACATTTGTCAAATTAAAGAAAGAAATGCCAAACAGGGAAAAAGAAGAGCATAGATCAAAAGCAACTTAATAGAATTTTGGGTTCAGCTCTGACATGAAAACAGTCTGGAAGTCATCGTTCTCTTCCTTACCAAAAAGAAAAAAATAAAAAGCTGGACATATGGACAAACTGAAGATCAATGACTTTTCTAGGACTTATCAGAGAATTGAGTTTGCAGGGTAAATGGCTGGCCCAAAATTTCAAGAGATAGGTTCATCTAGAGAGACAAAGCCAAGATCTGCTTTGTCTTCTGGACAGAAGCTGCCATAAATTTAAGTGGTGTATTACTTTACAGGGCTGCTGTAACAAATCACCACTCACTGGGTGGCTTCGAGCTTCTGTCTTCACATGGCTGTATTCTCTGTGTGTCTCTGTGTCTTCCCTCTGGGCGCTGCTCTCTGTGCAATATAAACAGGCAGAGTCTTTTCTAAATCATGGGGTTCTGGTTGCCTTTTGCTTAACATTTTTTCCCCTCATTTTACTCTTTCTTCTCACATTCTACTATAATCATAAATATCCCTCTTCTTTCTCTTATAAAGACACCAGTCATTGGATTTGGGGTGCATCCTAATCCAGTATAACCTCATCCTAACATCTGTGAAGGCCTTATTTCCAAATACAGTTTCATTCACAACTACAGGGGTTCGGACGGGCCAGACCCGAGGTGAGCAAGAGAGAGCTGAGCTGCCAAGTTTTAGAGTACCAACTGAAACAAGCCAGATGAAAATAACGGTCAATTTTTTAATCACTTATTGCAATAGTATAAGCAAGAAGCTAAACCAGAGAAAGCACTGATTCTGCTCTGTTCTATTTTTCCCCAGGGAATGGTGTTTGTAGAGGGTCAGATGGATCAGCACAAACACAGGGAGTTTTCTCACTGAGGAGGGAGCACACCCCCCACCACACACACAAACATACAAACAGTTCCTGCAGTTTTTTTGGACCTGGGGGCTAGAAGGAGGACGTAGGAAAGGGCTAGGAATGGAAAAGTACTGAGTATGAGTCAGAGTGGGGGAAAAAAGTATCTTCAAGGGATCTTCCCCTAAGTGAGGAAGTTTTGGCAGATGTGTGAGAAAAGCCGTAATAAAAAAGGTTTCCGAATGCAGGTGAAGGCTTAGGCTAGGGATGCAGATACGCATAAGGGGATGGTTGGCCAGAAGGGCCTGAGTCCTTGACTACAGCTTCCTTCAGAGACTGTACACCAAGTCTTGGGTGGGGAAGTCAGGTTTTCCATGACACTTGGCAAGTAAAGCCTTTGTAATTGCCTATGTTTGGGCCTGAAAAACCACAGATAGTTTTGTTTGTTTGTTTTTGTTTTTGTTTTTTAAAATCAGAATCTGGACTCCTCGAGTAATTAAACACTTTTTTTTTGGTGTGAGGGGCGTGAATAAATCAATGATCGTTTTGACAAATTGCTAGAGACTGAGTGTGGTCTAGTGTGAGAGTAAGAAACTCCTGAAACTGCAGTCAAGGCAATAAGACGCTTTCACGGGCTTTGCATACAGGAACCCCACCAAGTGCTCTCAGTAAAAATCTAAAACTCCTCTTCTGGCTCTGGCAGACAAAAGAAATAATAATCAAGGTGAAGTACACCCAAAGTCTTCTCTATGACAGAGACCTTTTCTTCAGAGAAAAAGACTTTTCCAGAGCCTTCTCCTAGCTGAGGGGAGGTCATTTTTCTCACTCCAGTGCCCTCAAGCCTTCCTGTCTCACCTAAGGTGAAAAATCATAGTCAACAGGGCTCAGGACTTCGAGGACATAAATCGGGAATACTGCACCCAAGGAAAAAAGTAGGAGACAGGGAGTATACTGAAAGGTATACTCCTAGGAAAACAATTGTGAAGGCCATGGTCCCAAGACACAGGTACACACAAAGATTGAAATTTAATTAGAAAATTATAGAATGCCCCTCTTCTCTACACCTTACCACCATACCCAATATAACAATCCAGTCCAACAGCCACAGATTACAAGTGAAAGAGCTACAAGTTCATTTCAAAAAAATAACCAAGTATTTTCAATGACAACTCATGAACAAAATCCTACATAAATTATTAAAACTCTCCTTCTATAACACTCCCGAGTAGGTACAGAAGAAAAAGACCAGTAAAAGTCAGTGATGCTGAAGCAATTATTTCTCAAAACCAAATTCTTATCCTCATGATTTCACTCACAAAAATGTCCCACCTTATTCCTGAGAGTCAGAGAAAGACTTTCTCTTGGCAAAAAAGGTGAAAGGGAGAGAGAGCTGTGTTCACAAATTTAAATTAAAAATGTACATTCCTCTACTTTTATACTAGCCTTACGTGATATGTGTTAGTTTTCTGGTATATTTTCTGTCTTCTTCTGAAGTGAAATTACTCAAAGCATAGCTCAAGTCCATGGCAGATGTAGAGATTATTTTAGGTGGAACATTATATGAAATGAATGAATGTGGTATACTTACCTTAAGTCTATGGCCCAAAAATCTCATATCAAAGCAGCTCTTTAAGAGAAAGGTAGTAGGGGTAAAATCATCTATAGAAAATGAAATAAAAGGAAAGAGCTCTGTGAGAATCACTTTACTCCTTCAGACGCCAAAAATTCCTCAGAACTTATTTTTATATTTACCTTCAGTTTATTATACAATGTTAATTTAGACACAAATAATATGCAAAAGGGGGTAGAGGTAGAACCCAAATGGTTGAAAATTGAGGAAGAATGCTTTAACTAACTAGAAAAAAAATGAAAGACAATCTACTTTTCTACTGGCTTTGCTGACTCATACTGTGTTGCACATAGTAAAAAAATACATTAATAAAAAGGGAAATAAAACCCCACATTTTACCCCTTGAAGAGTGGGGAGTAAATTGCTATGGTCATTCACAAATATGATCCTTCGTCATTCAACAAATATTTATTGAGCATTTTCTATGAAGCAAACATGTCCTATCAGCCATTTGGATGCTGCAGTGACTAATCAAAAAATATTTGGAAATTTTGATTTTTAACGGGCTATTCTAATGACTATGAAGAGCCTGTTCAGCTTTTTCTAGGTTTAAGAAGCACTGGTCTGCATTACATGGATACTTAGTCACACATTCATTAAAACTGCCCTCAGGGAACATGTATTTTCCATGTTCCATGAGAAGTCAGACAACACACACATTATCAAATACATATATAATATGACAAATAATGATAAGTTTATACATAAAAATCCTGGTAGTACATAAAATCCTGGTAGTACATAAAAAATTTATACATAAAAAATTGGTAGTACCAATTTAGGGCAGGTGGTGTTATTTACATCCAGAAAACCCCAGGTGGCATTTGAACAAGATCAAGAGAAAACGGAAGGAAGTGAGTCATGAGCTATCTGGGGAAGAGTGTCACAAGAAGAAGGATAAGGGAAGGCCCTGGAGCAGAAGCTTAAGTGAAAGGTTTAAGGAGCAGCAAGGAGACCAGATTGGGACGTTGACCCATAGGGAGAGAAGTAGAACTGAGGTTAGAGAAGTAGTGGAGGGGCTGATCTTGAAAGCTTGCTAGGCCACTAAAATGTCTTTGGCATTTATTTCTGAATGAAATGGGAGGTCAGTTTATGATTTTGAAGAGAAAGGCATGATCTTACTGCTCTTTAAAAAAATAAATAAATAAATTACTGCATCTGCTGTGCCAAATGTAGACAAAGAACAAGTGTGGAAAGCAGGGAGACCAAATTAGATGACCAAGGCCATAATGTAGGCAAAAATTTTGGCAGGTGGAATGAAGGTGATAATAATGACAGTGGTTAAGAAATGGATCAGTTCTGTATGTATTTTGACAGTAGAGCCAGCAGAATTTCCCAAAATATTAGAAGTGGGAAAAATAAAAGAATGAAGGATAACTCTACAATTTTGGTTGTTGTTAATTTTATTTTTTTATTCTTTTGTTTGTTTGTTTTGTTTTGTTTCTATTTGATCTGAACAACTAGAAGGAAAGAATTTCTATTTAGGAAAGACTCTTGGAAGAATGCTTTTGGGGAGCAGAGGCTAGAAATCAAAGTACAGTTTCGGACATTTGATATTGAGTTTGATAAGTTTACAATACAATGAAGTGGAAATGACAAGGAGACATTTGAATCTATAAGTTTGGAACTCAGGGTAGAGTCAAGGTTGGACAAAGACGTTTTGGAGTTGTTAATATTTAGAAGTTATAAAAGCCATGAGATCTGATGAAACCACAATGTGAGAAACTGTGGATAAAGAAAAGGCATGGTCTGAGCTTGTAATCTTGAGGAATCTTGAAGAAGTAGGGATGAGAAGGAACTAGCAGGGACTGAGTAAAAGTGTCCAGTGAGTTAGAAAAAGGATCTAAAAGAATGGTATCTCCAAAGCTAAGTTGAAAATTAGGGAATGAGTACTGTGTCAAATGATCTGAAAGGTCAAAGAGGATCAGAACTAGGGAGTGGTCATTAGAGGAGCAAAAGGAAAGTTAGTGGTGGCTTTGACAAGCACAATTATGATGGAATGAGAGAGAAAATGTCAAGAGAGAATGCAGGGAGAGAAATTGGTAGCAGGTGACAGTTTTTCTAGAAGTTTTATCACAGAGGAACTAAGGAATGTGGTCAGACCTCGAGGAGGAAGTACAAGAGATTCATTTAATGGATAACATTCCACCAAACTATTATGCTGATGAAAAATTATAGTGGGAAACTTGGTTACAGAAGAGAGGAGAATCACTAGAATGATGTTGAAAAAGCACAGGGAAATGGGATCCAGTGGACCAGAGAAAATGTTGGTCTGAAGGAGAACAGACAGGTTTTCCATAGTAACAGAAGGAAAAGCAGGACAAATGGAGACAAATGTGTATAGGCTCATACACGAGTATAATCAAATAGTGTCCCACACCAGACCTCAAAAATCCTAAAAATTCACTTTCCATTTATCGAGAAGAAAAAAGAAAATCCACTTTCCATTTGCCAAAGATGTCTATTGTTTTTCCACCAATAGCCTTTATTAGAGAATTTTAATTGGATCCAAAGTCTGAATGAACATAATTTTACACAGGTGTTCTAACTCAATTAGCTGGAAAAGTACAAAAAATATTCAATTACAGTCAATCAAAACTACCTTGCCTTCAAATGTTCCCTAATAATGAATGAAGGAGGAAGCAAAGTTTGAAAGCTTTTTTCCACTTGAGTATACTACTCTTACTACTTTTAATGTTAGCTATATGATTAATAATAATATAACTCAACAATATCATTTCTTTCTGACTACAGTTTATTCTAGCTACAGGATAAGGCAATTGATTGTGGCTTTAGTAAATGATGCTATATCTCTTTCGACTTTCCCATACAATTTAATTTAAGAGTCCCTGGATTATGGTAAATTTGATATTGAAATGATATTTTAAAAGCCTGTAGAAATATGTAATGCACTGAAATGGTGCACATCTGGATGGAACCCAAAAGCTTTGCCTGCCATTCCACTTCAGGCCAAAGTCCCTGGAACACTGAAGCATCAATCCTTGGATCAGGGTCAGATTTGATCAATGTCCAAAATAAATCAATGATATAGGAAAAGTTGAACAAAACTGGCCGTTAAACCCTAGAGAACAACTGAGGTTTGTATTTCTCATTCTAATAAGCTAACAAAAAATAAAAAACGATGAAACTACACAGTCTTAAACTCAAGCTGATATGTCCATGGACCACAGGTATAGGCAGTATATTCTCGATATTTCAATAGTTTAAGAATAGCACCTCTAAATGCAAAAACATCTTTACTCTATTTGAGAATATCTGATATTTACCTAGAGAACCAGTAATTTTTCCCATTCGATCCAAAAATTATGGCTAAGCCAAAACCTACAATTACTTTATTTCCATTAGTTGCTGGGAATCTGTCATTCTTCTGCTTCTGATGTGTTATATTGTTTCTGTCTTTTTCCAAATTAGTAGACCTAGAGTCACCCTAAAAGTAGACTGATTCTTTTTGGCACTACAAAATTAAATTGTTAAATTTCCGAATATCAAAAGCTCTTACAAATTGGACCTAAACTTTATCCATCATAGTTACCTATCCTTCACCAGGGCTACATAAGAACATAAAATAAGTAGCTCTAAAAAGAAGAAATACCATTATGCAATATGCATTATTGTCACCTTCTCGTACATTACTTGCTGAGTCATTAAAAAATATGCAAATCTGCACAAAGTACATGTCGTTGGAAAAGCACAGGAAATATCTGAAAGAAATGCAAGCACTTGATAATCAGGAAAGTGGCTGTTTAAAGGACAAGTTGATCTTTTCAAGCGATCTAATCTGCATGAATCATTAATATTTATTCAATTATTTAGGACACAATATTTATTTTTCACGGAAAGCTTCGTGAGAAGATTTATAATAGCCTTTTTAATGGTTACAATACTACTTCTGTTTATCTAAAGAATATCTCTTGCTTTATATATGTGCCCATAACCACATTCCAATGCTAAAAAAACAAATGCATAATGCAGTAGGTTTTTTTAACATTAACCAATTTATTTGTATTAATCTCCAGAGATGTAAGAAAGAAAAAACAGTTTAGCATTTTTAAATACTTGTGTCATAAGGAACAGCAGCAGAAATAAGTAGAAATATAATTATGCCCAATATAATTAGCTAATATATAATTCCACATGTAAAATATAGTAATATGCATATGTAAATGTTTCCAATCATAGTTTTCTACCTATGGGACCAAATCTAGCTTTTCTCACTTTTGTCCTAAGTAGAAATTTCATGGGTGAGTCAGAGCTAAAACTCAAAAGAAAGTGAGGATGGAAATGAGTCAGGAAGTCTTTGAAACAAGCTATTTAAAAAAGTACCAATTTTCTTATTCATACTAATAGAAAACAGTTCTGTCTCAATAAAGTTATTTAATACTGTGAATGTAAAGCTAATAGCATAAGTCAAAAGCCTCTGACTAATTCTAGAAGCATTTCTTCTTGGTTCAGATCCCCTTTCTTCACCCCTCATATCCTGTCTGTGTTTGGTGAGTACGTGGAGGGTGCAAGATTTTCAGCATTGATTATATATCAGAACAAGGCCTGGTTATCTGAAATCTACCTCTCCCACCAGCAAGAGCTCAGTCACAGCTCCTGAGGGCTGCATGGCTTGGATTTCATTATTTGTGAGTTATGTTCCTATAAAGGCAACATTCAGAAAACAGGATAAGTGCAAATGCTTTTAAGTTTCCATTTGTGGTATGAATACTGACAGCTTGTAATGTCCATTGTAGTGACCCCTGGATTGTCCACACATGGCATAAAAGAGAGGAGCAAGATACTGCTTAGCATCTACCAAAATGTGAACATAATTCCTTCTCTTGCTTTCTACTCTGTGATGCAATAAGGTTACAGGCTACAGTCAACAGTTGACATATTCAATAATTCTGTAGACCCAAGTATACCCAGGTAGTACTTTTCATAAAAAAGCATGACTGTATTCTCTCCTCATCAATCAGCAATGCATTAAAATCTGTTATTTTTTAATTAAATTTTAATAGTGACATAGTTTAGTAGGAAAAGAATGGCACTTCTGATTGAGAACAATAGCCTACTCCAAGCCACCAAATATTTATGATTGTAATCTGTTATTTTTCAGGTTATATGGGAAATAACTTGATTATGAACAAATGCCATGGGATTTTCATTGAAAGAATGCAAGATACATGTTTACAGCACATGGTCAAGGGCAGCATTCACTTTCCAGTCTGTCACTGACATACTCCTCCCCATAAGGCCACAGGGAATAAGGCAATGACATCTGTGAGATAACAAGTTCACTAGAGATTGCCTTTGGGATTGAGTCAGGTCTCAAAGCAGAATTTAAACAAGCGTGTACCCCAGCAGCCCAGTCTTTAGTCTTTTACACCTGCATTTGTTTCAGCAAAAGCAGGGATCCACCTATAACCTTGACATCCTGCTCGCGGTGGCAACACTGGAAACCAGAGTACACATTTAATTGGCTTATTCACTCCAAGTGGTAGGGGAATGCACAGAAAGAGAGTCTGTGTTCAATGATACAAGTTTTGTTTTGTTTTGTTTCCTTGCTCATTGAGACAAAGTTTAGCAATCTTAAAAAAGAAAAGAGAGAGAGTAAAGAGAGAAACAAGGAAGGAAAGGAAGGAAGGAAGGAAGGAAGGAAGGAAGGAAGAAAAGAAATCTGTTGAGTACATCTGTTGTCCAGTTCTGTTCCTTCTCTGAGAACATTTTTTTACTGTAGAAAGTCTCTAATCACCCTTCACTTAAACTAGTCACTAGATTAGCAGACCTGTTCTATCCTCTCCGATAAACTCACCAAACCAACTAATATCCATGGTGGGATGAACTTACAGATGTCTTTTTAGCACTCTCTCCAATTATGGGCCCACCAGCTGGGTTGTACTTTTACCAAGAGTCAGTTGTGTTTGTCTGTTCCTACCCTGCTTATTCCAGCTGAAATTGTATGGTAATTAAAGCATTTAATGAACTATTGTGTAAACCACTTGAAATGGGTTTAAAAAAAATGAAAGATGTTTTTCTATGAAAACCAATATGAATATTTTCAAAAGACATCCTAAACAAGATCACTCTCAAAAAATTGCTATTGAACTAGGTATGAATGAGATGAGGGAATCATAAAAATCTAGATAGAGTCTGGAAATACATAGCTTCACAAACATTTTTAAATTCTGACTCTTTTTAAAGAAATAGAACCTGGAAACAGGATATGAGAGACACAGCCTCACGATTGCAGTTTAGCCGAGAAAAAAGATGCAGAACTCCAATCAGTAGAAAGGCCTCAGATTTGTTAGTGAGATTAGCAAATGCATATGTATTGAAATGTTTTACATTAAAATAAAATTTTTAAGTGAAGTATGTGTGATTTTTTATTTATGATTCCCTCCATAAGTGACTTTTTCAATTTACCCACCACCCATTGTTCTGAACTGTCTTAGGTAAAAGGTCTGCTTCTATTTTTCTAATTCTAACCACATTTCACTTTCTCGTTACTCACTCTGCTTTCTCCAAAAACAGTATTTAAGAAATCTCCCTATCATGTGACAAAAAAGGCTGCCAAGTAAAAAGATAGCAAGTCTTTGCATTCTAACAGTGAGTAGTGATAAGGAATCCTATCAACCTTCACGAATTAAGATTTCAGTTTACTTCTAACCCTGTTATCATCCCTGGACATTTTGCACTACCTCGGGGAGAAGGTGCCTAAGTCATTGGTACAGATACAATTTATAGCAATTTAAACTGAGTCAAGAAGTTAATAACTTTGAAATAATGCATGCACTTCATACTGAGTTTAATCAGGGTTTATTAAAATGATGGGTTACTTATGCCTTCTTCCCCTTCATGTATCCTCATTTAAAAACAAGTTTACCAGGAATTAAACAAAAGCCCTCATAATGCTCTTAATATTCTTTGAACTATGAACTTTTTATAAAAGTAATTTGTCAGAATGTACATGGTTAAAAAATATTCTGCAGTTTCCCTTCATCACTCCTCAGGTACATTATCAGCAAAAAGCACATTTCTCTTCACTCTGAAATTGTAGAAAGTGACACTGTAGCGAAGCCTCTGGGACTCCTCACTAAACATGAATATTCAGCACCAAGAATAGAAGCTTCAGCACATCAAATTAAAGGTAACCTTAAGAAGGACTTATCATTTTTAAGTCATTTGCATCCCCCCCTCCACCCCGAGACTTCCCTTCCCAACTGTGGAAGATGACTGGGCATCTCTACCCAGTCAGCATAAATTTTACATATCTGAGTGAAAAGGCTAACGGTTGCTTTCACTGGGTCTCCAGGGTGAGGAACTTGGGCCCGCCACCTGTAACAGCCATGAAACCACCAAACAGTATTACACAGGATCAGGTTATCATTGACGCGCCTCCCAATACTATTCAGGTCCTGTAAGAGTAAATATGTGTTAGGAATTCTCAGTTAGGAGTTTTTGGTTGCAAGTATCAGAAACCCAACAGAAGCTGGTTTAAGCAACAGCAGGAATAGATTGTTATTCTTAACCTGGATGTTACAAGGGAGTGGACTGGCCTCAGGGACAGATGGTGGAAAGGTTCGAACAATGTTGCCATGTCAGATCTCTTGGTCCTTCCCTAATCTCTGCTCTCTCAGATAGCCCTCGCTATAAAAAGGCAGAAGCAATGTGCTCCTCAGAGCCTACGAATTCAGCAAAGAGAGCACCCCTGAGTTTCTGTGCCAGCCTCATGATTGTGCCATCCCTATTTGGGTTGCATGCCCATGCTTTTGGCAGAGAACTCAGGGCCAAATAATTAAGAATCCTTTCAGGATTGCAGAATAAGGTTAAAAAAAAAAAAAAGATATTTCCCCAAAAGAACAGATGCAAAAAATAAATAAAACAGTCAATGTCTACAAATATCCTTTAAAAGAAGTGGTAGGCAGGGAGGATATATGTGAGGTAATGAAAAGGATGCAAGCTTTGGAACCAGAGTTCTGCCTTTGAAAACTCTTCCGAACAGTGAGTGCCTAAATCACTCATCTTCCTCAGCCTCTTTTCCCACCTACAAAGCAAGTCCTAGCTTGCAAGATGATTTCACGAAGTAGATATCCTCTTTGTAAAGCACCTAACATGGGACCTGCCAGATAGTGCACGTTCTGTAATGGTAGTTATTATTTGGATGAGGCAAAGAAGCTGAGATTAATTCCAAATCTCAACCAAAGAGAAGCAGTGTTGAAAAGAAAAAATATAAAGTTTACTTTAACAGGGATAAAATAAATGACCATATTTGCTTTGAAATACTTCAAATAAAAATTAGCATAAACTTACAAAATAGCAATTATTTTAATATAAGGATCAATGTATTCTTATAGGGTGAAGCATTATAGTGACTCATTTACAAACCAAGCATGTGCTCAGAGTGTTTAGTTGCAATAAATATGTGACAAATTTTTCCAGTCTTAATATTCACATTGATATTTAATACACACTGAATAATTAGCACAATTCAAAATGGGCCAAATGCGTTTCCATAAACAGAACCAAGAGAAGGAAGCAGCAAAAGCTTGTGGATGAGAACGCTATTTAGAGTTCGAAATCTCATTTCCGGCTCTCACACTAGCCTCCTCTGCGACCTTACCTGCCAGTCCATTAACTTCTCAATGCTCTCTTCGACTGTGAATGAGGAAGCTGCTGGACCCTAATTCCCTCCAAAAGATGGTGTTTGAGAACATGGCATGAAAAAGGAAGAAGGTTTATTTTAACCCTTAAATTTCACCTCATCTCCTAGGACCATTTTATTAAATGAGCAATTAATTAATATATACATATCCTTCTTATTAGTTGCATGCATATGTTAATTTGCTTTTAACATGTAAGAACAAATCTATTAAATAGGCATATTTCATAGTTAGTATAGGAATTCAAATCTATAGAATCACAGAGCTATAAAGCCAGAGAGGTAATCCTAGAATGGAACTTGTCTAACCTCCTAATTTTATAGGTGAAAATAATAAGAAACAAGTCTATATTTTCTAGGCCTGAACTTCTACTCCACCATTCTGCTCAAGCAAGAGAAGTTTAAAGGTTTAAAAATTATTTGTAAAAAAAAAAAAAAGTTATTTGCAAAGCAGTTATCAGTTCTCTCGACTACAAAGAAGAGAAGAGTATAAATAACAATAAAGAAAGATGTAAGAGAAAGGACTAAACACATATGGCCCATACTGAAGTCTGAAAATAGTTGAAAGGTGACCTTGAGATGGGAGACAGGGGAAAGCCATTAATCACAGAGATAAATGCAATAGAAGAGGGGGAATGAGGGCCTCAGAGAATTTTTACTTGATAATCTCTAAGTGCCACAAAGATAGCACATGACAATCTACAAAGTAGGAAGTTGGCAGATGTATGGCAGAGGGCAAACTAAGCTCTAGAATTCAATGAAAATGTTCACTTTAGTGACCAATATAAGATTACAAAAATCAGTAATTGATAAGGAAAATGTTAAATAACATGTCATCTCATCATACAACTGTTTTTTGAGTAACTACAAATAAATTCTAAACAAAGAGAAAACGATTATTAGTAGGCCATATATGCCAAATGCCTAGAAAGTCAACAAATCAATTGTGTTAAATGACAACTTTAAAAAAAAAAAAAAAACTTAAACAGCTTCTGTAAACTCATCTTTATGGCCCTTAAAACAATTGCTAAAAAGTGACTTGAGCAGGATTTTTGGAGTGCTAGAGTAGGTTGCTCAACAAATCCCTTCCTCAAAAAGCAATGATAAAACTGAAGAAAACTGTCAAAAACCAACATTTCAGAATTTTGGAATCAACCAAAGGTACAATTTCGTTGGAAATGGACAAGGCATACCACAAATTGAGAAATGTTTATAAACATTTATAAACAATGTTTATTTATAAACATTATAAACATTTATAAAATCATGAAAATAAGTCCTAAATCTTGGGTAATAACAGTGGGAGATTGCAGGGTTTTAGCCTGGAGCTGCTTCCAACCCCCTAGCCAGTACCATCAGCTTCACAGTCCTGGAAGGGTGGGGCAAGCTGTAAAAAATAGCACTTTTACTGAGAGAGCTGTCTTGATTTGGAGGAAAGGTCAGAAAAGGCCAGTTCCTGGGCACTGTCAGAAAGAGTAACCATCTTGATGTTAGAAGAATGGGGAAAACCAACATCAGGGCTGGCCTGAGGTGATGATCCTGGTTGAGTCTAGTAAAACCTGGCAGACTACCTAAAACAGCAGTCCCTAACACTTTAGCACCAGGAACGGTGCTCCTATGAGAATCTAATGCCTGATAATCTGAGGTGGAGCTGAGGCAGTGATGCTAGCACTGAAAAGCAGCAGCAAATACAGATGAAGCTTCGCTTGCTTGCCCAGCTCTCACCTCCTGCTGTGTGGCCCAGTTCCTAACAGGCCATGGACTGGTCCTGGTCTGGGGGCCCGGGGTTGGGGACTCCTGCCTTACAGTAGGGGATGGTTCAACAGTCCTCTGTCAATTCAAATCATAATTTGGAGATTTGAGAACAGAACTGAATAAAGAAGCCAAATGAGGCAAGAGGTTTTAAAGAATAACTGAAAAACTTAGTCACAATACATGACATAATACGAAGATCAAAATCACATGTAGTTCATTGAGTACTAAATTTCATGTCATTCCATATAAACAGCATCTAAAGAAGATGATAAATGGATGAAACCAGGAATGTTCATAAATCCAAGTCCTAATGTTAACATCAAAAAGAATCGCAGTGAAGGGTTCTAAAAGTCAGAAAACAAACATTCACACTCCACTTTTTTTTCCTCTGTCTTAACTGAGAAATTCGTAAACTGTGAGGGTTTTGAAATCATTGTTGTCTCAGATAAAGTACTACAGAAATCCTTTTCTCATATATGCAATAATTTCTTACTTCAAGAAGGCAAATAAGAATTTTTCTTCTTTCTAAGCATTGGATAAGCTGAAGAAAGCATGCTTCTCCTATGCTCTACATAAATTCAAAGACAATAAGGATATTTATATTTATTGATATTTATTGATATTGGAGTTACAACTGCAAAAACTTAAAATATTATTATACCAGGAACTGGGGAGTTGGGAATGGTTGATCACTAAAATTTAACTGACAGTGTTGTAGACAACAGAGTGTCAACAAAAGCAAAAGTTCCCTGAAAGGCAAACATCAGAATGAGTAGAAACTGCCTCTTTATTAGCAACTCCAGTTCTCATGGGATGTAGATTGTTATGGAAACTGGAGTAAGGATGAGGAAAATAAGGAGACTAGGAAATATTGTCATTATGAACACGAGCTCATCTACAAACTCTAAAAAACCTTTCTTCTTTGAGTTATGCCTAAAACTAGGCTGATCTCCTGTTGCTATCAAGTCTAAAATAAGTCCACCAATATTCTAGGAGCCAATCTGATCTCCATTTTTGCCTTTGTTTACCCAGGATTCTTATGAAGACTGAGTTATAGGGTGTGGGGAAGAGTATCATGGTATTAAAAACAAATTGACCTTATTAACAAATTTGATGGATTACAAAGATCTTTAACACTAGAATCTGATTCTTATTTTTGTAAAGAAAAGATGTTGTTATCCTGTTTTGTTTTGTTTTTAAATAAACTAGAAGGCAGTGAGAAGTTTTAAAAGAGAAATCCTTAGTCACATTCAATTTAAGACAGAAATGGGGTTAGCACACACTTTTAAAGTAACTCAAGGAGCTGTAGAGCTCAAAGCTGCACCATCGATGCTGCAAACAGCCAGAAGCATGGGGTATGTCCGTGGTGCATCTCCCATAAAGACCTCATACCTCTCAATGAGTGTCTCCTCTTACGACCAGAGGTGCATATCTGAGTGCTCTTCTCTCCTAGATTATATCCAGTCTGTATTTTTATAAATAGTCAGAAACGATTTACTTATTTTTTCACTATAACATATTATAGCTTGAGGTTTTCATTTATTTATTTTTTAGATATTGATGTTGATGTTATTATTGCTTTAGAGAGTATGTACTTTCTCAAGTCATCAACTTAGCCATCATTAAGAAGACTAGGGTATATACATTTATTTTAATCTTTTTTTGGCTACCTAAGAAAAAGAATGTTCAAGTACAAAGAATTTTGAGGTCAATACACTTAAGTAGTAGTCTAGACTTTGTCACTAACCAGCTATGAACACTGGGGCAATTTTCTTAATTTCTGAGCTGCTAAAAGATAGTGATGATAATGCCTATCTAGAGGACAGTAGAGTTGGTTTAAAGAAACAGCACATATAAACTATTTATGATTGAGCCTGACTGAATAAATAAATAAGACAAATAAGGAGACATTTTCAAAATCAAATCTGAGTGTTTCATCTTAGGGATTGTCTGTCTCCTGCAATTTTGTTTATGTGTTATGGAAAAATTAAAGCTGTAGAAACTGAATTACATTGAGAATTTTCCAGTTTTTAATGTCTTCTCTACTGGGGCAAGAGTCAGCAAAGGATAACCAATCCACTATTTGTTTCTGCAAATAAAGTCATATTAGAACATAACATGCATACCCAGTCATTTACATATTGTCTATGACTGCTTTTGTGCTGCAAAGGCAGAGTGACAGAAGTTGCAAGTCCTGTAAGGCCAAATATATTTACTATACAGATCTTTACAGAAAAAGTTTATCTATTCCTCCTTATACTAGGTCACACTGCACAGGTACATGCAGCAAAGCCATTATCAGAATCTACATAGTTTGTAAATAATTTCAAGCTTAATTATTCAAACTGAATCAACTAAGAAAATAAATCATGTGTAGAAAAAAGAAGAAAAAAACTAGATAAACTGGCTGTTACCTACCCAGTCTCTGACAAAAATTACAGAAGAATATGGCATGGTTATGGTCCAGCAGAATCTCTCAGAAATCCTACATTCTCACTAGAGGGGACAGGAGGAAGTTAAAAGTAAAAGAAACCTTTCTTAACATATTTGCCAAATGAAATTATCAATATCAGGTAATTTATAGAAAGACAAGTTTATTCCTAAATAGACTTGCTACTTGAGTGACAGCTAGGTACCAAAAAGTCACAGAAATGTTAGCTCATGGGCACTGAGAGTCATTTTTCATGTGTGTCTGTTTTTAAAGTTCAAACAATTAACATCGCTCAAGTGACAGAGACTCATGGAAGATGACAGTTTATCAGCCTTTCACAACCAGGATTCCATGAGAGCATTAAGCCCTAATGGCTCAAGACATCCATCATATATAATGAATTAACTTATCCCCTATGCATCTAGGATGGTACTACCGTATGATCCTTGGGAGAATTGAGGAAACAGTAGCTCAGTCATATTCTATACACCTTTATTTTCTCATAGAACCCCAGTAGACAAAAGCTGGTAGACATAGGATCAAGGGACTATAATTTAGTCACATTTTCTTCACAAGACCTATAAATGCCTTACTCTCTGTCCTAAGCCTTGACCATTAAGAAATGCCTATCGTGTGTGAATTAGAGACAAACAGACTAGGATGTCAGATTATAAAGAAACCACAGAATCACCATATTTCTGGAGTCACTAGAGGGGGCAGGAGACTTTGGGAAATAATGCAATAACACTTGCTAATTGCTTATAATTTAATAGGGGCTCAATAACTGCTAATGGCTATTAATTTTTCCTACTGTTACATTCAATTCACAAAATCGTCTAGCAAAAAGAACAACCTTGCTTATGTACCATACCATAATGGGCAAACAGTCCCAGTAGCTACAATGTCTATAAAATAGAAATGGGCTTGAAAATGGAGAAAGTGCTTGGCAATGTCTTTTAGATTTTCAGTAAGTTAGAGTCAAATAATTCAAAGATTTAAATGACTAAAGGGTCACTATTCCTACCATCCTCTACTAGAAAATGCAATTTGATAAAGTCAAAACTTTTTTAAAATAATGACTCAAATCTTAATAGAAGGGCCAGAGCATTTGGCTTGTTGAAAAAGTTAGAAGAGTTTTTATCTTTCGACAAAATTTCACTGGTAATTAGAGAAGTGCAAATAAAATAACAATGAGATACCATTTTTTACACATTCATTATTAAAAAAAAAGGAAAAATAAATATTCATTGTTGTCAATAGTGTGGCAATAAATACTCTCACACTGATAGAAGTAGAAATTGATGCAGCCTTTTCTGGAGAGTAATTTGGCATCTATTTTATGTGCATACCTTTTCACTCTGTAATTATCTTTCTATGAATCTATGCTATAGAATTCTGACATGTTCAAAGATACATGTTCAAATATATTACTGCCTTCTTTCTTGCAATTAAAAACATAAAAACTTCATCAACAAGGAAATGCATACATTAATTATGATTACACTATGCTATATGGGGATGCAATACAATCATTTTCAACCATGAAACAATTCTATATGCTGATTTGGAAAGCAGTCCTAGATATACTATTAATTGAAAAGGGGGGAGAAAATTCCAGAACAATCTTCATAATATGACTTTATGTAAAACATCGTCATGTAGATAGGTGCATTTGTACACAGATGTGCACACACATAACAAATGCAAAGAAAAATATGTGGAAGATGTATACCATACAGATGATAGGGGTTCTCTCTGGGAAAAGAGATAGGAGTGGGAAAAGGTGAATAAGAGGGAAGTTAATAACTTTTACACTCTATTTACTGATGATTTTAAATAACGTAAAATTATTTAAAATTTTCATCAAGCATACATTACTTCTGTGATTAAAAGCATTTTGAATCATTACTAATAGATTTGATATATATCTTTCTAATTTAGTCCAGCTACAGACCAAGAAGCTTGATCTAATAATCAAGACTTCCTATCAATATAAATTAGTAGGATAGAAAAATCAGTGCTAATTTTCAAAAATAAATATGTTAAGTGAAAGATAAGAACCAAAAATAAATAAATAAAAAGTCCTGATTCAAATTTAACATTCATTTAGTACTAGCAATGTGTCAGTCACTGTGAGTCGCTTAGCATTGAGAGATTATTAAACATGTATAGGCCCTGGCCTTAAGGAGTTCTCAGTTTAGTGGAAGCATTTGATTTATAGGCAGATCATTTCAACACTCTGAGATAAATTCAGTGTTCGAAGCATCTAGAGGCTATAAGAACACTGAGGAGGAGTCCCAGAAAGGAACTCTGGGTAATGTCTGCTCCTAGAGTCCAAGGAATTGATCTTCGAGATGTGAGACTCTTATCTATCTGATTACAAACAAGATCAATTAAAGAAAAGGGGGGGGGGAAGCACTGACTCATCCATGGAGACCTTAATAACTCTTCGTTATATTATTTTACTTAAGGAGTAGAAAAGTAAATATCCATGTCAACACTATGTTACATTTTAGCTTACTATAAACAGATTAAAAGAGTCAGGGATTCAGGGTTACATCATTTATTTATTTCTTGCTGCATTCCCAACAGTAATCATAGGCAATTATTCAGTCATTTATAATTTACAAACCACCTACATGTCCATCATTTCATTTCATCTGTACAATTTTTGTGTTAGATAAATTTTTCCCATCACACAGATTAGAGAATGGAGGTTTAGAGAAGTTATAAATACTGGCCCTAGCCAGATGACATTCTGCAAAAAGTGGGGCATTTTTCTTCATGTGGAAGAAGATTCTAGATTTGCAAATATAATATTTAATAATTAGAGAAAATACAACAAAGTGTCCCTGTTTTCTCCATAATTAACAGCAAGACTCTTTTAAACCATGCTGCTATGATTACAGTAATTATCATGGTAACAAGAACAGGATATATTGTAAGAAAAGGGAAAAATATCAGCCTAAACTTTCCTCAGAACTTCTAGAAATGCCTAAAATGATATCTTACTTTTTTCTCACCTTTCCCTCCAGGCAGCTGTTCCCTCCGCCCCAAGCACTTCTAGTGATTTAATTTTACATGTCCACAACGTAGTTCAATAATATACTATGTCAAGCGTGAGACTTTTAGGAAATTCAACACAAAGTAGTTTATTTTAAAAAGAAAAGGTATTAGAATCACATAATTAATTTAAATTTCAAGAATATGTTTGCTTTAGGTATGTCTTGATCTAGGGGCTCAAATAATGACAGAAGGACCCAGACCTTTCTACTGGTTCTGCTCTCCTCAAAGTTGGCTTCAATCTCAGGGGTCAAAATAATTACCAGCAATTCCAGACCACAGGTTTCTAGGTTCAGATCCAGTGAGAAAAGTACACACATTTTTTCCG
Organism: Pteropus medius; assembly: GCF_902729225.1. Classification (NCBI taxonomy): domain Eukaryota; kingdom Metazoa; phylum Chordata; class Mammalia; order Chiroptera; family Pteropodidae; genus Pteropus; species Pteropus medius. The sequence continues at coordinate 4,158,047 of NW_024340699.1, forward strand.
TAGCAGCTCAAGTAAGCTTTGTTTTGCCTCATTGGCTCTTATTGAGTGACATACTTATTACTGAACTTGGCCAGAGGAGAGTGATACTTTGAATGGCTGGGTATAAACCTCAAGTGAATCCCTCAAACTGGAGGTAAGTCAATGTCCCATAAAGCATACAGAATAAGAAGGAAAATGGAGTGTAAAACAGAGTGGATCCCTACAAGAAAATCAGTATACAGTTGCCGGGAGAAAGCTTAATGGATTCTAAATGGCAGAAACAATAGTCATTCATGATAGTTGATGTCTTATATTAAACCTCAAGCTTAATTTTATGTTAACTAAAGGCTGAGAGTTGTTTTGTGGCACAAAGCTATGTACGTAAGAGTAAGGAAAGGTGATATAGAGCAGGTTCCCTGGGAAGCTGACTATGAAATGGAGAGAGCATGCGTGAAGTTCTGGGACACACATTCAATATCTATGAGCAAGTGGAGGAAGTAGTGGAAAATGTTAAACTCTGAAAAAGTTGGTCTCAGTCAATCTCACAGGGAGCTCTGAAGCTAGTACGGTCTTCAGAGTTGTCCCAAACTGAGGCAAAAGAACCAGGCCTCTGTACCCCACATTGTCCAGTAATTGGATGTAGGCTGCTCCTGGGAGGAGACATAACCTTGGGCGAGACAATGACCTTCCTCTAAGGGCAGTTCCTGGGAGATACTCAGCAGTGCTCTCTCAGCAGAGAACACTACCAGAAGCTGGGTAAATGAGTGTCTTGATACTGATACAGGTGATCTAGGTGGCACAACACATGGGTTTACCCCTTGTGCTACCCAGACCGACTGGTGGTAAATTAGTTCATTTCTTCCGGGACTCTGGTTGGTCTCTTTTCCTGGGGAAACTTGCAAGTAGAAAGTTAGTGGAATAAACTATGGCCCCTCAACCACTGCAACTGTTCTCAGGGCTTCAGCTGATATTTATTATCTCCTCCCTCTGCTACCAATTCTAGATTTCCCTCTCCCTTGACTAGCACCTATGCCAGTCTAAGTTCCAGGGTTATGCCCCTGTTCATCATGCATTTATCAGACTGTGGTTGTCCCACTTGTACATTTATGGTCAAAATCAGGGGTTGTGGATGTACTAAAAGACACGCAGTGGATCATCTGGCTCTGTTCCCTGTACAACAGCCATTAGCCTTAGCTGATCCCATGGGGAGCTCTGAAGCTAGAATTTCCTAAGTAGAAGCAAGAGGACCAAGCCCCAATGCCCCACATTGGCCATCCTTTAGATATGGGCTGTTCTTGAGGATGGGGCATAATCTTGGTCAAGAAGACTCTCCTTTGCTGAAGGTAATGCCTTGGTAGGTATTCATCTCTGAGTTGTCCATAAGACAGGCTGTGAAAAATTAAACATGCGTACTATAAATCTTATTTCAATTTCCAAAATAACAGCTGAATGAATGGGTGTCTTGATGCTAAAGGTAGAGAGTGCTGAAAAGTAAGGAGAAAGCAGGTGGGGAATTTAGGCAGCACAAAAGGAAATAAGAAGTGAAAAAGGGAAAAAATAATAATTTTGTTTCTATTCTTCAAGTTCCATAAACTAAATTTTAAAAAGTACCACTATTGTCTCACTTTCTCGGGGAGTGTAGAGGTAATAATGAACAAATGCTTCAGTAGGAATTTTGGGTATATTTTTTTCCAAAGATACCGAAAGAACAGATTTGCTTTACTTACAGGTGTAAAATAGTTACAGACTTATAATTATAAATCCAGTTATTTTACTTTGAGTTGTTAGGGGGACACATCAGTTTATCAGGAATGGAAGAGAAAAGGCCAAGGAAACAAAGAATCTAGCTGATATTCATTTTCATATCAAACAACACTACTTCCCAAGTGCTAATTTCCCCAAATTATCAACATGAAGTCAACACCATCTCATATTCATTGGACCCATATTATCAGATTGTTCTACTCAGTCCAATTTTAATTCATTGGAAAAAAAATTTTTTTTGATGTGTAAACAAAAAAGTGCCTATTTGAAATTTTTTCAAAATATCATCATGTGGAATAAATATTTTGGGATCATAACTTGTTTCTGCTTCCATTGAACCCAAGTCATCTCATAAGGAAGCTCTTCTCTTTTAGAGTTAATATGAGACAGACTTATCTAAAAGCAAAGTACTCAAAAACCAACTTTAATCAGTTTCATTTCCCTGACTAAAACTAATTTCACACTAAATTCTATTTTAAATACAACTCATTAAGAACTTATTCCACACATTCTCCGCATGGTACCTAACAAAGTCACAAGAAGTCATCCGTACCCAACCATCACAGGTTCCAACTACATCTCCAAAGTAAACTTTGACAAAGTATATGCCATGAAACCCAGGTCATAGGACCACCACATTTTCAAAGAGTTTCAAAACAGATAAAAAAAACACCTGCCTTTATATTCCAAAGAATCATCTCAGAACTCTGATGTTTGGGTGACTAAGACCAGAATGATGGGATAACTAACTGCATTAGTCTGCTAAGAACGCCAAACAAAATATCACAGACTGGGTGGCTTAAACAACAAAAATTTATTTCTAGCAGTTCTGGAGGCTGAGAAATTCAAGGTCAAGGTGTCAGTCTATCTGGTTTCTGGTAAGAACCCTCTTCTTGGTTTGCGGACAGCTACCTTCCTGTACTGTCTTTACATGGCAGAGGAAAAGCTTTGGTCTCTTCTCCTCTTATATGGCCACGAATCCCCTCCTCAGGGCACCGCCTTCATGACCTCATCTAAACCTAATTACCAAAAGCCCCACCTCCAAACACCATCATGCTGGGAGTCAGAGCTTCAACCTATGGATTGGACGGGGGGCGGGCAGGGCACAAATAGTCAGTCTATATAACACTAACACACTTAGCGATTCAAAATTATGTACTTTTTTTGGTCAATATTTCAAGGCTGTTTTTAGTATATTAAATAATTGCCTACATTAGCTGCCTTATTACACAGGACTTAAAATTGGTCATAGAAGTATATTTTAACAATTATTTTTAAACACAGTCTTAATGATAACTGCTTAGATAAACACTTTTTGTGCTATGCTCTTGAATGTCATTTTGCATTTTAATTGAATATTTTATCAGCTAATCTAAACATTTTACATTATACAGGAAACCCAAGAATTGAGAAACTATGCTTGATTGAATTGTCTGGTTAGCTAAATATTAAAGCAGAGATCTTTTAATTCAACAATTTCTGAATAGACACATACATTATATCTTTACCTATCTATTTATGGCTATATAGTTGAATACATATATTTAAGTTAATCTCAGGGTCTTACAAGGCTTTAAGAAGAATTTGATCAGCAATAATAATATTATACTATAAATACAGATGGTCAATAATTGATTGTTCTGTGCATATCAGATGGTCAACATTAGTTTGTTTTGTGCATATCAGAGAGTAAGTCTGTGTTTTTATCTTCTAAAAAGAAGATGGAAAATCATTTTGAGTCCTCCATTAAATGGATGTACTACATAGTAATAAAGAACATGTACAAGTCCAGCTAATCAAGTTACAGAGTCACCAATAGAAACACTTATCTATTCCCTAGAATAACAAAAACTCATCATAAATATCTACAATATCATAAAGTAGGTGAAATAATTTATATTAGCATAGTCATGCTGACTGTGGTCCTCCCAGCTACAGAATATTCGAGTGACTTTGGTAGTAATTGCAAATAGTTGTTTGGTCTTAAAAGATACAATAAATTTGACCTAAAAAACCTAAATTATCTTTCTTTTCTCAGCATTTATACTTTCCAAAAGTGAGGATTTGACTGATGCCATTCAATATGAAAAGTTTATATTAAACCCCTTACCTATCTACTCACTTCTAATCCAGAATTATCTGTGAAGTGACCGATAATCTTCATATTCATTTCAGTTACAGTTCCTAGCCCCCTAGGTCAAGCATCTGTGTTAATCTAACAACTGGTTCTATCTCCCTAACAAAGCACTCTGCAAGGATGGTTGGGACTGAGTCAGAAAAGTATACAGGAATAAGAATATATGGAGTCCAATTAGTCAGGTTTAGATATAACGGGAGTTAATTCACAGGACTCTATTTGTTTGGGGTTCCCGTACATGACACCCTCAACACTACCGCCTTCTTCCAAACACCTTTCCCCCAACTTCACCAAACAAAACAAATATGAAGTCTTTCTCTTTACTAGAACATGAGTCCATCTTTTATGCAGCACTCCCTATATGATTAGCAACTCTTCTACCCAAATTTCATTTAATTATCTTATTCCCAGGAATCAGTATGATTCTGATTATTTTTAATCCTTTTTGGAGATATATGTCCATTAGTCTTCAGTAATAATTTCACTTGGAAAACTATATTTATATTTCACATATCACAGAGCTTATTCTGAAAATCTCTGGCTAACTGCATATATGATTCTTGGGCTGGATACTTAAATAGTGATCTTTGGACACACTGGACAAAACAGAGAAATTATCAGTCCATATGCATGTCTGATCTCACTTTTCTCTATTCCAGAATAGGCAGTGGGCTTGTAAGTTTTTCACTGAAATTGACAGATAAATATATTTTTATTAAGTCCCCAAAATAACTCCCTTCCTAAATTAAAAAAAAAATGGTTAATAGTTATAGTTGGCTAATATTTCTATTAGTTTGGTTTATTTTTAAATCTATAAAATAAATATATGTGTGTGTGTGTGTGTGTGTGTGTGTGTGTGTATGTGTGTGTATATATATATATATATATATATATATATATATATATATATATATCTCCTTCCCCAAAGCAAGATGAAATAAAATAGGCAATTAAAGCATGGTATTGGCTTTTGATGCATTCAGCTTCAAAAATTTCACACTTTCTGTAAATTTGCTGTGCTAAGAATCTTTCTTTTACTGCTTAACATTCAGGATGAAGCAATGCACATGTCTATAGACCTATTTGTCAAAAAAAAAAGTAATGAATGACAGTCACGTTTGAATAACAAGAGTGGACTAGACATGAGAGAATAGAACAGGCCTAGGCAGCTTCAATTCTCCATTTTAAAATTACTTACTATTGTTAGGAATAATAGGACATCAAAAGGATAAATTCAAAACTCAAATTAGTTCCTGTCCTCCCAAGAGAGACTGCCTGCCTGATTCCAATCTGTCTTTCATGTGTCGTTCTCACTCAAACTTATGATTTCAAGGGCTAGAATGTCATTCCAATATGCAAAGGAACACTGGCATTAATGAGAGGTATATTTAGAAATCCTTCTACTGTGGGATAGATTATAATATTAAACTTATGAATTTTAAGGTCATGACAAGGACATATTGACAAGCTAAAGTTTCAAAACTATGTAAATTAGCTACTTGGGTAATCACAGTCTCCACAAATCTGCTCAAATTAAAACGGACACAATTATTCATTCTTTCCACAATTAAGGATCTGTTAGAATAGGGCTATGCTATTTTCTGCTAACAAACAATGCCAAAATCTCACTGACTTTTAAAAATAAAGGTCTATTTCTCTCTCAGACCACATGGCTACCATCACGGGCCTTCTTACTCCTGGTGCCATGTGACAGAGCAGCAACTATCTCAAATGTTGCTGGTCACTCTGACCACGGGTAAAAATAGCTCTAGAATGTGTTACAGCAGGAATTAACTATTTCTGCCTAAAAGTGACTTTCTCACTTCTCTCACAACTCATTGGTTAAAACAAGCCATATAGCTCCACCCAACCATAAGGGGCAGGGAAATGCAATCTCTCCATATACCTAAATGAAAAGAAGATGACCACTAAAGCACTGATCACAGCAACAACAAAAGTCCTTGCCCTTAGAAACTTATTAGTACAAGAAGTCACACAGATACAAAATATACAGATAAATAAAGGAGGTAAGTTCCCACTGTAGTAAGTGATATGGAAGAAACAACCAATGATGTGGGAGAGTACTGTGAGGAAAGAGAGATGAATAAGAAAGTCCATTTCAGGTAAGGCAGTTAGTTATAAGACGAAGTACACAACAAATACATTTTGATATCTTCCCCTCGCCCTTCCACTTCTATTCTCCTTCCTTTTCCGCCCTGCCCTGTGCCTTGAAAAGTTGATATGGGAAGAGCAGCAAAATATGTCACCCCAAAATATGACTAGGAGTTCAGAACACATTACCTCAAAATATGCCCCTTTGGTATATTGATTATTTTGAGCTGTAAGTACTTGAAAAACAGCAAATACAAGGACAAGCTTTCTCTGAACTTCCCTCATCGGCCTAAAGACAAATCTTCCAAAGGGAACTCAACTGCCATAAATCCCCTACCTGTAGTCTCATCAACCAGGGGAGACTGACTTTTATCACAGAGGAGACCAGAAGTCAATACTATACCCAGACAAACTCTGTCACAAACTATCACACCTCCCAACTATTCTTTTAAGGGCTATTTGTCTAAAAATCATTTACTCTCCCCTCAGAGGCCTTGACCCCGCTTCCCCTTTCCCTATTAAGATGATATTTAAGTCTGAATTCTAAGCCACCTTGGGACGTTCTTCATTTTTCCCAGGGTATCTCCCATGTAAACATGAGGTATCTATGTTAATAAACTTCTATTTGTTTTCCTCTTGTTAATCTGTCTCTTATTACTGAGGTCTCTACTAAAAACTCCTAAGTGTAAAGAAAAAATTTTTCCTCCCCTACACATGTATGGACTCCATCAATAGAACTCTTGCCCTCTGGCTTCCAGTTAGGTTCCACCACTGAGAAGCACAGGACGAAATCAGAAGAGTGAAGTCCTCACTCCTTTTGGAATAGGGGCTGCGTTTTGGAACACAGCTGGCTGGCTGCGTTCCCAAACCATGGTTGCAACACACCACATGTATTTGCTCTCTCCTCAGAGCAGGCCAAACCCTCCCCATTCCTCGGTTCTTCCAGGCCTAAGAGTGGTAACTTCCCAACGCTTCTAGCCCCAGGGTCCTTCACTATCCATTGTGGTTTCCCCAACTGCTCGAGACTGAACTGTGACCCCTTAAAAGTCATACACAAGGGCACAGCAATAAAAGAGCCCTCTGTAAGTCAGGAAGAGAGCCCTTATCACAACCAGACCATGCCGGCAACCTAACTCCAGACTTCCAGCCTGTGAGAACTGTGAGAAGATAAATTCTGTTAAACTATCCAGTCTATGGGATTTGTTGTAGAAGCCTGGGCAGACAAAGATGCTAAGCTATACTTTTATAACAATTCATTTATTAAGCCTTTTTCAAATTATACAAATGAATATTCTACCTCTTTTCTGCTGAGATCCTTATTAATGCAAAATATATATCTTCAATTCTCATTTGTTTGTGCCTACACTTTCTCTCCAACTTGTAATCTCCTACATACATGACAGCTTAATTATGACTTGGAAAATTAGAATAAACTTTTGTTTAAAAAGGCTAAATATTTAAGTAAATATTTCATTTATGTTTTATTTAAGCCACTGTAGAGAAGAAGGCACAATATAGAATAATCATTTAGAGAATGGGACTGGAGATTTAGGCAGACTTGGGGTTTAATCCCATCTCTGCACACAGCAGCAGTTACTTGTCCAAGTTACTTCTCTAATGTTTATGTTCCTCACCCATCAAATAAGAACCACCACTTGACCTATAACCAATGCAGTTATTACAGGGTTACAGTAACAGCCTAAAGCAAAACAGAGAAACTATTATTATTTCTATTAATTATTATTATTATTACTCTTACCAAAAACCCTTTTGTGATATTGCTGTTTCAGAAATTTTGAAACTTGAGCATATTCATGGATACTGTTCCTCACGATCCTCACAGCCTATGGAATTTTTACATTAAAAAGAATGGATTAGTACCCATCAACAGGCCCCAAAAGCAGCATGAACTAAAGCCAGGAGGCATCCTGCATTTTGCCTAATCAAAGCCTTATTATCTTTAATGAAGTTTTCTTATGAAACGCAGGACACTTGATATAATTTACTTTAATGAATTACCTTTTTTATGCTTAGAATAAGTTGTCTGACAAATTATTTGCTCTGTCTGTACTTTCTCTCTTTACATCTTGACTTGTCTGCTGCCACATCAGACACAGACATAACTTATACACAAAACTGAAAAATACTAACAAGCATTAGCCCCGACCTCAGCAACTCACACAAGGATTATTCACATAAGACATCACTTATTTTTTTCTTTAATAACACTGAATTTTCTATGGCTCAGTAAATAAGCATCTTACAAGGGAGTCAAGCCAGGCTCTGAAGTCTGCACATATTACAAACCTTTGCAATAGGAAAAAAGATTTCTCAGTAGGCAGATTCAATCGTGGAAAGTCTGAAAACCAACAATTTATTCAGCAAGGTTATGCAACAGAGAATTTTTAGCTTTGTAATCCAATGTCCGAAATAATTTCTAATAAATTGCTACTTACACTCGACCTTGCAAGATACCTAATCAACCCATACTTCCACGATGACAGCATTAAACAAATGAGTTAATATGACCTTGAACAACTTCCTTAACCTCTCCAGATTTTAGATTCCTTATTAAAATGGAGGAACTAATAGTACATAGGGCAAGGGCGGCTGAGAGAATGAAATGAAATAAGGCATGCGAAGTATACTTCCTGATATATAGGAAATAATTGCTGTATGTTCTATTATTATGATATCTAATATCCATTCTAGCTACAGATTATAACCCACTGACTTTAGAAAATTTGAATCATCCTACCATAGAAAGGGATGATTCTTATTGTTATATGACCATTCTTTTAGTTTAAAGCTTTCCTGTAAATATCCCAAAAAGGTTTAACAGTTTTCAAGATTATCTCATGTGGGTGTGCCCATAAAGACTGCTGGCTTATTAAATCGTCCCATACCAATCAGCAAAAAGCTTTTTCTGACTTTTGGCTCATCCCAGTCTAGAATATAATAAAAGTAGGGTGGATTTTACCCTAAATAGTTTAGAGAAACTGGGAGACCAGGTTTTAAATATTAAACCTTAAATATCTACTAATTTGCTTCAAGGATTCAGTTTTAACTATAGAGTTTATAACTTTAAAAAAAAGATAAGGGAAAAAGTAAACAGGAGTTCTATTCATGTTCTGAGATTTCTGAGTTTGCTTTCATAGCCAAAAAGTAACATTTTTAAATGGGTAGGGGCTATGACAAATTGGTGCATTTGTTCCCTGCTTCTTGGCCAGTATTGCCATGTGTTTAGATTTTGCAAGAAAGGCCAGAAATATGGATTTTTAAGCAAAATGCCCTGTTTGTTTTTGATTATTTGTTTATATTGATGACATTCTTTTTTTTTAATATAGTGCTACCGAGAAGTAAAAATTTTAAAGGAATGAATTTGACCCATATCTGCCAGTTTGAAATATATGGCAAAACAATTAAGGCCTTTTGGCATTGTTATATTAAGAAATACATTAAGAATTTCCAAAAAATTCTCTTTTGAGGATCCCAGATTTAAGCTATTTGTTCAAAAACTGGTCACTGCACACAGAGGTCAAAGAGAGACCAAAGAAAGAGACAGATCACTCTAGATTGGCAGGCTATTTGAACAAGGAAGAGAATTTATAAAAAGGCTTGTCCTGGAAGCCATAAGATGAATAGATCTCTGTATCTGCTCACCAGAATCTTAAAAGTTTACATAGAGGCCTTAACTGATTGAATCGTATATACAGTTCAGATGGTCTCAACAACACACTGTCCTCTGAAAGGTGTATCCTGAAACAGCTCCAGCTATGGGGATGGTGGGAGAAATGTACATTCCAAGGACAAGTGAGGGGTGAGAAGCCTCTGATCGCCTCAGTCAGCTTGAGGGTCAACTGGTAGCCACATCCTCTCGATGACTTCTTCCAACACAAAACAAGAGTTAAAATATTTACTGCTATCCATGCATCCCTGTTCAATGATAATTATGAAACAAGAAACTCCAATCATGACAAAACACTAGATGCGTAACAGCTTTTATGAAACACATGGCAGCACACACAGATCTTGGAGCATGCTTTAGCTCTCTATCATTTCACCAAGTCTCTGTGTCTACAGTCCACAGGGAGACACAGAATATAGAAGAGACGATGTTAACAAACAAATAAAAAAATCTTTTTCTAACCTTTGTCTCCACCCAACCCCACCTTGTCAACTTTCAAGAAGGAAAAGTAGATATGAAACAGATTAACAGCGTCCACTTTTCCAGCTCAGTGCTCCCAACAGACCACACAAATGTAGACAGACGCCATTCCTTTATCCTGCCTTGTGTTTTTCCTATTAGCACCCTGCATAAAATCAGAGGTTTCTGAGACTCACTCTGCCGGGTCTTTGCTCTGCTGTCAGTCTAGTGGTGCTCCACTTTCTTCACCTTATGACTGAGATTAGCTCCTCACTGATTGGTCTTAATAGGGAGCCAAAGTGAAAGGAGCAAAGGTTTGTGGTGAAGAGGAAAGAAATGAGAGTTAGAACAAAGATTTAAACTACTTTCAGAGCAGAGATGGACACTTCCCTATCCTGAGCTCTAGCCCCCAGGCCACCAAGACTTGAGCTCTTCTTCACAGCTGTACCTAGTATCCTTGTATCAGAAGCATTTAGGAAGAGGATTTAAAATGCAGATTCTTGGGCCCTAGTCTGGCCCTTTGGTAGGGACCAGAAATTTGCTATTTTAATTGCACTCCACAGTGAATTTCAACCAGCTCTTCAAGTGAACCACTGAATTTGATGATTCAGAAAAGGAGCAAGGCAGAGTCTAAAAATCCCTACCAGATATTCAGAAAAAAAAAGAGAAAGAAAAAAGATATTTTAAACTAACAACCAAGAAGGAGCTTATGCTGTCAGATTCACACAATTTTTAATTTTTTAGGGGAACAATTATTATCAACAAACATCTGAAGGAAAGCTAGTCCATTTATTTAACTTGTTTTGACATTTGCAGATAATGACAAGCTAGAGGGAAAAACAGGTTTAAGGATTGTAGCAATTAGTTAATTTGTGACTGATTATTAAAAAATAATATATGCAGCTCTGTGCTTCTCCAGAGGGGACAGTTACAAATTACTATGGTTGTTGCTGTTGCCACTGTTGATGTTATTGTTGTTAAAGGATTGCAGCCTCCATATGTCTGTGAATATTAATATTGTGTGAGGCTTGTCAGGTTGCCATAGCCACCTCAGTTCCCTCTTCCAACAGGAAATGACGCACTAGGAGTCAGAATTGTGAAGAAGCCCACATATGTAAATGCTACCCGGGAAGGAGTTTGATCTGGAAATAGCATCTTCCCTTCCCACTACTGCCTGCTTTGCTCATTTTGTTCCACTGACCAAAATGCGCCTGCTTCCAGCCTGCTAGCCCTTTCACATGTGTGTTCTCCCCAGCTCAATCATCTTGCCCTCCTCCCCTCAATTCCCCTAATACCGCTCACTGGGCTCCCTTGAACTCTTGGATACACATTTTCACTCAACCCTCTGGCATCACTTCCTCTACTTTCTCTCCTAAACCGAATCCTGGCTTTTCTCTGATAGTGATAATACTGAACTCTTAAGTGTACAAAGGTCCTGGTGATGTCATCCTTTTTTTCCCTAACCCATCCCTAGTCCCACTGTCCCAACATAGGAACTAAAGGTAGATCAGTCTCAACTTCAGTATTTCTGTTTCCTCCACTGTTTCATCATTTCTTTTCAAAGACTCTTCCCTCCTTTGAACCTCACCCCGCGCCCACCCCAGTAATGCCATCCTCTTCTGATCTTGCTCTTTGTCTTGTAGCCTCTTGGGGATCCCCAAGCTTTCCTACTGGCCCTGTCCCTTCTCATCCCTCTGAGATGCTATACATGCACTAGACCCCAGCCTCAACTGCTTTATATCCTCTATTTCAAAGCTGGTGCTTCAGTCTCATCTCATGTTGACTGGTTTCACTTGCAGACCCAGATACAATGCTTCTGGCATTGTGATAAGTTTCCTAGAACCCAAATAACATTCTCTTCATCCCCAAAGCACATAAGGTAGTAGGATATAGCACTTAAGAATTTGGTGTCTGGATTAAACATCATAGGTAAAATCCTGCCTTTACCACTTACTACTTCTATGGTCTCAGGGCAAGAGGTCCAACCTTTCTAGGCCTCACTTTCTTCATCCTTAAAATGATGACAATAATATTATCTATTTCATAAGGTTGTTATGAAGATTGGGAAAAAAAAAATTTCCTCGGTATAACTCAGAGTGGTTAAAAGTAAGAGAAAAAAAGAAAACAAAAACAATCGGGCTGGCATAAAAAACAAAAGTATTTTTATTGGCTCACTTATCTCAAAGTCCAGAGGAAATGTAGGCTTCAGATTTGGTTTGATTCAGTGGTTCAGTCACAGGTTCAAGAACCTATTTCTTTCTCTCTCCTTCTGCTCTGTCTTCTAAGGTGTCAGATTCAGTTTAAGATTGGTTCTCCCTCATAGTTATGAGAGGCTATCACTGGGTTATAGGCTTCCTCATCCAAAACAAAGAAGTGAACAAAATGATCACTTTAAAAAGCTCTCCCATAATAGTGGAGGAGAATGATCTCAGACATTCTCGGAAAATCTTTCATGTCTCATTGTCCAGATGTAATTAACGAGCCTAGTCCCACACCATTGCCTAGAGCAGAAAAATTCCTAATTGGCTAGGAGCTGCTCAAACGGACTAATTACTATAACATAGGAGAGGGGATTACAAACCCTGGAAATATCCTTGGTACATAAACTGTACAGTAAGCATGAGATGGGGAAGGATTGGGGAATGGATGTTGGAGAGATAAGCTAACATCCAATTGTGAGAAGTCAAGTCCTTAGCTAATGATGGGCATTTAGTGAACACTATGCTTATAGTACCACTATTATATCATTTTTACCTTTGATAGCTACTTCTTATTCTTCTTTGTATTATTATTTGTTGTTTACATGATTGCCTCTCTACACTCTCCCATCCTCAAGTTTGGAAACACTTAAGGCAATGTGCTTTACCAATCTTTTTTACCACTATCATGGCCCTCCCCAAACTCTGTTAGCCTAGCAGAGTACATAAGAACATAGCTTCAATAAATGGTGGCTGAATACATGAACAGACTATAAAAATGGTTCTAGCCCGTGATAAAGTCTCTCTCCAGCAGGAATTAGAGTTTATGCCCTTTGGTAAAGATCAATTCAATACATCTTTAAAATATTCTTTCTTATATAAAATAAAATTACTAATCCACCATTGATTACATAGGCACAGAGAATGAGTATGTCTTGGGTATTTTCCAACAGATCAGTGAAAGCTTATTCTTTACCACAATTGCATGCGATTTGTTCTTTTTTAGTTTTCTTTCACAGCAACTTTTGTAGTAGATGATTCCATTTGACCAGACTATACGTACTACAAAGAATTATGAGACACATCATTTTTTTGGTCTGTGTATCCTCGTAATGAAAGCTAAGATCTTTAAATAGACCTTCAAGTAAGATCTATAGTTCTCAAAAACACAAATTTTCAGGAAAAACTCCAATATTACACAGTGTGAAGTTATAAGTTACTTATATAGGAAAAGACTTCCTTGTTAAAATTAATCTTTAAAATGTCCCATTTTCCATAAAATATTTTTCAGTTTGAAACTAACGTAAAGCGATATATGTCTTATTCTGCCCTATTTATTAAGTAAATAAAATTACTTTAAACCAAATTTATTTTATGCTTTTGGAAAGTAGGTAATATCAGCAATTCTATAATAATGCAACTAGTAAATGGGTAGCTGTTATTTTCAGATAGACATGGTAAATGGTAAATGGCTCTGTATTGAGAGGTTTTTTTTAATTCTTTGCATTTCTTTTAAAGTTTGCTAGATTCCAGAATTTTATTACCTGAAAATTACTTGACTTTTTAAAAGTATGTTATTAAACTTGAAAATGTCTTTGAGAGAAGAAAAGTGTGTGGGAGACTATAAAATATACTGGCAGTCTAAGAGTAAAATGGGGAAAAATGTGGATTCCCACATAACTAAAAGGTTTAGCAGTGCAGAGTCTCTGCTCCTTGTCTATAGAGACCATGCTGTGAATTTTAAGAGTGGAATCTGATGAAAGAGTAAAACAAGAAATGTTTAAAGAATACAAACTAGTCAGACTATCTGAACTTCATAAAAAATAGTAATACATTTTAAACTCATAATTATACCACATAAGACAATCCAAGTAACACTAGATATATAAAGCTATATTATACATTTGACATCTAATAATCCACATGCACGAGCAGCCACGTTTTTATTTCACATGTCTCTTAAAATTTCCACTTTGGTTCCTCTCTTGCCACAAGCTTTTCACAATCCAATACAAAGTAAAGCCTCAGAAAATAATGAAATGACATGAAGGATAGTTAATGCAGTGGACAGTAGTGTATCCCCATAGAATTGGATGCCTGATCCAACTCCATAAAGTAGATATTGTTACCTGAGGCCAAGATGTTAAATAATTTTTCTCTATGCTTCTGAGTGTAGGGAATCAGGTCTCAAAGCCCCTGACTGCATTACAATGTGAGGTCTAGCCAATAAATCTCTTTCCCAAAGCAAAATCCTGCAGAGAAGTGGGCACCATTGATCTCATACAGCTGACTAAATAGCCAAAAGGCTGTGCAATGTGAGTTATTCTATTACCTCTGCTGGATTTGGATGATGAGTCACCTGGGTGAAGCTTTTGATGTTTCTTCAGTACTCGGCTTGTGTGATGGAGGAGCCAAAGTTCATTCAAACCCATACTCCTTGCAGTCTCCACTGTGGCTCCTTTGGTGACCCTAAATATAGAAACAGTTTAGAATGCAACAGAGTGAAAAAAGCTGTAACCTCAGTAACCTTTATAAAATGACCTCTTTAAGATACTCAATATCACTCATTATTTAAAAGAAAAAAGAGAAAAACTAAATGCCTTTTTTTGCCCATAAAATTTAAACGATATGAATTTTTTTCAAAGAAAAATTTCTCACTTGTGGGAAGATAAATCAATGTACTCTTGTGGATCTAAATTTTAAACATGCATACATTCAGAACCAGTAATTCCATTTCTGTAACTGCATCTAAGAAAAGCGGTCAAAGATACATACAGAGATATTACAATGTTGAATAAGGAAGTAGCTCAACTTATCATAGTAAATCCATGCAATGGAATGCCTTGAAGCCTCTAGACAGAATGAGGTAAATCTATACTGATATGGAAAATACCCCGATTAAATTACAAAATGAGAAAAAGCAGTTAGATAATAATATCGATAATTCTCATTTGCACATTATCATTCTCGTTTGTGAAAAGAGTGGATATATCTTTTCTCCCTTGTATACACGGAAATTTCTGGAAGTACTCACAAAATACCTAAGGTATGTATAGTGGTGAAAGGACCAATGTGGGATACAATAGGACCTAAATTTTTGCCTTTATCTTTTCTTGTTAAAAATTTTTAGCATGATAGGGGCAAGAAATTATTTTCTCCTCTACCTCACTTTTATGGGAGTAAAAATGGATGGTATAATGTCCAATGTAAAGAGCCCATCAGATACCAGGGACTCAATGAATGTTGGTTCTCTTATTTAAACACACACACATACACACACACACACACACACACACGTGTGCACACATCCCACTTCCTTTAAACAACTTTTGAACCCTGACATCATTTACATGCTGCCAATCTTATGGTACATTTCTATTTAATCTTCTAGATATCATTATTTCAAGGGAGAACTAAAGGAAGGGATAAGGAGAAGTGTTAATTTAGACACAGTTGTTCCCTATTTCAGTCAATCTTGAAATAAAGACTGGAGTGAGAAAAATTAAAATATACCTCTGCCGTTATTAAAAACCATGAGAATGATGAAACTTCATGCACAATGATCTTGAAATAACCCTAAGTGAATTCTGAGGATTCTGAAAGGCAGTGAGATTTACGACTCCTTTGCCCATCTCAAATCACAGAAACAATAAAAAGATACCTTCCAGATCAATAGGCTCCAAAATAGATGTTGATCTCACACCCCAGCAGTAAGGAAATTCTGATGAAGCATCCTCAACACATTTTTATTTATTTACAAATCACATACAATACACCATTGTACTAATATATTATAAAAACTAGCAAGTATAAAAATCAAAATTAAAATTGATGAAATTTAAAATATATAGAAAATCAAGTTTCTTCCCATATTCACCCAGTGAGATATTATTCTAAATAACTCAAATAGCAACTGTCATAGTGTCTAATACACAATTATAATATTTCCATCCTTAAAACATCACAACTTGAGTTATTATATCAATGAAAAATTTTCAGGACAATTCTTGCTACCAAAATGCCTCCATAGATGGCCTAGAGGTATAGAATTAAACAGCAAATAAATTCTTCCTCATTTGGGGGTGGGGGCAGGTGAATAACATTCAATGAGTACTTCTGTATACCAAACATTGCTAAGAACCTTAAAACTTATTTAATTTCCCCAATATCTTGGTACAGTAGATATTATTTTACAGATATAGAAACTGAGGATTAAAGTGGCCCCAGATCAGCTAGTTAGAAACTGGTAAGATATAGTATGAGAACCTAGCTTAACCTATTCCAAAACCTAAACACTTAATCAGTCCAATGTACTGCCTAGAAAAGGAAAACATTAGGGGCCTAAAATGTGTAAATGTGGTTACAGAATATGAAATCACAAAATATTACATAATCAAAATGAATATGCAGAAGAATATTTAATAACATGAGGACATGTTCATATTTAAATGTTCTAAAATAATATGTTTAGTATAATGTTATAAAAGTATATATATTCTTACGTTTGGGCATGAAAAATATTTTGAAAGTGTACCAAAATATTAATACTATTCTTTCTGAAGAGTGGTAAAAAGTTCATATGAAAGAATACTTCAATTCACGTCCAATTTCATTAAAAATATCTACACCATTATTATCCTGAGAAGCATAGTCAATATAAGCCATCATCTCAAAATCTATACAAGCTTTCTAACTATAAGAGATTTTGTACCCTTTTTTTTCAGAATATGTCATTGGAAGGTTTTTATTTCCTGACATCAAGTTCTTTAAAGACAAAAAAGTGAGTAGCAGATGTTTTTCACCAGGTGCCTTTGTGAAGGCAGCAGACAGAGTTCACTGGATATTTTTGTTCAAAGCCTAAATAGCTCATACTATTCTTATTCCTTCTCTTTAAAAGTCTTCATTGTTATACTATGATTCAAAAGTAGAATTACTCGCTTCCACCCACACAAAAACTGTATGATCACAAAAATCTGCAAACTTAATAAATGTTTTAAACATCATGAATACTCGATAAACCTATTTCAGAATATTTTACGAGTAAGAGGCATGGTGATATTATTTTCTATGAATACTTATAACTTTCATATTGGAATTCAAAAGTATGGATGTCCCTCCATAGACACATGCTAAAAAATTACCCTTGAAACAAAATGGCAACAAGTTCTCACAAATCAACCCACAAAACTGATTAGAGAAAATCTGCTCACCAGTATAATTGAACTTCTAGATTGCACTGGAGATAAAGAGAGAGACAGAGAGGAAAGAAGTGAGACCATCTGACCACATCACTTGATGACAATATAATACAATTAGAAATTAAAATTTTTTACAGTATAGAAAAAAAAAAAAAAACTCCCATAAAAGAAACAGAACTTCCATCCAAAAGAATCCAAAATAATTTGTGTAGCTACTGCCCCCTCAAGGAGGTGAAACTTACTAACTCCTCACTCCTGAGTGTGAGTTGAGCTTAGTGACTTGCTTCCTGAGCATAAGAATATGAAAGGAAGGAAAAAAGTACCTTTAGAGATTCTGACAAGCACTTCCTTGGCCAGGTGATCAAGGTCAACACCATCAGTGATAAGTTATGTCGATAGTATATTATCTTGATGCGATGAGAATATCCCTTGGCCTCTGTGATCTTTCCACAACCATATGCTAATCACGAGAAAAAACTAACAAACCCAAACTGAGAAACAGTCTATTAAAAAAAGTCGATCTCAAATTGTTAAAGTCATTACATAAATAAATAAATAAATATATATATAAATAAATAAATAAATGGAAAGTCCGAAAACCAGTCATAGACCAGAGGAGATTAAGGAGACATGTAATGTGGTACCCTGGATGATCATGAAACCGAAAAAAGATAGTATAGAAAAATTAGTAAAATTTGAATAAAATATGGAGGTTAGTTAATAGTAATGTACTGAGGTTTTATCTTTAGTTGTGATAAATGTACCATTGTAATGTATGATGCAAATATAGTCAGTCTCCTATATCCACGAGTTCCACATCCACAGATTCAACCAACTGCAGATTGAAAATATTTGAAAAAAAAAGAAGTTGCATTGTCACTGAAGTGTACCATGTAGTTAGGCCTACAATAGTTGCATATATACTGAGCATGTACAAACTTTTTGTTCCTGTCATTCCCTAAACAATACGTTACAACTATATTCATAGCATTTATATTGTATTAGGTATTATAAATAACCCCCTAGAAATGACTTAAAGTATACAGGAGTATATGAGCAGGTTATATGCAAATATTATGCCCTTTTATAAAAGGGACTTGAGCATCCTTGAATTTTAGTATCTGCAGGGGAAGAGTCCTAGAACCAATCTCTGACAGATGCCAAGGGACAACTGTAATAGGAAAAACTGGTGAAAGTACATGGAAACTCTTTGTAATATCTTTGTAATTTTTCTGTAAATCTAAAAGTATATTAAAATTAAAAGTTTATTCGAACAAAAAAATAAATTATAAAGCACAGAAAAAATCTGTCTTGTTAGAATTATTTTTAAATTCTGGGTACAAATGAACTTTAAAACTAAAATTAAAAAGATAATAAAAGAATAATATGAACAAGTATACGCCAACAAATTTAACAACTGAGATAAAAAAGAATAAAGTTCCTAAAAATGACAACTTATGACTGAAGCAAGATGAAACAGAAAATATGGATAGTCCTATTAAATAACTGAATTATTAAACATCATCCTAAACTCTAGGCCCACAATTTCACTGATGCAGTCTGTCACACATTTAACGGGAAAAAAAAAAGAAAAAAGAAATCGCACACTAACTCTATCATAAAATAAAATAAGATGAAACATTTCTCAACTCGTTTTATGAGACCAACATAATCTTAATAGCAAAACCAGATAAAAATATGACAAAAAAGCACAAATCGATATCTCTCAAAACATATATACATATATAAATCATTTTTTAAATGTCAAATTGCTTTCAGCAATACATAAGAGAAATAATACATCATTTATAAACAGGATTACTAAGGTATGCAAGGTTGGTTTGACATTTGAAAACCAACATATAATAATTTACCATGTTCAGACTAAAAGTGAAAATCCATATGATAATCTCAATACACGAAGGAAAATCATTTGACACGATAATACCTATTCACGATTAAAACGCTTGTCAAATAGGAAGAGAACTTCCTTTACCTGATTATAGGGAATCTACAAAAAAACAATAACTGACATCATATGTAATTGTGAATTATTCAGCACTTTTTCACTAAATAATAAGACAAAAATGCCAAATCTCACTACCACTCATAAAATTCCATTTATAATAGCATCAAAAATAAATTAGAAATTAGAAATTAGAAAATAATTAGAAATAATTTTAAGAGAAGAACATTGATATCTGCAGGCTAAAAATGATAAAGAATTGCTGAAGAAATTTTTGAAAATGAAAAGATTTGGAGATAGAGAGCTAGATAGATAGATAGACAGACAGACAGATAGATTGCTCATGATTTACAGGTTTAATGCAACCCCTGCTAAAATTTCATTGGGCTTTTTTTGTAGAAATTGATAAGTTATAGAATTTATATGGAAGTGCAATGACCTAGAATAACAATATGAATTTTAAAATAAAAAGAGCAAAGCTAGAGGATTTTGACCACCTAATTTCAGAACTTACTTATTATAAGGTGAAATAACCAAGCTAGGGTGGTGATAGAAAAACTTCCATGATTATTTAATACTTAACAAAGACACTAAAATATATGATATAGAATTGAAAACCTTTTCAGCAAATGGTCATGGAACTATTGACTATCCACACTGGAAAAAATATACCATGATCCCTACCTAACACCATACACGGGAATTAATTCAAGGTGGATCACATAGCTAAAATAAAAGCTAAAACCATAAAGCTTTTAAGAGATACACAGAAGATCTTCATTATTTTGGGTAGACAAATGTTTCTTGGGAAAGTCACAGAAATTAATAAGCATTAAAGTTTGATATATTAAATTTCATCAAATTTTAAACTTTTGTTCATCGAAAGATACTATTTAGAAAGTGAGTAGGCAAGGCAGAATTATCTGCAAAACACATGACAAAGGAATGTTATCCAGATTATATGAAGAATATCTCCAATTTAATAATAAAAATACAAATAACCCAATTAGAAACTGAGCAAAAGTTCTGAACAGAAACTTCACAAAAGAAGATAAACAACTGGCCAACTAACAAGGAGCATACCTACTGTAGCATCTGCTCTTAAGGTACATGGAGCATGAAGGAAGAGAAAAACACCAGTTTTAAGAGTGTCGAACCCACAGGAGACACCTACATTTCATTTACATTAAGAAGAGAACATGATGCAGACAGGGGAAGACAGGGCAGTTTACTGATCAACACTGTAGGTCCCAGAGGACACAGTAGAGGCTTTGGAGTCTTGGAACATGGAGGTGGCAGTATATAGGGCAGCACAAAAATGGGGTTGATAATGAATGTTCAGGAAAATTTTATCTTCTGGAGGTGACTGAGATAAACAGAGATGTGTGGCATGATGAGATTAATCCTCACAGCCTTTTAGGGGAGAGTAGTAAGTCTACTGCTATGAACCGAAGTGCTTCAGAAAAAAGATCCAAACCTCACTCCCCTCCCAGGCAGCATCTAGGGTACGGCTAGAATAAGGTGAAGAAAGGAGGAGAATAAGATGAATCAAAAAAAATAATTAGAAAATAAAATAAAAATTTAAAGATGTAGACTAATAAAACACAAAGGCTTGTTCTTCGGAAAGACTAATAGAATAGACAACCTTTTGGAAAGTTCCATCAAGAAAAAGTATGAAAATTATTTGAATAACCAATATTACTTATGAAAAGAGGAACATAACTAAAAATACAAATATTTTGGAGATTTTAGGAAAATTTCTATTTCAGTATGTATAAAAAAAGAAAAAAAAATAGAATAATGAATCTCAGTGTACCCATTAGCCAGCTTCAGAATTACTAACTCATAGCTAATTTTGTTTAATCTCTATCCCGTACTCACTTCCCTCAGACTAGATGATTTTGAAGCAAATCTCAAACATCAAATGATTTCATCTATAAATATTCAGTATGTATCACTATAAGGTAATATTTCTTTTTAAAGAGAACTACTATATCATCATCGTACTTTTAATATTCGTTATTTCAATTTTTATATTTTCCAGTCATCATGTATTTTTTTAGTTTGTTTTGAACTTGAATCCAAATAAGGTCCATACATTGGTAATAGCTGATGTCTTTTCTGTTTCTTTTAATGCACATTTTTCTTCTCTTTTTATCTCTTTTCCTGCAATATTTTTGTTGAAGAAACTGTCTTTTGTCCTATCTTTTGCCCACAAACTTTGTTGATTACATCCTGCAGTGTCATATAATATGTATCTTTGTACTCTTCATTTGCTGAAAACTGGCAGTCAGATCTGGAAGCTTCATAGCATTCAAGTTCCATTATTTGATGACAATTTACTTGATAGGTGACATTGTGTGCTTCCATCAAGACCTGATTCTCTCTTTTGTGATATACCAGCTATTGATAATCATTGCCTAGATCAGTTAATTCATTAAGAGTGAAAAACGGTGATATTCTATCAACAAAAAAGTTAATAGAGAATATTCGGTACAGCCTCATACCAGTAAATCCACAACTCTAAATAAAATAGACTGTTCTAATAGAACATATATTATGCAAATTGAGTCTTGAATCAGGAAGAAACTTTAATAGACTAATTACCAGGCAAAAAAAATGAAATAATAATTAATGAAACTCTCATGTGTTAGGGACACATTTTCCCAAACCTTCAAGAAACAGATAATTCCCTTGTTATAAACAGTTTTAGGCCACAGAAAAAGATGAAAAACTTCACAATTCATTTTATGAAGCAATAATCATTTTGATATAAAACCCAATAAGAGTATAATAAAAAAGGAAATTATAAACCAGTTTCATTGTGAGAATAAAAAATCATTAACAAAATAAATCCAGCAATACATTAAAATAATTTAAAATAATAACCAATTAAGTTGGATCCAGAAATGCAGAGGTGGTAGAATCTCAGAAAATTATTTATATTAAAAAAAAAATAGATGTTCTGTCTCAATTCAATTATTGAGCACTACTCTAAATGTGTAAATAATATGTAAAGTTGTTTAATATTCAAAGGTGATATAATTGTATACCAGAAGAATCCAACATTTCAACTAAAAAACTATTACCAAAAAACACAAAGATGTAGGCTATAATAAATTTATATAAAGAATTGATAGCTTTCATAATTGCAAACAATAACCACTTGGGGAAAATAATGGGATAAACTACTGTAAAATTCATAGCAATAAAAATATTAAATATCTAAGAATAAACGTTATAAGAAATTCACAAAATCCAAATAAAGAAAAGTTTTAAATGCTCTTGAGAGATCTAAAAATATAAACAAATGAAAGCAAACGATATTTTAAGGAAGGTTAGACATCATAAAAATGTTACATTTCTCCTTGAATTAACTTATAAAGGTAGGGCAATCTTAACTCTAAAACTTATGTGGAACAATCAACAAGCAAGATTAGCTAGGAAAAAAAATCTAAGAAAAAAAAAATCAGAGTTCTAAAAGGGACTGGCCCAAAGAGGCATTTAAAAATAGTACAAAACCACAACTAAAGTAGTGTGGGAGCAGCACATGAAGAGATAATTAAAAGATTAGAACAGAAAGTGCAAAAAGGGACTCAAATGCGCACACAAAAAAATGAGTATATGTTAAAAGAGCATCTTAAATCCGTAAGGAAAAGATGGCTTTGTGTAGTAAGGACAAATGGATAGCCATTTGAAAAATTAGATCCATCTTACACCTAAATAAAATCCAAAATAGATGAAAGATTTTATGAAACATAAAAATGTTACAGAAACCATTTGCAAATCCTTTTAGAACCTCAAACTGGGGAAGATATGACTAACTGTGATACAATATCTAAAAAGAAAACTTGATAAAAGACAAACTGGGCAAAGATACTTACAACTAATATTATAAATAATGACTGCATATCTCTCAAATATGTGAATTACAGAAAGAGTCCAGCCATCGCATGAGAGTGTCTCTTCTGTAACACCTTTTCAAAATAATGTGCTAATTATTTTTGCCATCCTAGTAGGTGAAAAATATTATTTCCACATAATTTAAGTTCATGCTATGCATTTTTAATTTAACCTCTCTGTATTCACTTCAAAAAGTATTTTCTGTTGCAGGTATTTACAAAGCTTCAATTAAAGTAAAAATAAGCCCCAAATTGGAGAAGAACAGAGCTAGGTCCAAAAATCAGCTCTGTCACTTAAGTATGTGTCTTTCATAAAAGACTTATTGTTACCAAGCTTGTGCATCTCCATCTGTAAAAAAGTGCTAGTCATACCTATTTCACAGGGTTCTTGTTAGAAAGAAAATGAGACAACACTTATGAAGTTCTGGGCACAGCGTAGGGCTTTGACAGGTATTTATTACCTTTTTACCTCTCGCCTTTCCTTGCCCTCATACTAGGGCAGTTATATTGCTTTAAAAGGCAAACGGATCTGGATGAGAAATACTTTAAAAACACCCTGAACTTCAGAATGTTGTAAGGGAAAAGGAGCACAGAAAACAGGTAAAAGAAGCCATTCATTTTGCAAATGGTAAAACCAAGGCCTTTCAAGAATATTTCCAGAGGAACACCTTATGAAGATGTGGATGAACAAGGACAGTTTCCTTCTATCTCCAGAAACTGTCAAAACCAGTCACTGCACAAACCTCGAACTCCAAATCTCCACAAGGTTTTTGGCTGATTTTTCCATGTCCTATGAAATCTCATTAATTCAGTCTTCTCCACAAACTACCCAAGATGGCAGGCAATCTAGGAGTTAAAAACAGTCAAAATATTGTTGCTTAACTGTGCCCTTTGTAAAACTGCATAAACAAGTTAGGAAGAGTTGTTACTGAGGATGCCTCTGGGACATGGCACAAGGGCTCCCCCTTCAGCTCTCAGACTGAAAAGTAATGTTTCAAAATGCTTCCATCTGAGTTTCCAAAAAGCAGATCAGAAATATAATTTATTCATAATATTTAAACCACACAATCTTTCACTTTGAAATATTTCAGTCTAGAATATTTGTCCACTGTCCACAGGTGAAATGAAAGGTAAGAGTCTTACGATGTGCTGATATTAAATAGACAAGATTCAAAAATGTATTATATCTGCATGTGTAGACAGTTTTTTCTTTATAGCTGCAGCAGAGTCTGATAAGCTCTTTCATTCTAATTGTCCTATGGTTTCATTCTTTTGGACTTTTAATAAAGGAAAAGGTTAATTCTTGCCCAGCAGGACTCTTCACAAATTATCGGCAGTTCTTGAATATCCCACTAAAAATGTGCCAGTTTTTAAAGGGAAATTTCATCTGAACAAAAAGAAGTAAAATTCATTTCTATGAAGGGGCATTTGCTGGGCCTTGAAGACAGGTATCTACCAATGGGTCGTAGTAACAAATATTAGTTTACGAAAAAAAAATTAAAAGCAAACTATCAAAAGACATCCCATAATTCCACAGAATGAAACTCCCAAATCTAAGATGAATTCTAAAGCAGTTAATATAATTACATAACAGAGTTGACTAATCTCTTCTATTACATGTTTTATGAAAAATCTACTAACGGTGACAAAGTGCCTACTTCTTTACAAATTGTGGCATGTTGGAGGAAAACCAGTCATTCTTCTACGTTAAAAGATATCAGTAGATGTGGATTCTAAGCAAACACATACATAGACAGACACCGAATCTTTCAAAATATGATCATGAGAGTAAGGCTGTTGCTAATTTTCTCCCTATTGTTTTCTTCTTGGCTTATCCAAATTCTCAGACTTTTAATTCTTAGTTAAAGGAAGTCATCGACATTCAGTGTTACAGAACTGTGTATAGGTAAGGAAAACCAGAAAATTAAATTTATGTGTTATATCCTAGAAAGTTTCTACATGCTTTCTAATGATGTCCTAAATTCTCATCTTTTTGCTTTTAGGTTGTCTACAAGCCTGGAATCAGAAGTTGCCACAGAGAAATGTGAGTTTTGTGTGTCCCAAAGACCCTGAAATGGGATTACTGCACACCAGAAACAGGACTGAAAACAAGTCCAAAGTTCCATTTTTTCAACACTCAAAGTTTTCAAGTCCTTGCCCATCTAAAATTTTCTTTGTAATAGTGAATAGTTGAAATATTTGGAGTAATTGCTATGTGCTAGGTTCCTGATAAATATTTTTAAATGTTTTCTACTGTGGGTGGTGAACACACAATGCAATATATATATGCCTTACTGTTGAATTGTACACCTGAACCTTACTGGATTTCATTAACCAATGTCAACATAATAAAAATAAATTAATTAAAAAAAAGAAAAAAGAGTGATATTCTTATTTAAAAAATAAAGTAAAATAAAAATAATTGTTTTCTAATCCTCATAATAATCCAATAATTTAGTTTCCCTATTATCTTTTGTTTTATCATTGAGAAAGCCAAGGTTTAAAGAAATTAAATAAGCCCAGAGTCATGCAGGTGGACCAGCCAGCCCCAACTCTTAATACCTTTGTTCTATAAACATAGTATCCACAACAACCTTCCCAACAGCCCTGTATGTAGATGAACATCCAATTCAAATCAACAAATAATTTTTGATAGATATTACGCCTGATGAAAATGAAGCACGGACATGCAGAGGGCCTTGCCTAAGATCTCGGAGCACTTTTACAAATGCTAGAACTAGAGCTCGCATGCCGAAAGAGTAAGCGGGAAGACATGGCAAAAGCACAGGCTCTGGAATCGAGACACGCCCACGTTCAAACCCAGCTCCGTCGCAGGTTAGCTGTGCAACCTCGGTCAAGTTATCCATCTTTCTGTACCTCAGTTTTCTCTTCAAAGAATTGGGAATAACAATAGTTTGTTAAACTGTTATGAGTTTTAGATCTACTACATAAAAATAATCTAGTACAAAGTATACTGCAAGTAGTGGTTTTCTTTCCAAGGAAACTAGGCTCTCTTAGGCCTTTTCCCCACAGTGAACAGTTGTCTCAGGCTGTCTCGACTTTGAGCGACCTTGGTTTGTCTGCTTTCCCTAAATATGAGAAATTTACCATCTTAAAAAAATAAGCCTGGAGCATGGTTGTCCTTAAGTATCTAATGAAAATATTGTTGTCGGTAGAAAAGTAACAAAATATATGCAAGCTCTTTTGCTCTAGCCTCTTCTCTTCCTCCTTTCAAACACACACACACACACACACACACACACACCTGCAAATACAATCATCAATAAAATTAATGTTTCACTCAATGGAAACAGAAAAAACACAAACTCTACAGAAAGATGATTTCAAGTGCCGCTGTCTTTCTGATGATAGAACAATATCTCGCAATGACAAATAATTACTAATTATGCAACTGAAAAAAATAAAAGTTATGACATTATGCTTTTTAAAGATCC
The DNA here is from genome assembly GCF_902729225.1 of Pteropus medius. Classification (NCBI taxonomy): domain Eukaryota; kingdom Metazoa; phylum Chordata; class Mammalia; order Chiroptera; family Pteropodidae; genus Pteropus; species Pteropus medius. Next base: position 4,184,905 of record NW_024340699.1, read on the forward strand.
CTCTAGATTTTCGTTACTAAAACAATATTAAGGAAAAGCTATTTTCCTCCTGAAATCCCTCACCAAGACCATTCTTTAGCAGAAAAATTGTAAATTATGTTAAAAACACAATTCCTCTCTTTCCCTTTCTTTCAGCTAGAAGAGACCATAGAGATTATGTAGCTGCTATGGAATCTAGCTACTATAGAAACTGCCTAGCTTTTATTCCCTCTTATCTGAGAATTAACCCCCACCAAGCACCGGAATGGACTTCTCAGCCATGTTTGTTATAAATGACTCTTCCCTACCTGGTCACAGGATTGGATTCCTGAACCACGATGGGAGAATCGGACTAGACTTGCACGAAAACATCTAATTAGCCTCCAGACTTAAACTAGAAGCTAAAGAAGTCATCTTTGATCATATGCATACCAAGCAAGGAAAGGAGTCTATAGTATTGGAGAAAAAGAAAAAAGAAAATTTAAGAAGAGAATACATCTGGAATAAGAGAGGGATAGGAAAAGAGAAAAAAATAAACTAGCTTCCTCAGATCCTGACCATTTTTCATTCCAGGTTTTAGTAATTCATGAGATAAAACTCCACCTCGTGCCTTTGGTTTCCACAGTACTCGTAATTCTTAATGATCATTTTCACCCTTAAGTTATGTTTTCGTTTATTTGTTTGTTTCTAACAAAGGAAGAATCCCTCACTAAAATATAAGACTAATACTCTCTTTCAATGCCATTTTACAGAACACAGAGAGACCTCCCCAGAGGGGCAAAGTTCCTGCCCATTGTCACACACATAATTAGCAGAACTAAATTCAGTTCTTTTGTTCACTACACAAGTCCTCTTTCTACAATATTAATTTCCATTTAATTCCCTCAAATGGTGAAATCAAAGTGTGAGAAATTCAAATACCATATTTCACAAAATCTCAGACCCATTGTTTATATAATATGTCAAACACTACAAATTAAACTATAACACACTGCTAAGATGTCAATGATACTAACAGACATTCATATTTCAGGTATGTTAAAATGTGAAATAAACTATTCACTTGAAAAGCAATGAAAATAGTAATATGAGAGATTAATTGAATTTAGAATGGGACAAGTTTTAATGTATTAATTGTGGTCCATGTTTGGGGAAAAATGAGTAAAGTTTCAAGTTGGAAAATGAACATCGTGGTACCCCTGTTTCAGAATCCACTTTACACATGTTGTCAACAATGGAAAATCTTAGCCAAGTAAAGAATGCTTCAAAGATAGATGGAAAGAGAACTTTAAATTCATCTCTTACTTTTCAAATTTTCCATTTGATTGATATCAAAGTCCTAATACTGTGCCAGACACTGAAATAGAGGAAATTGGGGTGGGAATAGAGGAAAGAGAGAGAAAAAGTGGAAATCCCTTGTCTAGCCCTCATGTATCATTCTTTAATCAATATTTATTTAGTCTCCAGTCTGGGTGGAGCACCATTTCAATACTGGGCCTATAGCAAAGAACAAGAGAAGCAATGTCTATCATAGAGCCGATATTATAGTAGAGGAAAGGGATAACAAACAAAATAAAATTTAAGTGTCATTGAAAAAATATCAAGTAGTATCAATGCTCAAGAAAAATAAAATATAGTAAATAGTTACCCCTTCAAGAAACATACAGTTTAAAAATGAGTCTTGCATGCATGAAATAATTTTGTAAATCATTTGAGAAATAGGTCACTAAGTGTCACTGTGAGATGTGTGGACACTCGGTATACTAGAATTCAGTAGTACTCTCCCAAAGGCTCTCTTTAGCCTTGAACTTTGATCTACCAACCCCATCACTTCATGACTCTGAAAAGGTCTTGAGTCAAAGATCTGGTATTTAGTAAGACTCTGCTGATACTGTCAATCCAGCAAGTGGGAATCAGTTGCATATAAACCCAACTCCTGATTTCCATAGAGTACCCAGGACCAGTCATCTGGCTTTTTTTGCTCTGTAACTGAATATTCAAATATAATATAAGGCAAGCATTTGAGAACGAATCCATTTGTTCATTGTCTCAAAATCAGTGTACCTCTGACCTCCTTCACATCACATGAAGCTTTCTTTCCTCACTGGTAAATAAAATCTCTTTCTAATTGGTTCTCTAGTGTAGCCCTACTGAATTCCCAGATAGCAATCTGAAGCTAAGTCATATTCCTGCCAAGTTTAGCAGAGATTATTTAATTATCAATTGTAGAGAAAACTAAAATCTAAACTTCTCAAATAGTCTAAAATCTCTTTCCAGGAATATTTCTAAAATATTTTTTCAATTTCAAAAAACTATGTTAACATTTACTAATGTCCAAAAACCTCAAGTGAAAGAGACAATGAAATACCACCCACACTGCCCCAATCTCCAGAGAAAATTATTCTCACAAGTTTCTTGTAAAGTGCATTAATGCCTTGTTCATTATCACATATATAAACATAAATGAGATTTTCTATATGTATAACCTCTGTAACACATTTATTCCCTCAAACATTAATTATAGATAGTTTTTTTCTTTTGTAAATAAATATAGATGTCATGTTCTTTTTAGAGGCTGCATAGGATTTTTTTGCTTGGAGGTACTACAATATAATAAACTATTGCCATGTTGATGAGGGTTTAAGGTCTTTCAAATGTTTATATATATAATGCTGCAGAGAACTACATTTACTTGCTTGATGAGTTTGTATGTTTCCATAGAATTCTTGAAATTTGAACTTCCAGATCAAAGGAAATGCACATTTTAAATTTATCAGGATAGCCATATTGACTACGAAAAAGACTACCAGTTTGCATGTCACTGTTATAGTAGAATACTATCCATTGTTTCATACCTGCACCCAAACAGGTTATCATTCATCACTTTTATGTATAATTATCTGATCATTGAAAAACAATTATATCATTACAATGTTTAGCCAAGAATTATGGTATCCCTCACAATAATTATTCCTTTCAATTTAAAAATAAAACACTTTTACCCTTACTAAAAGCATTTGTTCATGCTAGAAGATTTAGAAAATAAATAAATACTTGTGGGAAAATAAAATATCAGGACTTCTGATGGCAACTAAGATGGAGAAGCCAATATAGGTTCCTTTTCCCACTGATTACAACTAAAAAATCTGTACAGAATACACTACTTGAGGACTGTATAAAGTAAAAAATAAAATAAAATCACAGGTATATTAAGGACTAAAATCAAACTTTAAATAACGGCTTGCAAAGTGGGAGGCTCTAGTCATGAAGAACTTCATAACAGCAGAGAAAGCTAAAGGTCTGAGGGAAATATATCTTTCAGAGGTACTACGAAAGAGACCCGTGGGAGCCAGAGTACACAGAAGAAATCCCAGAGAGGAGGGAGCTAGAGAAGGAAATTCCTCTGATTCTGTGTATGAAGTGATATGAATCCTGGGCTTACCTCTAAGCTGTGCACATACATAATAGACCCAAAGACACCGTAAGGGCTTCAAGATGTGAACTACCGTATAAATCACTACCCATGTCAAAAACTAACCCCAAGAGATGCATGAGCCAAGCAGATCTAAAGAAGTATAGAGAAGGTTTGAAAACTGAACTGACACTGAAACCACCTTCAGGAGAATTAGAACTTGTGTTCTGAACCCAACTAGAATTGCTTGCTTAAAAATATAATAACATTCTGCAGAAGATTTAATCAGACCCATAGACTGTCAACATAGTATTAAGATCACCCAGGACACAATCCAAAATTATTCAAAATACAGATAACCAAAATTATTTGACCAATACTCAAGAGCAGAGGTCCCTAATCTCCAGGCCATGGTCCAGTACTGGTAGGTGGCCTGTTAAGAACTGGGCCACACAGCAGGAGGTTAGCATGGGAGAGTAAGCGAAGCTTCATCTATATTTGCAGCCACTCCCCAGCACTAGCATCTCTGCTTCAGCTCCACCTCAGATCATCAGGCATTAGATTCTCTTAGGAGCACTGGTCCCTGGTACAAAGAGATTGGGAACTGTTGCTCAAGAGAATAGACAATCTATAGATAGCCTGAGATGACCCAGGTGTTGGAATATCAGACAAAAATGTTAAAGTAGCAATTATAACAATCTTCCATGAAGAAAAGATGAACATTATTGAAATTAATGGACAGACAAAAGTTCTCAGAAGCAAACTTTAAACCAACCAAAAGAACCAAATGAAAATTTTAGAACCGAAAAACATAATAACTTAAAATAGAAAAAATTAACTGGGTGGGCTCAATAGCAGAATGGAGATGAAACAGAGAAAGACCAGGGAAACTGAAGACAGAGCAATTAACAGCATACATCTGAAGAACAGAAAGAAAAAGATTGAAAAAACAAACACACTACAGCCATGCCACCCTGAACAAGCTGGATCCTGTCTGATCTCGGAAGCTAAGCAGGGTCGGGTCTGGTTAGTACTTGGATGGGAGACCACCTAGGAAGACCAGGTGCTATAGGTGTAAAAAAATAAAAAAAAATAAGGGATTGTAAACTGATAAGATCCTTGCAATCTGTGAGGTCAACCAGGGGTTGCCTCGCCTAAAAAAACAAACAAACACAGCCTCCAACCTGTGGGATAATATCAAAAGCCTGAATGTGTTATTCAAGACCCAGAGAGAAAAAAAAATAGTAAAGAAAAATATCATCAAGAATCCTGTCATCCAGAGATTAATCAATTTTAGTATTTAATGTAGGGTCTTCTAGGCTTTTTTCCATATACATAAACACACACACACGTACATACACTCACACAAATGCACACATACACTACATGCGGTACTAGAGAACCTGCTGCTGAAAAAATGATTTTTTCTTTAATAATACATTTTGAATGTTTGTATATTTTAATAAATTCTATCTGCATAATAATTTAATGGCTAGTTAATAGTTCATTGAATAATATAGCCATAATTTAGTTACTCAGTAACCTACTACTGTTTATTTAGTTTTTCCCTCTTTTTTTAACATTTTATTTATTTTTTTTTTTAATGTTTTGGAAGGCCTGTTTATTACTCTTGCAGGTCAGTTCTCCTTCATTAGCTTTTTATTTTTTCTGTACAGAGTGTTACCCCTCTGGTAACCACTAGTCCATTGTCCATGTCCATGAGTCTCTGTCCTGTTCATTTGCTGCCTTTAGGTTTATATCCCACATATAAGTGATATGTGATTTTCAACTTTTTCTTTCTGGCTTATTTCCCTTAGTATGATTATTTCAAGGTCCATCTATGTTGTTGCAAATGGCAGTATTTCATCTCTTCTTATGGCTGAGTAATATTCCATTGTATATATGTACCACAGCTTCTTTAACCAATCATCTATCAAAGGACACTTTAGTTGCTTCCATGTCCTGGCCACCATGAATAATGCTGCTAAGAACATCAGTGTGCAAATATCTTTTTGGATATGAGTTTTCAAGTCCTTTTAACTATTGTAAAAATTCTGCATATATCCTTTTTGTTTAATTTTTATCACATTATTATTTTATTAACAGCAGTTAGTCAATCCTGAATAACGAAGTTTGAAAATATGCATATATTTGACTTCAATGGGACAAAAAAGGCTGGTCTCAATTCGGCACTGACAGGGCAAGATCAAGTCTCCAAAAATTTCCTAAGAGTCAAGAGTCAAATTCTTAAATATGAGGAATACAGGGAATATGCTGATTCATCTTCTTGCATATTTTTTTCTTAAATAATGTGCAGTGTCTTTTATTAGCATCTAAATTGGCTCATGTCAGAGCTACCTATTTTGTCTCAGTCAGGACACTGGTAGTCCATATCCTTTACAGACAGCCTCGACGGTTGGATCAGCACTACAATTATCTAATCGGGTTCAATTATTTAATCGTTTCTGCCAAACAACCCAATTCTACAAACTTTAAGGTTGCTTTCTGAATGCTCTATAAAAAGTCACTGGAAATATGTTATTAGTATGACCTTGTTGATTTCCAGCAAGCTAACCCATTTTCCCATATTCTTTTAAGAACTAATCTTTGTGAAAATACACTGGTGATAGGAGAAGAGCATGAACTATATTATTATGTGCGATGTTATTATATCTTAGTTGGGACAATAATACTTAGTAAAACAATTTTGGTGTCACTCCTTCTTTGTGACCTCATTTTATCTCAAATATACTACTAATATAGCACATATTAAACAATTATAGGACAATACTCTTTGAACTCTGCCTCTTCAAGTATACATTGAACTCTTTGAGAGCAAGAAATGAATCATATTTATTTTTATATTCTCATCAGGTAATTCAAAAGATGCTAGGTACGGGTAGTTTGATTTTTTGAAAAACATATTCTGGCCTCCTTCCTCACTATTCTACTTAAAAATAAAGTGAATTAAAACAACCAATAGTTGTAAGAAAAATAGATACTCAGTTAAATTTGAATTTCAAAAAACAATTTTTTTAGTAATAAGTATCTCCTAAAGACTGCATATTTATCTGAAATTCAAACTTAACTATACATCTCCTATTTTTATTTGCTATATCTGGCAACCTGGAAATGAATGCCATTGAAATAACTGGACATTTCCCAAAATATCATTCAATCAGAGCAAATGTTTCTTGATCTAGGGAGTAAGAGTCCCCAAAATCTCCAGCAATGGAATGCAGGACTTTTCAGCTCACCAGAGAAATTTAAACTGGGGCTAGATAAGCAACCTTATCAGGAATGCTATAGAAAAGATCCCTGTATCGTTTAATAGTTTGGACAAGGTCACTCACTTCTAAGTTTACATTTTTGTACATTATCACTATATCCCTAGGTTTTTATGTCTGGAGTTCTTTCTGCTAGTGGAACCAGAAAATATTGAAGTTTTGTATTTTATTGATTATCTCCACTAGTGAATCTTGTGGTTTTGAACCATACATCTGTCTCTCCATGGACAGGTCCCCTACCTTGCTACCCTAGTGAGTCCTCCCAGGAAAGATCCTTTGGGAGAAAGACCCATGTGGAGATCATAGCAGCTGCATCAGTGAACAGCCAGACTCCATTTTAGAAGCTATTTTGTAAGCACGGATTTATTTCCTGGCAGATAGTTCTTGCTCAGTTACCTTTCCCAAATCCCCAACTGCTGCCGAGGTTAATGCAGGCCCTGACTCTGCCTGTTGATTCTTATTAATTAAGCCAATCAATAATCTTGTATCATATAGTGTCTGTTTTTAATATAACCTATTTGATGAGGCTGTATTAATTTAGAAGAAATATGCACTGACATTCTGGCGTGCACTTTTCCTAATTATCTTACAGCCCTCGTTCAGCAGAGAAATTAGTCTGTGGTTATCATAGTTAATGGAAGCCCATAGCTCTTAGTTAAGTGATCTCCACCAGTCACCTGATCTTTTCTTGCTCTCAGCTGCATAAACATGATTGCACTATCTATGCAGTCCTTGGTGAATGCATAATTTGAGCGTGGGTGTGAATGTTTTCGCAAAATCTGCTTCAGAGCAACAAGATGGCACTCTATTCTGGTATGTTTCTTTAAGTGGATGGATAACAAGGTTGGAAAGAGAAGACGGAGAAAGAAAAAGTTACACAATAACAGGGACCAGGTAGAGAGAAGCAGCTTCTGAAGATACGCAGAAAATTTTAAACCTGACTTTGTAGCTAAAGGTCAGAAGATGAATTCTCCATAAAAAGCAGAGAAGAGCATCAGATTCTCCAAGTCTTTGCTTAAGGTGCTCTTGAGCTCTACGATGCCTATCCTACATTTCCCACCTTTTTCTTTAAAATTCTCTGGCGTTCCCAGTCAAAACTATTATTTCCTCTTCTATGCTCCCATTCACTTCATTCATTCATTCATTCATTCGGTACTCACCAGACACTGTGAAAGACACTGGAGATAAATCTGAGAGTAAAACAAAAATAATCCCTTCTCTCATGAAACTTCAGTCTAGTCAATGAGACAGGCAATTAAACAAGTTAATTGAAATCAGTGATTGTAAACTGATAAAATGCTGAGAATTAAAAATAAAAAAAACAGGACACTGATAGAAAATGACCAAGAGGAACCAACATTTAAAACAGTGTTCAGGGAAGGCCTCTCTGAGATGAAACCTGACTTACCAAAAGGAACCAGCCCCTCTAAGAGCTAAGACAGAATGATCTAGCAAAGGAAAACAGATGCAAAGGTTCTGGGGCATGAATAAGTTTAGTGTGTTTCAGAAACCAAAAGGAGACTAGAGTATCTGGAGAGGAGGAGGAAGGCTAAGAATCTGACCCTCTATTAAGCCCTTTTGATGCTTGAATCTGGGGTTATAAATGGTTGTCTGTATGTCTCCTTCCTCTTTTCTTACTAGACAATAAATTTAAGGGAAGAAATTGTGTAATATTCATTTTACATTACCCACAGTGTCAAGTGTGATGCCTTGTATAAAGTGGGTAGCCAAAAAATGTTCGTTAAATTTAATTCTATTTATTTACATGTACTATGAATTCCAATATATCTGTGAAAGGAGAAAGCTGCTTAGCTTCAGAAAAAATGTGCTAGTTATAATAGTTAATATTTATTAAGCTGTTATTATTTATCAGGCACTGTTCTAAGTACCTACACATATTCGTTTCTTTAAGGCTTACAAAAACCCTGAGAATAGTTATCACATTTGCTTCCATTTTAAAGATGAGAAACTGAGGAGCAGATAGGTCAATAAATTAAAACTGAGAGTATAATTAGTGTCTGAGCCAGAATATAGATCTAGGCATTCAGGCTTCACACTACGTCCTTAATCATTATGTTAATGCTCCTAACAGTCTAAATATGTCTTGAACAACTAATTAAGACATTAAGATGCATCAGAACTTAACATTCTAGGATTTAAGTCAAATGCATGATATGACATTAAAGGAAAAGACCTACCCTGAATATGTATTATTTAGAGTATATGAAATATACCTTTAATAAATTTCCATCTCTAGAAAGATTATCTAGTGTTCCTTCAAATGGTTTGAGTGTTGCTATAGAAACTGCTTTTCCTTAAGTTTGCAAGGTGGCTCTCTCAGCTTGTAAGACATTCAACTATCAAAATAGTAGAACACCACAATCCTATCATCAATGCCAACACCAAGAGTTGGCTTGGGGAAACCTTCAATTTTCCCAATATTCTCCATCTTCTTCTCTCATTCTTTACCTAAACCAATTCAAATACAAAATCCAAATAAAATTAGTGTGCTTGCTATGCAAACACAGTTTTAAGACAAATCCTTAACTCCCTCCTCTCCTGTAACCCGTTTGCTTCCCCTAAGATGCTTGTAAATAAAGGTCTGTCACATCCAGCACTGGTTGATGATAATCTTTGACAAACTAAGGCTGGCTTTAGTTAAAAGTACAAAAGGTAATAAAGATGATGCTGATGATAATGAACATGGTGATGATATTAAGGTCAAAATACCTACATATAAACACTTTGTACAGAAAAAATAAAAAGCTAATGAAGGAGAACTGACCTGCAAGATTAATAAACAGGCCTTCCAAAATATAAAGTATTGTTCAAACATAAAAAAAAAATTATATCTTGCAGCTTTTTTATCTCTAAAAAAACTGCTGAAGAGCTAAAGGGAAATTAAAATATCATCCAATTTCCATTTTTAATTAAAAAGAATTTTAACCAGGACATAACCGTCCTTGCACAGAAAGAACACTTCAGATGCAAAAAATATCTAAATTGTTTTATTTTATGATTTCTAGTTTGGGACAGTGTTTGCTGTTATTGTTGTTTCGTCTTACTTTGTGGCTGATTTCCACTATAAAGCATCATCCTAGAATGTCTCTGCTTTGGGAGAAAATTGAAGTAAGATTCCATTTTAGATTACCGGTTTGAGAGTCATGGAGAAAACAGGGAAGTGCAGCCAGTGCTTTAGGAAGCCCTCGCTGAACACAGGTCAGCACGAGTCTAGGACCAATGCAGGGCAGGAAAGTCTAGGAAAGCAGGCGCAGTGCTGTGAACTCTCCGTGGCAGGAAACAAACCTGAAGGCCACAGCCCAAGGGCAACCAATCTGACTACGAGAGAAAAACAAATAAGCAAGAGAATCAGATAGCACTGATTTTTATTTTCAGATAGATGACAATCTTATTGGAAAGCAATTTTTTTAGATAGCATAAGAATATGTAAAAATAAATGGACAGTAAGTCAAACGTATACATCTGGAAAAACTCTATGAGGATCAATTTAAAACTAACATCCTATGTAAAAAACAATATATTATGTTATTATAATATAATATATATTATATTATATATTTACTTATGTATATCATATATTTATACATAATATATAATTTATAGAATATAAATTGTTTATATAATAATTTACATTACAAATTTTATATGATATATCGTTTTTGCACAGGGTGTTAGCATATTGCACTTACGTATATTCTAAAAAGAATTCTAAGATACTCATATACATGTGTTTATATGCAAGTATTCAAGACTCTGTATAACGGAAGCAAAACTAAGCATGGTACTCATATATCTTATTAAAACAATGTGAGACATTTAAAACTGGGTTTGATATTTCTCTGGCAGAAGAAATTTAACCAATTTAATATTGAAAAGAAAAATGAGCACTACACACATATATCAAATGGAAAGTAAAAGAAAAATGAAGTAACTGAGGAGTCTAGGAATTTTCAACAAGCTCACTGAAAAAAAGAGAGAGAAAAAAAGAAGGGAAACGAAAAACAGACTCAAAGCACACAAATGTGTACTGATGTGTAGAATCACATCTTCTCTCCTGAGGTTAGTCCTAACTCTGAGCCAGGGGTGGGGATGGTCTGCAAGGCAGACAAGCCTTGGACACACATTCTGTGGATGCCTCTGTCTTCTGGCCCCTCGACTAACAAGATCATGACCCAGAGATTCCCAGCCTGGGCAGCTCTCTAAACAAAAACCTCTATTTGGATCCCCAATCCACTTCTTCTTATTCACCCAACCACCCTACACTCCATATTTCATTTCTGTAGATTCAGGGCACAGTATGTTTCTCTGCCTCTGCAGACTTTTCTGGTCTCTGGACATTATCCTTACTTATTCAGAGTTATTGTGCCAGCTTGATCCCCTCAGCCATTGGTTACCTCTCTCTAACTCACTTTCCAGTCTCCCTAACTTATGATACCTATTAATGAAATGCTACATGATATAGTAGAAGTTTAGAGTCAAACAGATCTGGGTCCACATCTGTTCCTCCATAGATGGCTGTGTGACTCTTAGCAAGCCGTTTCACCTGAGTTTCAGTTTTATTCTTGGAGAGTTATTGTCTAGATTTACAATAATTTGACTCATCGGCACATCACTTTTGCTCCAAAGTTGTAGTTATTATTATCTGAATTCCAAGCTTGACATTTTATTCTATTCTACACTATATTGTCAATTTTGATCCTCTGTGGAACTAAGCAAAAAAAAAAAAATCTGTCTTACTCTTCATTAATTCATTTATTCAAAAATTATTTTACTGGATGCCTATTAAGATATCAGCCTCTGCGGTAGGCATTGGAGATGCAGCAAGGCACAACAGAGGGATAAAAACATGACGTCTACCCTCATCAATCCTTAAGTCGAGTCGAAAAAAAATATCGAATGAATAATTATATGTGCTGTTAATGTTGTGGTAATAAGTGCATGAAGAAAAAGAACAGAGGGATCTAACCTATTCTAGGGTAGGGGTAGGTCAGAAAAAATCCTAAGAAAAGCTCCTTCAAGTTGAGACCTAAACTATGAGTAGGATGAGTTATCCAAGCAAAGAGAGCAGAGAACATCTAAAGAGGAGGAAATAATAGGTGAGAAGGCCAGGAAGTGGGGAAGATTTGACATATTTGAGGACCAAGGGACAGACAGACACTGTGTCCGAAGTAGATGCTCAGGGGAAAGAAGGTCAATAAATAGCAAATGAGTCACATTTGAACCATGGAAGGACTATACCAAGAAACCATTCCCAAGTCTTTGAATTGTTCAAAGAGCCAATCGACAAGCGAACACAGCATCTTTGAGACAACACAGTAGTAACAGGTTTCTTGCACAGAACTGAACTGTAGGTGGTGAATGTCACAGCAATTTTGAGAAAGCAACTGTATCCTGGAGAATTCTTGCCTTGTAAATGAATCTCAACCTATTTTAGGGACACCTTTAGTATCTGACAACTAAATGATTCTCGGGCACCATGTGTCAGTCAACCTCGTAATAGTCTAGCCACAAAATCTTTCCCTCTGTGCTCTCATAGAAAATGTTCCTAAACCTCTTTAAACATTTTACAGTATTGACGGTACACACCCACTTATTTATGTATGCCCCCATGTAAACTGGAACTGTGTTTTCTCTAGTGCCTAGAATAGTGGGCCACAAATTAAATGCTCAATAAAAACTGTATTCATACATTTTTTTCCATGCCTGGCATAACCTTCCCCTCCAAGTTTCTTTTTTTGTGAATAACTTACGTTCTAGATAAAAAGATGGCCTTTCTGTGTATTTCCTCAACACTTAACTCATCACTGTCACCTAGCCACTTGTATTGTAGTCTCTTTTCTCTCTACCCCATCATATACAAACTTTCATGAGAGGGTCACATCTATTTCATCTACTATGTCTCTTAAAAGTAGAAATTGCACAGTGTTGCAGATAAGAGCAGGGTCTCTGGAGTCAGAGTTTGAGTCCTGGCTTACCGCTTACTATCTGTGTGACTTTGGGCAAGTTATTTAACTCTCTGAGCCTCAGTTTCCTCAATTTCTCATTTGTAAAATGAGACAAATAATAAGAGTTCCCACCTCAGAGGGTTATAAGAATAAAATGAAATGTAATACATTTCAAGTGCCTGGCAGAGAAGCAATACATGCGTTAGTTGTGATGGTGGTAGTGGTGATTATCACCATTATTATATTTAAAGAAAAAAATTTATTCTGAGCATTCTGGTCTATATAATTTCTAGGACTCATTCTTGGAAGTTCTCTGATTTTATATTCTTAAGTTTTACTTTGTGGCTTACAGATGACCTATTTTTGTGAAAATAAAATTATCAAATTATGAAATTCTTGCTTAATGTTCCTTTATTTTGCAGCCAGTGGTGGTTGGCAGGAACCTGAAAATCCTCACATTCAACAAGTAAGTAAAGGTCATCAGAGAGTCTGAAATAAGAAAAGATGGAGAGAAAAACTGAAGATTTTCCATTTTATCAGTAATATGGCCTATGCTTAGAAATCCATGATGTGTATTTTGGTGTCTATTACACATAAAAAGTGCTTCTCACTGTAAGACATTAAATCGCAATGGAAATTTCTTCCATTAAATTAACAGAGAAACCTAGATGAAGTTTTAGTTCTGTATTCAAGTTGTGAATCGGTAAAAGGAAACAGTATGTTTTTGTTTCTCGCATAACCTGCCAACTAATTTGTTTTCAAATACTCTTGGAACTATCATCAATATATAGATAACTTAACTCCTGGAAACACCACTAATTTAGAGGATGCCCTTGGACTTGACAGTGGTTGCTTATAGAATCGTGACTTGAACATCCTTTAACAGTTCATAGTGACTTCATCTCTGTAGTATACACTACAGATGATTTTTTTGCCCTTGGAATGAGAATATGAGAAAGATAATTAAGTACTATTGAAATAAATGTATGTATAATCAAGGTGCAAATTAAACAACAATTTATAATTATCTCCTTATGACATCAGCAAAAATTAGAAATACTGAAAATATCCTGGATGACGGTATGGGGAATTAGACCTTTTGTTACATATACTATTGTTGGTGTAAATTAGTACAGATTTCTTAAGCTTTCAGCAGTGTCTACTTCCTGGACTCTGCCCAACGGAAATATTTATGCATGAAAATATATATATTCATTCATCATTTACTATGCCCCTAAGACCAATAGAAGATGCTCAGTGAATAACTGTTAAATTCATGAAAAACGAGCTTGTTCATGAGGTCTATTAGCTTCATATTTATTTTATAGACAATGAAATCTGTTCACTCAGCAAATTTAGAACAGTCCTAGATTCAGAAGTCACCAAGTCTGAGTTATAACTATGGAATTTATCCCATGGAATTTGGCTAATTCCTTGAATGTTCAGCAGACATTCGAGAACTATTAGTTTTTAGATTTTCTTTCTTTGTTTTATTTTTTTGGTTCTGAAGAGAAAAATGCTTTGGTATTACTATCAGCCATTAAAAAAAAAAAAACAGAAAAGACATAAAGGCAGAGTATCCTAAGTACCTAGAAAAAGGTAATCAAGCAAGAAACTGAATAAAATCTACGCATAACAATAGAACAGAAAACAACAAATTAATTCTAAGTCTCTCTGGGTGCTGAAAACAAGTGAGTAAATACTGGCAATGCTACAGAATATTTGACAACCATAAGCCTTAATTTATTCTTTTAAAAGAAAAAAAATCAGGCCATTTTATCTCAGCAGTATTTGCCAATGTGTGCTCTATGGAACATTCTCTGTGATGGTTCCACAGTCAAGTAGTTTGGGCTGAATGCATTTTCAACTGCAATTAACATATGTGACAGTGAAGGAACTGGTTCCATGTGTTTAACCCAGTGCTTTCCAAACTTATTATTCACCTCACTTTAAATCCAGTTAATACTTAGAGAAAGTAACATTCCCCCAAACACCCTTTGGAAAACACTTGTGTACATAGCAAGAGACAGAGAGTGGATAAAAGGGAAAAAGTCTATCCCAAGAGTGGATACATACTAGTAGGTCTCTAATCAAATGTAAGTGTAAAGCTTTTCTAATAGCGCACTCTCTCATTACTGCCTTCGATTCTGCAACTTGAAATATTTCTGTGTCTCCTAAAATCAAGATAAGTTAGACCATAAGGAGGACTATAGATGACTGTCCTCTGCAAAATGAAATTAAGCTAGTTTGCTATAAAGTTAGAAATTCCAACAGCTTTAATAATACAGTTTCCATTGTCAACCTCATCTTTTAATAGATACATAGCCCCCAGCAACCTCCTAGTCCGTTTTTCGCATGCTTTGTACAAAATGTGCTCAGAATTTCTTTTTCTCCCTCGCTGCTCTAACTTGGTATGACATTGTCTATTTCAAACACACAGCTAATGACATTTCTGGGGATTTAGAGGTAGTAGATACAGAAAGACCTACAGAAAAAGTGATAGTCATCAAGTTCTTAGTTTCCCATGATTAAGCTGACATTTTTAAAAACTTGATGTTATGGACTGAATTTTTGTATCCCCACAAAACTCTTATGCTGAACCCTCATTGTAATATTAGGGTGTGAATCCTTCGGGGGGTGATTAGAATCAGATCAGATCATGAGAAGAGCCTTCATGAATAGGATGAGTGCCTTCATAACAGTCTTGAGGGAGCTTGCTTCCTCTCTCTGCTTTCCACCAGGTGAGGATACAATGAGAAAATGGCAGCCTGCCATCCAAAGTGGGTCCTCATCAGAACTCAACCATGCTGACACCCTCTTCTTGGAGTTCTAGCCTCTAGAACTGTGAGAAATAAATTTCTGTTTTTTACAAGCCACCCAATTTATGGTACTCTTATTACAGCAGCCTGAACTAAGTCACTTAGTAACATGATCTAAAAATATATTAAGAAAAAATATTTATAAATCATAACTTTTATAGAATATTTTAGCATTTTCCAAGAAGTTTTAAATGTATAAAGCATCAATAATAGAGTTCCTTTAAGTCCCAAATTTTCTTGGGAATTTTGTCAAGGCATGCTCGATATTTATTAAGCATTTTCAATATCACGAAATGTACTAGTGATGTAAAAATTCAAGGGCTGCCCTATGGAAATTCACAGTTAAATGGTTAAAAACAAAAGTGGTTAAATAACTGAAAGACTGTGTAATGCATGTCCTAATAAGATAAAATCACATAGGTTAGCATCATGAGACAAAGTGATTAGCCAAGCTTAGAAAGCAGAGGAAGGCTATTTCACAGAGAAGATGCTCGACTTAGGTCTTAGAGGATCATTAGGTGTTTGCTGGATGGACATACTGGAGAAGGCCATGCCAAGCACTGGAAATCATAGGAGATACTTGAAACAATCTAGTCAGTTCAAGGAACTGTGAGGCAATGAGTGGTGCTGGTTATTAAGAGGCAAGAAGAGAGAAGGAAGCAGGGGGTGATACAGTTCTACCTACTCTACCCCAGAATGCAATCATAATTTTAACCATTTTTAAGCTATTTCACATCTGTCAACCAAGACTATTTTATCCTCATTTAAAAGATAAATTGAATGTGAAAAGAAGACTTTATAGAGTTTTTATAATAGCGCATTAATACCAGAACTCACTTGTCTTTTACTTACAATTCTTCCTACTGGACAACACAAGCTTCTGAGTAAAACTAGAATTCACTTCTACCAAAAATTCATATCTACTAAGAATGTTTTAACTTTTCTGACACAAAATTGCAAATGGCTGTTTGCAAGGAACAACAAAGTTCCCATCAACTGAGACGGAAATAAAGCAACAGGCCAGCCCACAGCTCCCCTAAACTTTTCTGTTGAACTGCAAACCACAGTCACCGTGTTCCAATCTGAATTGATGGAGGCCCTCCCACAATATCATGGGTCAGTCTGATCAAAAAAGAACAGTTGTCAGTGGATCCATTAAGATTCTTTGATTGCAAGTAAAATACACAGAACCATTATTATAAGGCAGAAAGGAATGTATTGGAGGGACGCGGGTCAAATCATAGAAATGAAGGAAAAGCTAAGGCCCTTCTGAGAGGGCTCAGCTGGAACGGTTTCAGAAACCATGATTCACAGAACTCAGATCAGTCTCCTTCAGGAGCCCTCTGCAGAAAACAAACAAACAAACAAAAACTGCAGCTATTTTAGATCTTTCTCATTTTCTCATTCCCCTTAAGACTCAAAATCTAGTGACAAAGGACCTGTATCCCTAGTTTGTATTCCTTATCTACCTCTTAGCCAAGGGAAGGCACGGCACCGGAACAAGTACGATGAGGGAAGGATACTTTCCCTAAGCCAAGCAGGATGGTGATACCAACCTGAGAGAGGAGATGCTATGCAGACAAAATCAATAAAGGCCCACCACAGTCCAATATCATTTTTCTGCAAACAGTATCACACACCCGAAAATTTATAAATAATCCTGTACTTAGTCACTGAATTTTACACCCTGTACACATCCAAATGGGATGAGCCAAAGGAGGTATTACAAGACAGGGAGGCAGGAGAGCAGAGAAGTGAAGAGCAAGATCTCTACGAAGGCAAACTGCAGGACCAAATCTCAGTTCCACCATTTACCAGTGGTGAGAATTTAGCCAAGCTTCTTAACTTCTTTGTGCCTCAGTTATCATCTATAAAATTAGGATGATAATATCAGATGGAGGTTGTATTAGGATGCTACCATAGTGTTGTTGCAAAGAAATATGAGCTAAAGCATTTGATGCATTTAATGCTAATCTGGCATCCTATAAGCACTCAATAAACATTAGTTATTGTCATCTAGTTGTGACTTTAATAGATAATTCTTTCCTTTAAAAATTTATTGTTTTCTCTAGATCCTCTTATATCATAATAGAAATTCAGGGTGAGAAACATCTTTGCTTTTCTTCATGTCTTGTTTCTCTCCTACCTAAAAAGAAGAGTCAAGACTCCATTTAGATTTCAAACTAATGTTCTGTGGCAATTGTTCAGCACTGGTATGTAACGTCAATGATTTTTTTTTTTTTTTGATTAGTACATAGCTAAGGTTAATTGAGGTGCCACTTTCAAAATACATCTGCTCTGAGCAACATAAAAGGATTATTTAAGAGGGCACAGGACATAGGACACACCCTGATATTAAAAGGCCTAGCAACTAAAATTAATTTTACAAGCTCCCACACACACCAATTTTCATTGACTCTGAAGAGTCTATCTAAATTACTTTTTTTCTCCCCCTTGTTCAGGGAGGTCTAAAAAAATGAATAGGAAGAAGAAAACTCCTTTCATTTGCAAACCAATGCACAGATACTACCTGCACCTTTTGAGCATTTAAAGAACATGACTTTGCTCTTTTGTTGTTTCTTCTCTGTTTTTCTCTGCAGAGTTGATTGACAATGGTAACAGCACAAAAATAAAATACCTATTTCCCCTTATCAAGTTTCATGTTTTTAAATTATCTTGGATAGTCTTAATCTGTAAATACTTATGTATGAGAACAGACACCTTGAAATTTCCTAAGAGTAGCTTTCTCTGTTTTTTAATCAAAAAACTTATCTTCGAAATAAGTAAATTGGAGGAATATTTCTAATTTTTGAAAAACTTTATGGCTCTGAAATGCCTATTTTTGTTAATTTGTTCAAAGTTTAAAATAGAGAACAAAGTTGTAAAGTAGACTAGATGGTTTTTCTTCAATTACATTCCTGGAATAGACATTTTAAATAAACTTCGAGCTAACAAATTGTTGGTCAAAATGCTCTTAAAAATATTTCAAAGTCCAAAATTGTCTTTATCTTACACTTGTTTAGGAATTTATCTCCATTAAATTATTCAAATTATTGTTCAAAAGTAACTACATCCTTTTGACTCTTAAATGGTCCTGTTGGCTCATAATTTTAAAGCACACTTTTACTATTAAATTCTTTTTAAAAATTCTTTAAAAAATTCTTTAAATTGGCTGAATGCTACTTACATATTACATATTCCAAAGATTAACCCAGATATTAAAGAAGGGAACATTTTCAGTTCTAAGACGGTAGTACCTACATAGGACATCTCTAGATAATATAGAAGTCTCTAGAAATAGGCAAATTGCCCCATATTATAGGAAAAGGGAAACAAAAAGATGACAAAATTTTAGATATCATAATATGACATGATATTTGCTTGGCGTAGATTTTGCCCTATTCTCTGATCTTCTTCACTTAGGCTTACAATTTAAAAGAGAAAAAGTAATGGGGGAGTTTAAACAGGTGTCTGTGATGTAGATCCTCCAAACTTCTCAAAAAAAAAAAAAATTCTCCTGAACATTCACACATAATAACAACTAAAATAGAACTTAGAATAAAGACAAACAGATACGTTATTGCCAAATCCAGTAGGAATTTCTCAGGACATGACAGTTTATGAAACTGGATAAAGAAAAATAAATCCTTTACCCACGCTTTGGTTCATCACACAGCACAACCCCGAGAACAGACAGGAAAGCATTTCTCTTCTCTGCCTCATTAGTCAGAGGCCAGAGGAATGCAGGATCTGTACCAAAAAGAAAACTGGGTGGGCACTCATCTACTAAGAGAGGGCTACTCAGAGGTGGACGGACTAAATCCATCATTTTCACTGTAAGTGTCCTTGCCACAGGCATCTTTGCCACAAGCCTTTTTGCTGCAAACATTTTGCTATATAACTAATTGGCCGTAAAGTAATTTTGCCGTAAAACAGATGAAATAATTGGTTGACAGTTGAGGTTTTTGGTTTTGTTGGTTGGCTTCATTTCTCTATTATGAGTTAATCAACTGCTGTAAAAAAAAAAAAAGATAAAATAACAGGTTGACAATGGAGGGGGGTGTATTTGGTTTTTGGTTTAATTTCTCCATTGACGAATCAACCTCCTTCAGCTGACTATATTTAAGCTAGTTGTCAGTTTGGTTTCATTTCTCCATTGACAAAGTTCTCGAAGTTACTCTCATTTTTATATTATACATATATCTTATCCCTCATTATGGTCTACATAGTGACAAGCAGACATGGTTATGGTCTTATAGTAGCTAGCATTTCCTTCGTATGATGATGATTTGCCCTAAGAGTTGATTTTTTATTTCAAAACACATTACATTGGGAGGAGAAAGTGAGGCCAAGGGCCAACTTTGAGAGTACAGTGTTGAACCCACATTTTCCATACAACAAAGTCCTTAGGTACAATCCACAAAATAAAATCAGTTATTTATACACTATTGCCATGAATCTACACACATTTTAAATTTATTCGAATATTTTGTATTTCGCAATAGTATTTTTAATTTTGTTAAATCCTTTATAATGCCCCTCTTTTACTTTTTGTAATTTTATGTTTTTTACAGCCAATTAGTTGTGTGGTAAAAATGTTTATGACAAAATGTTTGTGGCAAAGATGTCTACAGCAAAGATGTTTACAGCCCAAGTACCTGGAACCAGAAAGAATACTATCTCCTTCACCCTCTCTTTCCTGGACCTTCAGATTTTTATGGTTGTCTGATTTCCATCCGCCCCTTTGACAGTATTAAAAGAATTCCACCACTGTGTGTTGTATTAGTTTCCTAGGACTGCAATAACAAATCAAAACAAATCAGATGCCTTAGATAACAGTTCTGGAGTCTAGAAGTCTGAAATCAAGGTGTAGACAAGCCCACATTCTCTCTGAAGGCCCTAGTTTGTTGATCCTTCCTTACCTCTTCCTAGCTTCTGGTGGTTGCCTGCAAGTCTGGTTACTTGGCTTGCAGCTACATCACTCCAGTCTTTTCCTCCATCATCACCTCCCTGTGTATCTGTGTCCATATTTCCCTCTTATAAGGACACTAGTCATTAGAGTAAAGTCCACTCTAATCAAATTTCTCAGCTTAACTGAATTATATCAGACCCTATTTCCAAACAAGATTACGTTCACAGATACTGGGAGTTAGGACCTCAACAGAGCTTTGGAGGGGACACATTCCAACCTACAACAGTTGTATTCCTGTGTGAGACAGTGCCCTGCTGCCCTGCACTGCAGGGGAAGGAGTCAAATTGTCCCACTTTCTGCCTAAGCACATGGCTTGATCCCAGCCAACCGGATACTCCACTCCATATATTACAGTTTAACCAAGTGTCACAAAGCATGAAAGATATTTAAATTTAAGTCCCAAATGAAGGAATGATGCTCTCTGGCATCCCAATACTTATATAATTTTCTAATTTCTTTCAAAATATTAAATCCCCTTTAACTTAAAATAGCCAGAATTGTGTTTGTTATTTGGGAAGGACAACTCTCAAAAATATAAATAGGAGAAATAGAAGGAGGGATGGCAGAGATATATCTCCCCTAGAAGGTAGAGTCTCTGCAAGAAAAGAATGTGGTCTTAGAAAGTTAACAAAAGGAAGAGCTTGAAAGAAGTATGTACTGCAGTATGTACATGGAATCAGTTCAAAATGTTAAGATTCCAGGCAGTAGGGTTTAAGAATCTCTGTATTTTAATTTGTAAAGCATTGGGAGATGAGCTATTTTCTTATAGTTGGTTTGATACAAGAATTTAACAAGCAGAGAATCATAGGAAATGCACACAAACCTCTGCTAGGAAACACTGAATCAGGATAAATATCTCCTAATTTTGGAGATGGATGGATAGGTAGGTAGGTAGGGAGATAGATAGACAGACAGACAGAAGACAGACAGACAGACAGACAGATAGATAGATAGACAGACAGACAGACAGACAGAATGATGGAATCTGCAGAAAAATAAGAGAATATTATACTGAAAAATTAGAAGATCATGACATTGAAGGTGATTTACTAATAGAAACAAAAGGGAAAAACAATAGACTTCTCAATAGAATGTCAGAATATCTAACTTTCATTAAAGAGCAGAAAATCAAATGTGAAGTAGACTGAGTAGAAAAACAATAGCATAATGATGTGAAAATATAAGTGACTGAAATAAATTAGTGAAAGTAAAATAAAAGAATAAAAGAATGCAATGAAGTATTAAAGAACAGAATTGGCAATAGTGTGAAAATTGGGCATGGAGCTATGTTGGTTTTGGTTTGACTTGGCTAGGTTTTCTATTGAACTAAAGGTAACTACCTACCAGGTTAAAAGGTAAATCAAGCAAATCAAGGATGGAATACTAAGGATTGCTGGTTACTATTCCTAAATCCCACAGTTACCATGCATCTCTTAACAGAGAGAGATGTCTTCCACAATTAAAGCAGAATTAAGTGAGAAAAAAAAAATGTTTTCGTTTCCTGAACCATTATAAACTGTCATATAAATGGATATTTATCTGAAACTTTAAATGAATAGCATAAGGTTTTTAGATCTAAATCTTTTAACAAGTCAGTTTAGAAAGATGAACCTAACTGAACACAAATTTGAACAGAAAGGGATAAGCTATACCTCAACCTACTCATAGAAACATCTTACTTTCTTTCCCCCTTGTATTACCTTGTTTGTAAAATGGAAACTTTGGTCAAAATTTCAACTTTCCTCTAGAAAGAGCTGGACAAAAAAGCTTCCACAGTTCTCTTTCCACAAGAAAAGGGACTATAAATGGTTTGGGAGTTTGGTGGCAATCTGACATCTATACACTAATTTTCCTGTACTGAAGTTCTCAACTAGGGGTAATTTTTACTGCCAGGAGAGACTTGGCAATGTCTGGAGATATTTTTAATTCCCATGATTTTGGGCAGGGGTTGGGGTATACCACTTGCATCTAGTTATTAGAGGCCAGGGATGCTGCTATGTGCCCTATACCACAGAGAAAGCCTCCCATGACAAAGAATCCTCAAGCTAAAACTATCAATAGTGTAGCTTGCTACACTAGATGGAAATCTCTGCTTCTTCATGTTCCTGTATCATGTTCTTCCTTCCTCTTACTTATTTCCACTTCTCATCTCATGAAATAAGAAAATCAAGCAGGATCTACTTAAATTTTCCACCTCCACCTTGGTCGGTAAATTTTATCTGCATGAAAACCAGGAGCCCTGTTTGTACATATGGTACCAACGTGGCTTTGTAAGTGGCAATCTGAGTCTCACAGGAGATAGGGAGGCATATGGGCCGTAATATTTGCTGTGATAGGATCACTCTAACAGTCTGAATATTTGCTGAGCCAGAAACTTCTCCTCTCATCATGGGAAAGACTTACGGAGAGATGGGTTTGGAAAGTGGGATCAAGATTTCTATTAAGTGTGAGATATTTGTTAGACATCTAAGTGGAAATGCCAAGGATGCAGTCGGACACACGAATTGGTGAGAGCTATTTGAAACCACGTAACTGAGGACTGGGAATTGCATTAGAGGTCGGGAAAAGACAGAAGAATTGCTAAGAAAAATGAGAACCAGAAGCTGCACAAGTTAAGGGAGCTCTCTTCTGAGAGAAGAATGGGACAGACACTCAGAGAAAGAAAAGAACTGAAGGAACACTTGAGAGATGCCAAAAAAGATCTCAGTTCTTGTCTGGGATAGACATTATTTTTCCTGGCCAACATCCATTCCTAATGTCTTAGTTTAGGCTCTCTAGAAGCACAGCCTGAGAAAGGATTATTTATTGAGGTTGTACTCTCAGGAAAAAAAAGAAGTGAGGGAAGCCAGATGAGGCAAGGAAAAAAGTTAACCACGGTTGTGCTCTCTCCTGGAGCTTTGAAGTGTGATGTGTATTATTAACTTATTTCCTCTTTGAGAAAAGGGGCATCCCTTTGTCTCCTTGAACCAAACAATCCCTAGATGCCAGCTATGGTTAACTTTCTGGATGAGCTACTTCCTTTGGCTGAAGGCAATTATCTAGAGAAAGGGGAAGCACTGAACTGGTAGCAGCCAACACTCATAGCATCCCGGGATGGATGCCCCAGCTTGGTAAAGGGATCTGGGAGAGGCACAAAGAGCATCTACTGAAACTTATTCTGTTAACAGAACTCAGAATTCCTTTAGGGAACCACTCTCCCCCTACTTCAACTTCTTCTGGTGGGGTAAACTTTACTCCCTTCACTCCCACTCCAGTGATTAATTGACATGAGATACAGGGTTGGAATTATGGTTTAGGTACCAGCTCACGACCCAATATGAAACGGTGAGGGCCAGACTCAATTTTTTTTGCAAAAAGTATTAAGAAAAAAAATGACTCTTTCACTAGGGTTGCTAAGATCTGAGGATGTAAAGTGAAGCTGCAACTGTACCACCAGGAGGAAGGAGCCTACCTAAGAATGAAGCCACCTCAGCTTAGGAACAAAGACAAACTCCTGACACTATGCACCTGGACACAAACCCATTGATTCATCCAGGCTTTTCAGAATTGTGAAACAATCCCTCTTGTCATTTAGCCAGCCTGAGTTGAGTTTCTGTGCTTTCTACGTACCTTGAAGACTTGCTGTATTGCATAAAACTGACTCCTCTATGATTCCCCTCTATTGTTGACAGTAAATTCCTGAAGCAAATTGAACAGTTTTCTTTTCCCTGCAACCAAACATGTTCTAAGGCCCATATAATACAACAGCTTAAAAATTTAAAAATTATAATATAACTAAGTGAACAATCTCAAAATATCACCAAACATACTTTGATCATTCCTGGAAGGCTTAGAAGGCCCTTCAGAATAATCCGATGCTTTCTCACACCAAATATCACTACAAGATATGTTCCATTTGACATAAATATTAGAAGGAGAAAAACAGATTTTATTGACATTTATAAAAAATCCTTTGCTGACTAAGAAGGCAATATTAGAAATATAGATTGTGTTGCACTTTGATTATCTGTGGCCTTTTGCCTAATTTAATGAAGAATATGCTATAAGAAATCAGTTATTTCTGATATCAGGATTATAAAATGTTAGTTAGAAATCACATTTCCTCTACTTAACTCATTGTTCACAAACACTTATCAAAATTTTGCTAACATATACTGATCCAGCACAAATGTAGGGAGTAAATACATCATAACTGACTTTGCCGAAAACCTGACTTTCATTTAAACCCTTATTCATACCTGTGATTGTTTCTTTCTAATATTAGGGTTTCAATATATAGTTCTTCTTTGACCTCTAAAAGGTCATGCTCATTCACAGTGATTTCAAACCTGTTCAGTTATAGCAGAGACTGAATACTAAGTCCCTTGCACAAGCCTCCTTCCTGCTACAGGTTCATGGGTGTTTGGGGCATTAAGCTATTGCTAACACTAGAACAATTAACTTTTTAAAAAAGAGAGATCAATGGGAAAAAATGAATCATAAAGATTCTTAACAGATATTTATTACCAAAAAAAACCCAATAATCTTAAACATCCAGACAAATGCTTATGAATGCCAATTAGAAAGATAATGTACAGAGAGATTAAAAGGTTACTGGGAAAATTGTGATGATGGATTTGTTTTTGTGCCTTTTTAAAAAATTATTATTAATATGACATCATCCAGTAACAAGAGTCCTTGTCCCTCTGCATTTTGTAGCTACAGGAGAACCTTAGATGAGATGAATTTTCTTTGGTTTCATCTCCCCACAATCCTGTGAGCTCCTCTGGGAGCAATGTCAATTATACCCTCGTCAATGCAAATGGCATTTTAAAGAGTTTGTACAGCAGACAGAGAATGTTAATGCTTCTCAGAAGTGCCGATGTGCACTGCAGACTTTCCCCTAAAGCCTGCGGCCTGTCACATGTCTTTATTTATTCAGATCTAATCCTATCAACCAAGAGGACAGGCCACTGGCTTGCTCTCTGCCTTTGTCACTCAAACTTACCCATTAAAAACAATCTACTTTCTAAAGTGAAATTCAAGTTTGGCAGCCAAAAGATAAACTCCTATATACAGAGCCTGATAATGAGGAGCCTGCTGGCTTTCTTGCTTGATGGGTTATTCTTATTAAGATAAAATGCATTCCAAAAATGACTCAGAAACATGAAAATCAACTCGTTCATAAAAAGTTATGGGAGCTTAGACTTTCAAATTAAGGGAAAAAACGTGATGGACATGAACTCAAACACAGTAAAAACGTGTTGCCACTAGAAAGTCCTCTTTCAGTTGTTTTCTAATGTTGTAGTATTACAAAGAAGAATCTCATAATTGTGTTATCATGAGAATTTAGATGGTTTGGTGATTGAATCATCTCTACTAAGCTTTCATATAATGAATGCTTAATCTGTGGTAATGAATAAAGCCTATAAGTAAATAATTACCTTATGTTGATGGAGCACCTAGCACTCTGGGCTAAGCATGACGAAGGGCATAAGAAAGTGTAAGATAAAACAGGTCTTGCTCCAAAGAAGTAACAGCGTATAAGAGAAGGCACAATAACCATAATTCAAGAGAACCCATAAAGCAGAATGTCACAACCAAGGAAATTCGGGCACATAGTAATCCTATAGAAATTCAAAAATCAATAAGACACAGGAACAGCCCATACTAAGACTGGTTGATGAGTCTTAAGTCTTAGGATATTGACTTTATTCTCCAGGTAATGAAGATCTAAAGAATCTTTGAGCAAATAGGTGACATGGTGAAGCACTGAAGGAAGGTAATACTGTTAGGACTATACATATTGAACTAGAAAGAGAATTTACGAACTGATGGTGCTTGAAATGATTTTAGGTGGTGCATGAATATGGGATTAAATAAATGTATTGAATTGCACAGTGAAAATATGTTTTAGGTTCATTTTCATCTTTAGAAGATTTAAGAGACAAAATTTTTGGTTTGGTACTAATACAATTTTAACACCTCTGTAACACTTTCATTTTAACGAAGAGAGCAAGCAACCACATTCACTTAAAATTAAATAAAATTGTCTTTATTAAATGTGCATTTACTTTTATAGTTATCATCTATTTATGGAAAGTGACATTCATTTCCTATTTCTGTAAGTAGAAATAAGTACTATAAAGCTATTTAAAATAAAATAAAAATAGTTAATTTAAGGGGGAAATTAAGTATACAATAGTATATGTGTTATGCACATATGGTAAAAGTCAAGAAATAGAATGCAATTGGGTTAAGTTTGAAAAACACAGACCTAAATTAGAATTTAAATGATCCACTAAATATTTTTTTTAATATTTGTATATGTGGGAAAAAAGTTTGTTTCAAATATGTTTACCATAACATTGTTGTTATACAGAAATATTGTAAAAAAATAAATGTTTCTAAAGAGAGAAGTTAAGTAAAATATGGCACCACTATTCTAGAATACTATGTAGCTGCTCAAAGAATGGTGAAGAACTACATGTACTTATGTGGAAAGATCACCAAGTTTTAAAAAAAACAGGCAAACAAAACAACTCATAAAACCATACATTTAGTATGATCCCAATTATTTTTTGAAGTGTGCACACATGTAAGTATATGTAAATGCACATGGGGACTGAAAAATGATCAAATAGTTACTGCCGTCCACCTCTGGAGAAGTGAATATGGAGTCCAGGACAGCGGGGAGAGAAGATAGCCACATTTTCTTTGATATAGTGATGAATCATTTTAATCTAAAATTCACATATTTTTTTAATTGTTGTAATTTTTAGAATACTGAAGAAAACAAGGGAGACCTTCAGGCAAATTTCCAATTACTGTACTCCCTCTCAAAACTAC
This sequence comes from Pteropus medius, assembly GCF_902729225.1. Taxonomy (NCBI): domain Eukaryota; kingdom Metazoa; phylum Chordata; class Mammalia; order Chiroptera; family Pteropodidae; genus Pteropus; species Pteropus medius. The sequence continues at coordinate 4,212,168 of NW_024340699.1, forward strand.
ACTAGAACATCAGAAAAGAACATTTTAAAGGGCACAGAAAGGACAAAGAAAAAAGAGATGACTGCAGCAACATCTTGAAAGCTCAATGAGTGGTAGAGTCTAAAGAGAAAAATCTAAAGAAAGCATGCTCCTGAACCAGCAGTGCAAGAAGCCAAGAAGAAACGCAGCAGGCTCTGCAGAATCTGCAAGGGCTCTGGAATATGCAACATCAGACCCCCTGGGAATGGACATGCAAGTAAAATTAAAGGCAAGAGAACTGTTTGAAAGACTATGACAGAAGGAGTTAGAGAATCTGGAGAACGAGTTACACCCCGGATCTCTTCTCTACTTCATGCAAACAGTCTGTACATCATCTCTGCCCCAACAGGATAAAAGAGGCCTTCTCCTCTAGAGGACGTAAGTTTACTCACTAGTTAGGAGAGCAAAAGGCACAGTTAAAGGTGGAAATAATATATGAGGAAAGGGGATTCTCCATCAGAAATTCCCTCCATGAAGACCATTAAGATCCCACTGTAATGGTGTTTTCTTAATTTTAGCAAGGTAATACATCCACGTGGCTTTAAGTGACAATCGGATGTTGGGGTCGAGACTGGGCCGTTTGGTCAGGGAGCAGCCCACTGTCAGCATACCCTCTTGTCTAAGGGTATAAGCCTGGCCTCAGTATTCTGAAAGCATTTCAGGACAATAGGGACAGGAGATCTCACCGTTCAAGTTGCAGACATTCAGTCTCTCACCATGATCCCCAGCTGTACAAACCTCTCCTTTTTGAACTTCCTGTTTTCTCCCCGAATGAAAAAGTAGCAGTTTCCAGGCTACGAGAAGTGAGAGGGGTGATGTGGGGCTCTGCATGCTCATTACACAAAAGTTCAACAAATCCCCATTTTCCACCTTTTGCCATGCCTCATTTTTATCTCCAATTCCTAAACCTTTCCAGATTCGAGGACATAATTTTTCTTTTCTCTCATTAGCTTCATCTACTTCAAACTTTAGGTTGAACTTTCCCAGGCTGGCCAATTGAGTTTCTAGTATTCTATCTGCTTTCAGTTTCCAAAATATTGTAGATGTCTTTCCTGTTGTTGATGTTGTCCCTTAAGTTACATTTCTTAAACGAATACATCCTTTTTATTCATTTTGGGAGGTTTAGAAAGGTGCAGGAATACATGTATATGTTTAATCCTCCGCATTTAACTAGAAGTCCTTTTACAGTGTCCTTAAGCCAATGTCAATGTGCCCTTCCAGGAGATTAGCTGTATGTCTGCATTGAGAAGAGAAAACTGTATTATGTCCTAAAATCTCCTGTTAAAAGTCTCTTTCTTTAGAAATCATGTATCTTTGCTTTTCATGATTTTCTAAAACAACAGTGATCTAAATATGGAAAAAGAATGTATGAGTAGGTGTCACCAAAGGTCCATTATTTCTGCCCTAAATAATAAAGAAGGCAGAAAATTCACTTCCCATCAAACACACACACACACACACACACACACACACACACACACACACACACACACACACACACACACACACACGCACTGCCTCCGAGATGCAGGCTTTGTCAAAATCACAGAAGGAAGTGGGATTGCTAGAAATCCATCTCCATTTACTTGTCCATGTCCCTTCTATGAGAATCACATCAGGTCAGGAGCAAAGATTTTTCAAAAAGTTTTAAAAATCTCACTTTCAGGAAATTACAGGTGCTGTATGAGAAATATCTGAGGACTGACTCGGTACTGTTTCAGACAGAAAGTAAATGGAGACCAAAACTCTCTGATGGGTCTCTGTCTCGTGATGTCTTACAATTTGCATTCCATTTGGGATCAGAAAGGATTTAAGTAAGACTTACTCCAGTGAAGGGGCAGCCCTAGTCCAAACTAAGGGATAGATTGAAGAGTTTCCTCAATATTATTTCTGATGTATTGATCTTGCTCCTACTAGATGCCTAGGAGTCAGTCCGTTACTACAGTACATACTGCCATAGTATAATATACTATTGATAACACTGACCATCAAGTTTTCGTCCCTTCTTTCCACTTTGCATCCTGGTTCCTGGTTCTTAAATCCAATTGCTAATATCCCAGGTTTCCCTATTTCTACATCAAATTCCTGGCTCACAGACCTCAGGCTGCCTCCGAACACTGATCGATCTGAGATCTTACACTGCCCCTACAACCAATACCATCAGCTCTATTAGTACTGATCTTATTCTTTCTCTCCTTTTTCTGATTCATACTTAACAAGTGTTAACCTGTTGCCAGCCATGTCTGTGACATCATCATTCTTGGTCAAAAATCTCTGATGTCACTTTAGTTATCACAGATAAAATCCACTGTACACAGCGTATAAATAAATCCATGCACAAAACATTTTTACCTAAAAATTACTCAAACAGGTGATACCACTTCTTAACCAGCTTCTTTTTCACCAGATATCTACCTAAATATTACTCTGAGGTATCCCCTTAAGGCTTGTTCAATCATGTGTCACCCTTTCTAATAGTCTCACCTAATATTTTGTTAAATCATGTGTCACCCTTTCTAATAGTCTCACCTAATATTTTGAGTTTTCTTTCACCCCTCCTTTACTCTTCCTCTCAGTTTTACACGTAATTGTGTACTGTTTTACATTGCTATTGACGCTTTCTGATTAAAGGTCAAAGAGATGAGTTTGATGAGAGTAAATGATAGATAAAGAGAAGAGAGAATGGTGAGTCAAGCTAGGAATTACACATATTCCTGACCAACGAAACAGAGCAATTGGGACAAAAGTAATTATTAATGTACATTGTGACAGTTATGTAATCTTGTTATAAAAGAGAAAAATTACACTATGAAGTTAAGTCATGACTCTATGATGACTCTTCCCAACTTATTTACAACTAAAGATCTGGACATTATGAAATCAGAATAGCTTAATTCTGTATTTCCTCTTATTTTTTCTATCAGTTTTACTAATTGCTAACGAACCCTTCCACCCACACACCCATCGTCTTCTTGGCCCTAGGGACCTAGATTTCCTTCTAGCATTGAAGTTATGCCACTTGGATGTTCAGAGGCAAGAGACCTATCTTAGATTACAAAATTATGAGAAAAAAACACCCTTAGGTACTGTTTGCCATGTGTGTCAAAAGAAATGCAACTTAAAAATTTGTGATTCCTCAAGATTAGGAAAAGGTGTTTCAGTAATCCACATATAATTGGTTAACATACTCTTTTCAAACATCATATTGTCTCATGATATGGATAGTAAAATTCCCCTAGGTCACTAAGAATGAGTTTACTATATTTTCTAGGTAAACTCAATACCTATAAAAGGCCACAGAGGAAGATTTCTGATGTTAACATGTTAATAAAGACGTAATCAAAGGAAATGTTTATTTGTTGAAAAAAAAAAAAGGGCTGAGCATGCAATATGAATGCATTCGCCCATGTCCCAGGAGAAATCAAAAAGGAGAGACTCAGATCCAGGCATGTAATAATGACCAATATTTTTGCTTATAAGAATAAAGAAAACATCCTAACATCATTCAGGTGGGAGAAAAGAACAGATGACCAACAAGAAATAGAAACAAGATTGGCTCTTGACTTAATATTAAATTGTATTTTGAAGGAAAAATCCAGCGACCCAATAACTTGCTATCCAGATCACTTCTCTTAAATGTATAAAGTTATGGTCAAGTGCACAAAATCTCCAAAAATAAACAAACAAAAAATCCTACTTGATGATATACTCAGGCCAACTGAAAGATAAGTCAAAATTAGAAACTACTGACAAAGACATGAAATAAAATTGATCTCCATACTGAATTTGCACCAAACATTGGGAATCTGGTTTGATTATGTGTTATACACTGCATTCAAGGATAAAAACTGACTCTATAGTGCCTTGCTCCACTCATCTGTGTGTCTCTTTTTCTTCATTCCAGAAAATATATTTTTTCAGCTTTCTAAGAAATGCAGCAAAAAAGGCTGGAGACTGTGAATCATCTTCCCCAAAACTTTATAGCAATTTCTGGCAATCTACAGCAAAAAGAATGACATTAAGCACTTAAACAATTTGTTCAACCTAATAAACTTGTTATCTTCCAAAAGAAATAGAAACCACAATTCTAGTGCCAAGGCTTTTTAAAAATATATAAATAATAGGAAAGTTAGAAATATAATGGAAAATCACTGATCATTGTCCAAAGGAGAAATTACAGGGTCTAGGGGAAAATGTGTTATATCTATTCTCCAAAACTTCTAATATGATGTTTATATAGCCATTTAAGCAAGGAAAAGATCTATTACTAAAATTATTAAACTTCGGATACTGGCCACAAGTACTTAATTTGGGAACTTCTGTTGTTATTTAACATGAAGCTACCCAACATAATTGGAAAGCATTGTACTACAGAAAATAATTCTCATTTGTGAGAGAAAACTCAATTTATTTTCAATAGCAGTGTTCCTTTCACTGACTTTAAGGGGAAAAGATGCCATGTGGATTGTCCAGACAGATGTGTTCATATCATATCTCAAGCTATTTATCAATGTTTTATAGCAAGAGGGAATCCATATTTAAGAAGTAAATTATCTGTATGTAGGTGTTTTGTTTAGTTCCCTTTTGCAGATGCCACAGCCACATACATAACTCTTGAAAAGAGTTCTTTATTTAAAAAAAAAAATTACTCTCTATCTACAGCATTTTCTCTTGCCACTCTAAGAAAGTTGTTGGCTTTGCAATGATGCTCATGCCGAGAAGGATAGGGGTATGGACAGGAGATTGAATGCGACTTGAAACCTCTGAACAGAAGAGAAGAATCCAAGAACCTCCTTCCCCTGCCCCCAGAGACCCTGAATCATATCAGAAGAACCAATAAAGAGAGACTGGAGCTGTTCCAAGGAATTGACTGTTTTAAGTAATGAAGAGTGTTCCCTGAGAAAATCTCATCTGCTCTAAAGCCATAACTTAGAACCCAAACATATTTTCATCTGAAACTTAATGGAAAAAACGCATAATATAGCAGAAAGAGTTTAAGCTTTAGAATCAGAAAGAATGGGATTCAAATCCTAACTATCCACCCCTGAGATACAATTTAGACAAGTTATTGAAAATTTCTTATCCTCTGTTTGCTCATTGGCAAAATGAGGATAATGATACCTGCCTCATAGAGTGCTTACAAAGTTTCGAGTTTACATATGTAAACCATAAAGTTACTCCATAAATAGTATTATTATGTCCCTATTCGACTTAGAAAAAAGAAGAAATTGAGGGGCTTACTATCTGAAACAAATAATAAGATCAACTTGTGAAAATTTATTATAAACTTACTATGTGTCCTTCAAAGTTCTGGGTATCATAGAGCATTTAAAAATTATGGTTTTCACCATATTAATCAAATAATAACCTTCCGAGAATCATGGACTAAACTATGAGCACTGGAAAGAGTGGAAATGGGAAATCTCTGTAGAAAGAGGCCTGAGAAGAGGGAGATGGGAGCTGAGCCTTAAAGAATGAGCAAATGAGAGCTAGAGAAAGCAAGGGAGGATAGAGTGACTACAGAGGAAATTAAGGGCATGTGTGCATGCGTGTGTGTGTATATATGTATATGACAGGGACAGAGAGAGAGGGAGGGATGGAGGGAGAAGGAAAGGGAGAGAGAGAAAGAGAAGATCTAGCAAATGATCTCAAAAAGTCTGGGAGCTTTGGGTAGAAATAAATGATAAAGATTAATTCAAAGGTCTTAGAGTTTGAAAACTGGGAACACAGCTAGGCAAAAACCCAGAAGTGTTCCAAAGAAGAAATTAAAGTTAAAATTTCTTTTAGTAGAAAGTACCTTCTTGAGAATGATCAGTCCTGCATTCTTAGCTCTAGGAATGGTCCAGGATAGTTATCAATCAGATGTCTGGATGATGGATGCAGGTAGTCTAAAAGATGGGCACCAGGAGGTCTGATCATATCTGATAGTCTGGATAGTGGATGTCAGGTGGATATATATGTGAATCCTTCAGGAGGAATCAGGCAGGCTGGATACCTGAGTCCTTCAGCAGGTAATCAGAGGGTTATCTGGCAGTCCAGATGTATATCCAGGCATTGATGCAAGACAGGAAAGTTCAAAAAAGTTTGAGGTCCCAGGCTGGTTAGAACAATCACAGTCTTTCCTTGTACCTCAACCTTCATAACGCTAATAATTTTAGCAGCTTGTTAAAGTGACTCCGTTTTATATATTACCCAACTTCACTCAGTCCCCAGACTACATGTTGAATATCTAGCTGAGTGCCAGTACTGTATTAATTGCCTTATGTAAAAATCACATTTAATCATCAGAATAACTCTGCAAGAAATTATCTCCATTTTACAGGTAAAGAAACTGAGATTAGAGAGGTTAGAACAAAATGCTATTAGTTACAGAGCCAGCATTTGAACCCAGATCTGCCCGATTCAATACTTAGGCTTTTCTCAACATCATGATTATCTAAAATATGATATATATGATCAGACTGAAGAGTCCTGTTCCTGCTGAGGAGCACTTTTATGTTCAGAGAACTATGAGCCTGTTTTGTGACAAAATTTTAAATTTTCGAAAATCCCAAGATTGAGGTAAATGTCCCATTAGCCACTCTAAAGTGTAGGAATTCAGCTCTTTTCCCCACAGGCAAAATTCGCTTAGCAGATCCAAGAACCCCTGGAAAAGACTACTATTCCCTTCACATACTAAATTCTCTTCTCACCTCCTCCTAACCCAAGTAAATATTGTTTCTCACTCAAGAAGGAATCGATTTTCATTGGTATTCATTTGAAGTAGGGAAGGTCACAGCTTAGAACATTGGAAATGTATTGTCTAAAGAGCACAGTTTGTATTTTGTTTCCTGAGAGCTCTTTAAAGGTGCCTTGGTTTAGCTGACTTTCCCTCTCCTCCTGCATCCAAGAAACATCCTCCAGGGAGAAAGTCAATTTCAAATCTTCACACTGCAGAGTTTCTGGGGCAGTCAACTGCAGAATGCAGATCAGTCTGTTTCTTCTCTTTTGAGATAAATGGAATCTGGGAAGTTTTGAAAGAGAAGTTTTTGAGCAATCCAAAGGGCCTGGGTGATGATGCTTTAATCAGACCAAGAAACAAGGTTCCAATCTGAAAGCCAACTTGACTCCAGCTGGATCTCCATTGAGTATTTATTTTATTTTCCTGGATCCCCCCCAAACTTTGCATTTGATATGTAAAGATTCTCAATTAGTCTAGTCATTAAACAGCTCCCCTTTGTAAAAGTTCCTCCACGACAGCAGGTTTGTTCTTAAAATGATGTGTATGAGAAATGAATTATTCTGCAGTTTCCTAAGAAAGAGCTCTGTAGAATCTGGAAGTGTCTAAGGTATTCTTAATTTCTCAGACACAACGTTACCTAAGAACATGGCAACTCTATATATTCTTTCCTAGTATCTCACTCTAATTTTCTTTTTTATATTGCCCATATTTTACATAAAATTGTCTGGAGAAAAAAAAAAAAAGACTGTACTTGAAGGAGCAAATGTTAGGCCAGGCTTTCTCTGCTATGACTGGTGCTGGTGAGGGTCTTGAATATTCATGCAGAATGCTTTTAAAAAAAAAAATCACATGAACTGAATATCGCTTCTTTTTCCTTTCCCCAACATTTTTCCACTCTGACTAAAATAATTCAAAACTTTGGGCTGGGCACCAAGCAGATTACATAATTTGTAACTTTCAATTGCAATGAATGGCCAGATATGAAGCTTACATGAGCTCTTCCCTAAGCGAATATCCTATAGAAATGGGAAGCTATACTGACCTGCAGCTCCATTCAGGTAGTGAGCAAATAAAAACAATCCAAGAGCCATAATCCAAAACTCCAAAAGAAGAATAAGCCTCTAGCCTTGTAAAAATAATGCTATGTATCAGCATATGTGTCAGGCCTATGGTAAATTTTTTACATACATTCTCCCATTTAACCCTATAATTCTATGAGAGGCATTATTATCGTCTACTTTTCATGAATGAGGAACTGAGGCATAGATTGTTCTCACAGTAATGTAAGTGGTAGAGTCAAGGTTTGCACCAGGGAGTCTGACACCCCCAAAATGCATTTTTTGCCACTGTGCAATCTTATTTTTCTCACTTTCTAAACTGTAAGCCCCATGAGATCAAGGACTTGATCCATCTTATCCACTTATGTACCTCCTGTCAACCAATGGTTGTTGGTTCCAATTCAATGCCAACAGGAATCCTCGATTTGGAGTATGATGAAGAAGAAAACTCTATTCAGTGCAAACGGCTCAAATGTGATACAGCACGGCTGTGAGAACAGCAGGGATGTAGAACAGCTCAGTAGCATTACAGGTCAGTTATAAAGCAGCATAGTTGTGGAACAGCAGGGCCATAAGGTGGCCCCGGGGCGAGGCAGTCTTGGGGCAAGGAGGCCCTCAGGCTAGACAGCTCTGCTCTGCTCCACTCCTCTTTGGTCCACTCCAGCAATATGTTTTTGGTGTTTCAGCTCCAGCCAGGGAAACACAATCTTGTCTTCAGTGGAAATGGAGAGTACACTCCCCCGGCCAGAAGGGGGCTGCCTGATATAGAGATAAGTCCCTGCCCTTGGTCCCTGATTAGTCCATCCTCATGCAAATAAGGATGCCAAATCCTCATAGTCTGATTGGTCCAAAAAGCATTATCCTCACTGGTCAAAGTGGAGCTGCTCTGATTGGTTGGTGAAGATGCTGCAGGAGGTAGGCAGTTCAGTGCAGGCTTCTCCCTGAAGTGCACTTTGCATGAGAGGCCCCTGGTTAGAAATGGCTGCGAGGCTATGTTTTTAAATTTCGTCCCAGTTAGCCATCAGGAGCCCTTTTTGACTGGTATTTTCTTTCTCAGGTTACACACTCCAAAAACCTAGAACAGTGTCTGGCACATAATAGGTGCCTAATAAATGTTTACTTATTTATTTTGATAATTAAATAATGAAAACATGAATAAAATTCCCAATCTAGCTTGTTCCCTTGGTCTTCAGATTTCTTGGGGGCAGAAAACAGAATACTCCCAGCGCACGAAAGAAATGACCAAGTGAATAATCCTCACCCCAGCTATTTCTCTCATGCAGACCCAGCCAATGGACACCCTCCTCGACTCCACTCCTGTGGATATTTTGTTCTTCCCTTTGCAGAACCCTAATTAGCCTCTAATGTACAATTCCCAAATATCATTATTTTTCAACATTTAACTAAATGGGATTTGAGGGCAACAAAAAGGAAATAGTTTGGCTCTCCAAGCTTACCCAGTCTTGCAGCATGAGGTCCATGGGACTCCTGCTTCAGAACCACCGAAGGTGTTTGCTGGATGCCAGGGGCCTATTTCAGACCTTCGGCTCAGTGAAAAAGCAGAGTTCAACCTCCCCCGCCTTGCTGAATGTGCTACATAAACAAGGGTAGATTATACATATAACGGCCTTTTTTTCTCCCAGTGATATCAACAGACAATTCTCACTTTTAACTTATTAAGTACAGAAGCAATACTCTAAAGATAACTTTATATGTCCCCTTAAGAAGAAACAATATCGAGATTATCTATATTGGTCTTTTTGTGACTCCTCTGAGTAAGACGAGAAATTAAGAATCTTAGAAAACTGGGCAAAGTAATTAATTATCTTAGGTGTTAGTCTACCACTAAGTGATAGGGTTGAATTTAAACTATCCAGCTCTAATATCCTATGATGGGCTGGGATCCCAAGCTTTAGCTAACTTCAGATGAGCCACAGAAAATCAAGCCTCCCAATCTTCACTGATTCCACTGCCCTAAGAGCAAGGTATGACCCTTGATTTTCAATCACACACCAGAAAATGTGGTGAGGAGGCTGTGGGTGGGAAGAGACAGAAAGTTAGGGAAAGAGACTGGCTGGTTTTGAATGCATTTGTTCATAGACAGTCTATGAATTTATAAACGAGTATGTACGGGGCTGAGAAACGGGGAGAGAGATTAAGAGAGAATATTTTAATATTTTCCTTCTGTGCATATTCAAGGGTAAAAAATAACAGTAGAATGATTTTTATCTATCTCAATATTTTTATACCTTACATAAGTCTAGATATTCTGATTTCGAAGGATCTGAAAAATTCGAGAAATACAACATAAAAATGTTATTCCTATTTTAATCTCAAAATGCTCAAGAGTTTTTGATAGGTGTACTTCCTAAGTCCAGCTCCCTCAGTTTCTTATTATGTTGCTGTTGAATTCCTGAGAGACCAAGATGTACCATGTGAATCCATAGAGGGCTTATCTGGCACTGATATTTCCAGGATGCAGCACTTCCTGTCAGTATAGTTAAAGCAACAAAGGTGTCTTAGATGCTGCCGCTAAGCTTTTTAAATTCTCCTCCATAGTTTATTGCTATCTAAATGGTGGTGCTTTGAATTTTCCTTTAGAAATGTTCCATTTAGGATATAACCTAAGGACTCCTTTCCTGTGGGAAGAATTAGGTGTGCTCCATGATTTTATTCACTTGCAAAACCAGTGAGATTTACAGACATGTTAGAGGTTAAAGGTTATTTTTACAGGACCTATCAATATGTGAAATCCCAATGTCTTACAAGATGCTATTGTTAAAATACCATTGTGCAAGGATGATTTTATAATGCAAAACAGAACCTGCTTTTCTGCAGCTACGAGAGACAGTCAGAATTTTTCTCCTTGTGGCACAAATACTTCTTGTGCCAGCAATGAATAAAGGCTACAATTTGAAGGCTAATGCTAGAATTCCATTTCTAGCTCAGTGAGCAAAAGAGGATGACTGAATATGTGGAACTGAAAATCTGGGGGGTCAATGGGAGGGTAGAATAGGATTTTTAGCAAATGTGAACATACAATGTTTTGCATTTCTTTGGGCCAGACCTCAAAATACTTAAGTCCTCCTGTGCTTAGTCCCATGGCCCCTACCGCTGTTCTTTCTCTATAGCCCTTATCACACAATGACATCTATTTCTGTGGCCTTGATTAGCTTCTCTTTGCAGGTGACTCCAGATTATACCACTAGCCTGACTTCCCTTCTAGGCTCCTGACAGGTATATATATACAACTGATTGCTTGGAATCTCTAATGAGAAGACTCACAAGCACCTCAAAGTGAATATATTCAAAACTGAACTCTTGATTTTTGGTCCATGTAGCCTTCCCTTCCCCTTTGTCATTGGCCTCTAATTAAATGGCACCACTGTGTATCTCCTTAATTTTTCAAACCGGAAATCTAAGAGTCATCCTTAATGCTTCACTTTTCATCACACTCCTGTAAATTTAGCTACTTTATCATCAGATCTTATCTATTCTGCTTTCAACCTGTGTCTTGATTCTATCAGCTTTGCTTCAGCTTCACTGCCACTACCCAAGTCCAGACTATGATCGTGTCTTGCAATCAACTTCTAATTGATTTTCTGCTTTTATCTTTGCCCCAATCCAACCCATTCTCCCTATACGGTCAGTGTGATCCTTTTAAAACCATAAATAAGAAAATGTAAGTTGCTTGCTTAAATCTTTCCAATGGATTTCCCTTATATTTACAAAATCATCCAAACTCTTTAATGTACGGTCAAGAGCTTGCATGTTCTGTGGCTGCCTATCTCTGCACACTTTCTAACCTTATTCCATCCCTCTCTCCCTCTAACAACACTGCAGTCACACTAGCTTTTTCCTCTAACACCGAGCTCTTTCCCACCTCGAAACCTGTAAACACACTAGTCCCACTACCTGGAACATACTTCTGCTCATCCTTTAAAAGGCTAGCACCTTCTTACTCTTCAAGGCTTAGCTCTACTGTCACCTCTTCAGAGAGGCTTCCCGGAGCATCGCCTCTAAGGAGAATCTCCTTGATGACATCTCCTCACAGCTCCCTGTTGATTTCCCTCGTGACATTTATCTGAAGTTCTGTTAAGTATATCCTCATTTGTTTACCTGTCATTGTCTAACTCACCCACAAGGCTAATCTGTGAAGACAAAGACGTAACTACCCAGTTCTTCATTATACACCAGTGCCCAGCACTGGGCCTAGAATGGAGTAGGATTTCCATAATCTGTTCATAAAAATCCTGTTTACACACGAATGTATAAATTTTAGGATTATGTAAAGCAAAAAATACTTATAAATATTTTCTCTAATTTTTCAATGGGAAAAAGAGAAAAATCTTCAAGTCCTTTCATGATAATGGTAATTCTTTGATATGGGTGGGAGAAGAGGAGGGTGGAGGCTATCCTGTGCATCATAGGCCATTAAGCATAATGTCTGGACTTTATCCACCAAATGCCAGCAGCATTGCCTCCCCACTTGACATGTGACAACTGAAAATGTCTACAGATATTGCCAAATGTCCACTAGGGTACAAAATTTCACTCAACCGAGAATCATTGACCTACATAATAAATATTTAATATGTCATTTTAATTCTCCTTCTCCCCTCTAAATAAAATATTAAGTAAAGAAGTCAATTCACCAAGAGTAAAAGTTACAAGTTTAATTTTGCATATAATTAGGAGTAGAAAGGAGAGAAAAATCCAGCAAACAGACCTCCGATCTAATGCTAAAGTAGACTCTTGATTCGTAAGCACCTGGTTGATCTGCTTTTCTGAATATGAATATATTCACTTTGAAAGATAACAGTAATTACGGTCCCATCAAAATCAACATTAATTAATGTCAATTAATTGGAAAGACAGTTACACTGAATTAACAAAAATTCTTTGAGGCGTGGAAATGTATTCCCCAGTTTTCAGAAAGCCTTATACCAAATGCTTGGTTTCTAACTATACTGGTCTATCACTAAGGCTTTCAGACAAAATGATTTTAAATAATAAATGTATATTTCATAGTTTTCCCGACTCAAATCTCAGAATCACATAAACATTTTAGTTTTAGATTTTAGTTGCATTTGAACAATTCATATAATGTGCATTCCCATCTAACTTCAATGGGTGCGTAAAACTCTAAATGTGAATTATTTGCTCATATTTCATATATCAGCTTGTCTTATTTCTTAATCAAATTCATTTATCTCCTGGACCAGGTGTAGCATCGTGTTGTCTTAGAGATACTCCCAAAGTAATGTTTAGAAAATATCAACCTATATCGTTAAAGCTACATAAAAAGAAGATGGAAAACTCTTATCATAAAATATCTTTGACCACTAATTAGTCTTTGTCATGAAGCTAATGCTGTAATAAGTGCCTTACATACTTTATATCGCTTAAGCATTATAATAAAATGTCCCTTTGATGTAGGGACTATTCCATCTATTTCACAGATGAGGTAAACAAAAATTAAACTCACTAAAGCCATAGTATAAAGTCAGGAGTGGAAACCCAGGTCCCTCTGACTCCAAAGACCAAATTAATAACAACCAAATGGCACGCCCTGCTTGGCAGAGCTGAGAATCAATCCATGTCATACATTCATGATGGCCATGTTAGTCACAATACCTGGCCACTGATTTTTTTCTGGGAAAAAAAAAAACCGAGGCTTAAGAGAAACCTCATCTCTCATTCTAGAGGAGCTACAAACCAGAGGTGACCAAAGTCAAATAAATTGTTCCCATACTTGTTCATACACCTTGGATTAAATCAGACATGACATCTAGGAAGTGGGGAAAGGATGCCATCTACACTTACCGGTCCTCCCAGAATTCAGCCTTTACTGTTTGGCCATGTGGGCTAGAATGATAAATCATCCTGGTGTGCCCAGGACCATTCAGTTTTAGCACCGTAAGTCCTACATCTGGGAAACCATATCTATGGATGTGTCCTCTCTCTACCTTCTACCAAATCTCCCTGATGCCAGCTGCCTTTCTGCATCTCTAAATATTGCTTTTGTTTATTTTTGAGGAAACCTTATGATTTTACTATGTGGCAAACATTATACTAGGTGCAAGGATATCAAGGCAAAAAAAATCAAAATCTTCCTACAGGTACTATCTGCCTGCTATATTATCCTTTCGAACTGATATCTATCTTTTCAAACACCAGCCAGGACTAAGACATACCACCTGCCATCATACTCTATAAATACCAGGTCCCATCTGCCTGGCTCTTCTTCCTCTAGCTAGTTGCTCTAGCAACTGCCTGTGTCCAACTGCTGTTCCCACATGGGCCAGTCTATTCACCCACTAATTGAACTCCTCATCCTATGCTGACAGAGGATCCAGGGCCTCTTTTCTGAATATATCCATTATTTCTTATTCCAGTGTGAGATATTTTGGAAGACTTTAGGGAATGTGATTATTTTCTTTACAGTGCCGATGACCCTCGACCCCTAATTACTCGGAGAAGAATTGAATTATTAAGTGCTTCCCCACAAATTGATGTAGACATTTCTTACGAAAGAAAGTAGGAATGACCAAAAAGAGAAAACAGGAGAAATGGGTTCTAAAAAGAAGCCACTTGTCTAACTAGCCTACCAAGCTAAGAGGGAAAGCCGAAAGTGGCTAAAAGAAAAGAATATGCCTCAGGAGAGCTGCTAAGTTACTGGCATAAGTATTTTCTAAATTCTAGACCATAGATCCACAAGTAAAACACCAGAAAATAAAATGGTTATCAGAGGATCTCCCTTTTAAAAGATAATTGCAATTTCTAGAAATCTTGTTTTCCCATCCTTAGTACTTTTTGTTTCTCTGCCCCTTTGTGTTCTGTGTTTGTGCATTTTCTCCTCTACTTGATACAGCATCTAGGTTTAACATCTAGGTCTTCTCAGTACTGCCCTTATCTGCTTTTCATAAAGAACATATTTCTGAGTGTGCTGGTATCAGCTCAGCCATTTATTACCTCTGCTACCTTGAGGAAGTCACTTTATCGTTCAGGATCCCAGTTTCTATAACATGAGTGGAATGATAACATCCTAATAAAATAACTAACATTTGACTTATATGTCATGGCTATCTATTGGTTTTGCCTGCCATATATATATATATATATATATATATAGGCATATATATATATATATATAAAAGAAGTATATATATATACACACATTACTATCAATAATATCATTTATGAAGATAGATATGACATACAAGACATTTATGTATATATAAAAAAAAAAAACATATATGCATAAATGTGTGTGTGTGTGTGTGTGTATATATATATATATATATATATATATATACATACATACATATATATACACATCCCTTCACCTTATAGCTAGTAACAGAAGCCATCTTACAAGTGAGAAAGAAAATCATTATTATAAGTAGTCTGGACTGAGTTTATACCACCATAATATACTTCTACCCAGCATTTAACTTACTTTTCCTACCAATATTATTCTGATTTTCTTTGCAGAATATACAGCTCCCCATTCTTAGTCATGTTCTAGCTGAATAAGTGAGCTATTTTGGGCTTAATGCAATTGATGTATCTCACCCTCTAGGCCACAGATATGGTTCAATGGGAGGCATGTGACCCAATGCCAGTCAAATGAGAGAGCGGGTGAAGGCCAGAAATCGTGTGGGAACACTGACATAGTGTGAGATATAAAAGCATTCTGACCCTGTAAAAAGAGAAACTTCAGTTGTCAGGGCCATGCATAGAGCCTGATAATAAAATCAATGACATAGGACACAGAGCAAGAGATAGGGAGAAATCTGATCCTGGATGACATTGTTTGCAAACTGGTCCTTACTTAAAATCCAATCAATTATGAGCCAATAGATTTCCTTTATTTTTTTCTAACAGTTTAAATTTAATTTTTTGTCTGTTGCAAACAAATAAATTTGAACCAGCATGAGACCCAGGCCTGGCCAATCAAAGAACATCCATTCCTCAGGTTACAGTAACTAAGGTTCGAGGATGCAAAAAGAAGCTGAGGCAGGATTTTCTAGGACTGTTTGGCTAGTGCTATTGGAGAAAGATAGATGTTTCTTTCCTTCCCCAGGGTTACTAAGCACCTTCTCCTCTGCAAGGAAAGAACCTGTCTCAGAAATGATTCTCTCTTTCTAATCACATTCTTATGAAATCCAGCAGTGCCAAATTCAGGTCTAGTCTTTGATTTTTAGTTATGTGAAATTTTCCTTTTGTTTAACTAAGTTATATTATGTTTTTGCTACTTCTAACTGAAAGGGTCTTGACTAGCACCTCTGTGCTAGATACTTTGGAAAGATGTTTATGTACTTGAGAAACCATAAGTATTCCAGTTTCATAGATAGGGAAAGTGTGGCTCAGAGAAGTTAAGTGACTTGCCCAAGGTCATACAGCAAGTAATTGAGAATTCCTGAACTCAAAACTTTGTTCTTAATAATTGAGTTATATGGCTTCCAGATGATTCCCTAAGGTTGTTCATAATTCTCAAATTCTGATCCAGCAGCTAAGCTCTATGGATCAAGATGAAGTGGGGCGGTCTTAATGGATGATCTTATTGGCACAGCCTCAGAAAAGATTTCATCACAGGTTCAGTCTGCTAAATTCCTCAACAGAGCTTCTAACAGCTATGGATTCGGTTCATCACTGTCAAACTCAAGTAGTTTAGCACTACTTTCCTCCAAAACTGAGAGTATCCCCCAGGTAGACGTTTACCTCTTGGTTTAAAGGAGTATATAATGTTGGTGCCCAAAAGCAGAGGCAGCAACATTCACGTTCCACTGCTTATAAACAAAATGAAAAGCAGGCAGCTTAAGGATGTCAAATAACATCACTTTCTAGTATTCATTTCCATTGTTGTTGGTGCATAGTGGTGGTGATGGTGTGCTGGTGAAATTATATGCAAAATAGACATTTAAATCCAAGCAGGGAGAATTCTACTATGGGAAACAAACAAACAAACAAACAAACAAAGTAGCCTCAACTAAATCACCCAAACAGTAAGCACATCCCATTCCATGGTATATTATGAAATCATGTTCCGTTAGTTTTTCCTTCTTTTTCAGAGTAAAGAAAGACCTGAGTGGGATGTAGGTTTGGTTGCACAATTTTCCTGTACTGCTCAATTATTACTGCCCAGACACTGGACAGCATTTAGAGCTTGCCCTTATTTATTCATAACATTCATCTTTTCTAGCTCAAAGAGGAGAGCAAGGGCTTAGTTTAAGCAACTGGACTTAGTCCTGCCTCGCAGCCTCTGGAAATGGGTATATCCACAGAACTCTGTATCAGGGTATCGATCTGCTATTGCTGCCACAACAAATTACTACAAATTTAAAACACAAATTTATTCTCTTACACTTTGAAGGTCAGAAATCGAAATCAGTTTTAAGAGACTAATAACAAGGTGTTGTGAAGGTTGGTTCTGTCTAAAGGCACAAGGGGAAAATCTGTTCTTTGCCAGCTTCTAGAGGCTGCACCATTCCCTGGCCCTTGGCAACATCACTTCAATATCAGCTTCTATCATCATGTAGCCTTCTTCTACCTTTGAGCTCTTGCCTCCCTAAGGACAATTATGATTATCTTTAGGGTCCATAGGATAATCCCATACAATCTTCCCATCTCAGGACCCTTAATTTAATCACATCTCCAAAGTTTATTTCAACAGTTGTAACAGTCATGTGTCTTAGAGACCTAGATATAGATATCTTTGGGGGAATTCCCCAATAGACACTTGGATACAGGCACAAAATATAAAATAAAACATTTTAAATAATCAGATAAACAGTTGTGAAACCCTAGATAGCTTTCTAGATGGAGTGGAAATGGTATGAATGAGAAACAGCCATGGATCATCGTTAGTAGAACAGTCTAATTTACAACAAGGTAGAGTTAGGCCAGCCCCAGGCAAACTGGACTTGGAAGCAAAAAAGAAAAAGAAAGGGTTGTAGTCCAAGTTCCACCACTTTCCAGCTCTGTGAGACCTTATATGAATTCCTAAACCTCTCTAAACCTATTATATTCTCTGTGAAGCAGAGGTATTCACAGTGCCACTGTGAGTATAAAATATAAACCATGTAAAATATTCGCCAGTGCATACAAAGTAGTAAGTAACCTATAAATGTTAACTGCTTGTATAATATTAATGATAGCAATAATGATACTAATTTTTGATTGTTAAACTTGTGAAATAATTGAATATATCAGCCAGGGAGGTTTGGAATTTCTTAGGTTTTTGTTTTTGTTTTTGTTTTTAAAGCAAGACTAGAAAATTATTTTTTTCTCAAAGACCATCATAATTATTAGAAAAGCAAAAGGGATCATTTTTGCCTGAGGTCTACCTCTCGCCAACAAGAAGAAATTATCGATCCCCGACTTGTTAGGTAACCCTGCACTCCTCAGAGCAGGAGATTAAAAAGACTAAGATGCGTCTATGTCCCCAAGAGCCTTGCACTGTAGTTAATGTTGACAAGACTAACTTATTTAAAACACAGTGCAAAATAAGAGACGATATCAAGTTGCATCTAAATTACACAGAATGGGTTAGAAATGCAATAAAATCTAAGGAGAAAAAGAGATTATTATAGGCTAGAGTAGTCAGGCAAGAGAACCAGCACAAACTAAAACTTGAAGGATGAGTAACGTTTTGGTAGCCAGCAAGAGGGCATGGGGAAAGGCAGAAAACTGAATGAGCAGAGAGGCAAAGGCTAGAGGACAAAGGGATAGCAATCACTGTAGCCCAGCACCAAACCTATGAATGTTAAAGACTAATTAATGTAAGGACACAGTGCTGAAAGAAAAAAAAAAAAATACGTGGCAGTGGTTAAGAGTAGAGACTCAAGAGTCAGAATGTTGTGATTTGGATCATGTCTTCACACTTGCTAGCTCTGTGGCCTTAGACAATTCCTTTAACTACTCTGATCCTCAATTTTCTCACCTATAAAATAAGGTGAGAAACAGCCATGAATAAGGTGGATAGTACCTACCTCATAGTATTGCTGCAAGATTAAAGAAGATAAAGAATGTGAACACTTAACACAAAGCCTGGAACACATTAATAAACGTGATAAATACCATTTCTAGTTATAACAGAAATAGTAATCACACTTGATTGTAGAAGCATAGATATTCAAACACAGAATATAGAGATTATTTGATCCAGGCCTCTCATTTAAAAATGAGAGGAAATATCTGAAACCCAGGGAAATAAGATGACTTGCTCAGGCTGTCACTGGCTGACTTAGAATCCACGGTTCTTTCTACCGCACCTGTCAGATTCAGCATTCCTATTCCAAAATAACTGGTTGTTGGTACTCTTGAATATGCTAAATTAGCACTGATTTAGGAATCCTTTTCAAAGAATTGCTGAGTATTAGCTGCCTCCAGTAGTAGGGAAGATATGAGAAAGCCAAAATCTACAAATAAAAGTTTTCAACTCTGCAATAACCACTCCACCAAGAGTAGAAGCTGAACATGGCCACTCTGGGCTTAAACTCATCTGCTTGCTTCTCCAGCAGACTCTTTACCCCATCTTTCAGCTAGAAATATTCCACTTTGGTCTCCTGGAGTTTAAACAAATCCATTAAAAAATCTCTCATATATGTTGGAGAGGTTTTTTTTAAAAAAAAAGAAAACGCACTAGGATTTTTCAGCCTTGGAAATGTATGTAAAAATAATTTCACAAAACACTTGGTGTGATTCCTAATAAAAACATTCTGAAATGCTTCCCAAAGTTGGTCCAGGAAAGGATGAACAATGTTCTTATACTGCCCCCTTCTGGTGAATAGCCAAAAGAGACAGCATGATGCATGATTTAAGGAACTAGCTCAATTTCATTTTAAATAAAATCTCTTTTGTAATCTCCTTGCCCCAGTCCTGTGGATAGGCAGCTGTAGGTAATTTCCTTGCTAGAAATAGTCACATTGAATGAGTAACTCATTAAGGTCAACATGAAAACAACTTTGGTACTCTGGAAGGGCAGCAGGTAGGGAAAATATACTCAGCTGTCTTTGCATCAGGCAGGAGCAGTGAAGCTGGACAGAAATAGCACTTGCTTCTTGTTTTCTGAGCATAGATGGTGTGAGTTTCCTCAGATACCAAGTTTATCCAAATCACAAGAGGATTCCATTAAGCATAAGGAAAGCAGCAGGAATATCTACCTGAGCTTCCTTTCTTGGAAAGACAGAAGGAAGAAAAGACCAATTTCTACAACACTGTCGCTAAATAGAGATCAATTTGTGGAATGAATCCTGGCCTCTGATACATCTTTCCTCCTGAAATGTGAAAAAAGGCTTGAGAGATGATGTAGGCAGATACGATTCCTCTTCATCCAGATAAATATGTTAGTTATGATAAGATAGTCTATGTCGCAGTGACAAACAACCATAAAATCTCAGTAGCTCAATCCAATAAAAAAGTTTATTTCTCACTCACATAAAATCCACATTGGCCAAGGTTTACCATCTTTATCACACTTCATTGTAATTATATATACATAATTACATATATATATATACACACACACACATATATATATATATGTATGTGTATATATGTATGTGTGTGTGTGTGTGTGTGTATATATATATATTTTTTTTTTCCATAGCAGACCATAAGCTATGTTTGGGCAAGAACTATGTTGATTTGGTCCCCTGTTTTATCCCCAATACTTAGCACAACATCTGGCAAGTAGGTATTCAATGAATATTTATTGAATGAATAAAAGCATGAAGGAACAAGTGAGTAAATGAAGCAAGCTAAAGACCTCCGGGCATCATTTCCATGACCTCCCTTTCTCTATATATACTTTAGGTGCAGATCACCTGGCAAATGCCTATGTTATATTAGGATAGTATTACCCTCTTCCCGTAGGCCTCTGCCATGGTAAAGTTGTACGATCTCTTTTAAAGGTCTTCTTAGCAAGACCTTGAAAAGCTGGGAATGTGAGTCAACAAGGGTAGAAAGTAACTATTCTTAGCAACGTGGTTTCGTAATGCTTGGGTTAGGGAGAGGGGGATGGATATAGGGCACAGCCCACTAGAGCCCTTAAAGACAGGCAGCTTGGGAAGCCACTTCACAAAATGGTGCCAACGCAAAGAAGGAGAGATTGAAAAGGGAATGCAAGACCCAGCAAGATCACAGAGAGAACGAGAAAGGGGATATAGTCTAGTTTGGAAGAAAGGAGAAGAAAATTGCACTGTAAAATGTAATTACTCATCAGAACAAAATATATCCATACATTGTACCAGCAGCATGAAAGACTCTGGAAGATCTTTTTAATTTCTTTTTCTTTCTGTGCCTCTCCATCTTTCATGAACCAAATACTAACAAGTCATACTGTGACCAAGCATCTTGAATCCCCTTCCCTAAAAATCTTAACATTTCTGCATGTTTTTAAGCAAAGATCTTTTAAAACCTTTATATATTGATGAATGCACCAAGATGGCAGCGTTGGCACTCCATATTCCTAAGTTAAGACGAGGAACCCTCCATGTGTTGATTGAAGAACTTACGGATTATTATTTTGCACCCAAAGCAAGGCAAGGACTGTGTGTGGAATTGCAAAAGGTGCTGGGATATAAAATCTCTGAACCATAAAGTTTGCAGTTCAATAAAAATTCTTCCAAGGAGTACTGAGTCCATCTGTGTATGAGATTTTTGGAAAAGGACCAATTCTATGGATCGTAGCCCCATTCTTTGCACTTAGAGATTAAGGACTGGCTTGAAATTTGTGCTGAAAAACAGAAAGTAACCCAATTCCTTCATCCTCCTTCCTGGACCAAATACACTAGATTATGCATCTCCAACAGAAAGTGCAGTTCCCCACTCCCACCCCGTGGTTAGAGGGAGAACTGCACTGTCATTAGGGGCTTATATTTGCCTGACCTTTTGCATACTCACATTAGGCAATGATGACTATTTCTGGACTGCAAAATACTAACTGAAGAACAGATAGATTATACAGTGTGCCTTCTAAGTGGCATGTTGCTATGGTTTCCCACTGAAAGAACTGAATTCTCGCCATTAGGTTATCTGAAATCTGCAGGATTGCTCCAAAATGTTTCTGCAGAGCGACGGACTGTCCTTGGAACACAACTCCATCTATACGATCAAATCAGCCTCACATTAGCAGGGAACATGATGTGTTTTTGGAAGATGGTCTTCACTGAGCGCAGTAGGATTTGCAGAACATTTATAAGACACTAAAACTGAGGCACTGACCTCTGTTGATATAAGGAACCTTTCCTGTATTTTTATGTATGTCCCTTATGCCACAATGTTATTGAATCCGAACCACCTGGCCATGCAAATGGGAGCACAGGACTCTGTGCTTAAGCCCTCCAAAAGCTCTTAAGATAAAATCCAAATCCTTTCTCAGCGCTGGACGACTTCTCTATCTTCACCTTACCTCACTCCACTCTTCCCCCTTGCTCTCAATCTGCTATGCTCACTTTCTTTCACTTTCTCTAAAGCTTTCTCTAAAACCTCAGGTTTTTCCCTGCAGAAGGGTCTTTGCACATAATGTTTCTTTTGCATGAAATGGACGTGCCCCACAACTGGCTTGCCTTAGCTCTCACAAATCCTCCAGTTCTCAAATTAATGACCACGTCCTGGGATACCCATCACTCCGATCTAAATTAAGTTCTCATTTATATCCTCTGATAGGACTCTGCACTCTCATTTCACAGCATGTGTCAAAATTTGAAATGAATCGTATATTTCTGTGATTGTTTAGTACATATCGCCTCCACTAAAATAAAGCCTTGAAGACACAGGCAATGTATTTTTTGGTTTCTGCTATATCCCCAGCATTTACTACAAGACTTGGCACATAGGAGGCATTCAATATAGAATGAATGAATCACCCCACTGACTTCAATCCCTATATACTTAGTAACCAAGAGAAACAGAATGTCTATTTACTCACTTGAACAAGTATTAAAAACTCAGCAAAATTCAAAGAGGTCTTGCCCTCAAGTAGCTTAGAAATACAGTAAGAAGAAATATGTAAGGTAAAACAAATAGCCATATACAAGTTAAAGAGCAATTTACATGGGGCATTTCTTGTTGTCTCCTAAGAACCTAATGACAGTCATGGGTAATTAATGTCCACATATTGAACACAGTTGTGCTATACGTACCTCTGAAAGGCTTATTAAAGATAATACAACCAGTCCAGGAGTAACCCTTAGTTCATCACAGACCTCCAAACAGGACGAAGAAAGCCCAAGCAAGAAGAGAGAGTACATTTTGAAGGGTATCTGTGGGAAGAGAGTGCTGTGACATTTATCCCCTCTTTCCTCAAGTCACGTGAAGGATCAGCCAGAGAAGCCTCATAGGTATCAGGGAACACAGACCCAGAGTGTAAGCAGAAGGGGAGGCAGTGCTCACACAGAAAGGTAGCAGAGCCAGCACCACCTCGAAAGGACTCCTGCTTTAGGACAAAGGGGATGCCAGGAGTGCACTGCTGACTGACAGGTGCTAAGGGGACATCAACAGCCCAAGAGGGCAGTACGTGTTGCTCAGGGGGTATTAAAGAGTCCTTATAAGTGCCCCATGATAGGAAGAGCCAGAAGGCTCTTGTCATGAAAGAAAGCACCATCAAATTAACCAGCATAAAACAAGTAATATTCTTCCTTTTCTCTGTAAATTTGGCATACTAGCACACGCATTACACACATACACACACATACCACATACACTCTCTGTGCTCAACTCTAGAGGAGACAGAATCAGCAGAGTGAATGGGAAGACCAGGTGGAATAAACAGAACCAAAGAATGAGCCATATTGCCCTTCTCAGCAGTGTACCAGGAACTAGGGGCCAGGACTGCGGGGAAGGTGGGTAAGAGATAAAAGTTGAATTGGATAAGACATTAAAGTTTTTGATTTAGGTTGTACTAGATTTTATAACATCTGATAATAAAATGGGTCAAATACCTGAAAGTGTATGAGATGTGCTGAAGATATCTTCCGATTTAGAGAAGGTGATCCAAAGAGTCTCGTTGAAGACAATGCTTGGAAATAACGATGCTGATTCTTGACCTCACCTCCTAGGTCCAGTCTGTCCAATAGGCCGACTACATAAAACAGAAAATGGTCATTCCAATGAGAAGAGTAAAAATAAAGTACAAGAGGATATCTAAGTTGATGTGATCAGCTCAAAACCTTCTCTGCTTAGGAAATAACTTACCAATCAAAGTTTTAGGAATATTAGGAATAAGAGAATCATACTTGTACCTATTACATATGCAAAATATATTCATATTTTTCTCTTCCTTCAGCAAAAATTATTCATGAAAAACATAAATTTCTCATCAACTCCCAGGAAAATTGTGTATCCTGCAACTGTAGATAATTCAATAATTTTCGTGAATGTAAATTGACAATATGTTACATTTGAATATGTCATCCTATGCAAAGAACGTCAATAACAAATGTCTCTCACTTGATAATAACCGCCTTGGGTGGTTAGTAGAGAAAATATACTCCCATTTTACAAGCAAGGAATTTGAGAACAAAAGAGGGGTCTGCAAATTATGACTCATTGGCTAAATTCACCCCATCACTTGTTTTCTGTTATGACCCATGAGCTCAGAATGGTTTTTACATATTTTACTCATTGAAAAATTAAAGGAAGAATATTTCATGACATAAAAATAATACAAAATTCAAATGTCATTATTCATAAAGTTTTATCAAAACAACCAACACTTATGCATTTACATATTTTTATAGCTGCTTCCATGCTACAATAATAAGAATGAGTACTTGTGACAGAGATTATATAGATAGAAAAGCTTAAAATATTTACTACTTTATCACAATATTATTGACTATATTCTCTAAAAAGTTAAATGGCATCTAATTTCACATGCTTAGCTGCAAAAAAGTCATAACACCACTGATTCAAGACATAAATCATTTCATCATACTTCCTAAATCATAACAATAAATATTGATAGTGTTTATATGCTTTTATTTCCCATTTCTTTTGGGCCACTGAATTTTCTTTTGGAAAACAAAATTTTATAAAATTTGTGAAACTTTTGCTTGGAATGCCCTTCTCTCATTCCTGGCCTACCTTAATTCTTACAAAACCTTCAGAACTCAGATTAAATACCACATCCTGAGAAACCCATTGCCCTAAACTAATCTCAACTCTGCGTTTCCTTTTACACTCTTTGACAAGACCCTGCACTTTCATTCCATAGCATTCATCAATAGAGTGCTGTGAACTGGGCAGGACCTTAGCAATCATGTAATCCAGAGTCAGCAAACCTTCTGTAAAGGGCCAATAGTAAATGTGTCAGGCTTTTCAGGCCATAGAATCTCTACAGCAACTGTTCATTTCCGCTACTGTAGCATAAAAGCAGCTACAGACAATACCTAAATGAATGGGCATGGCTGTATTCCAATAAAACTTTATTTACAAAAACAGGCAACTGGCTGGATTTGGCTAGTGATCTGCAATATGCCAACCCTTGATATAGTTCATACCCTCATCTTAGTTTCATATGATTTTTCACCCCTGGAACTTATCATACAATCTGATTTAGAGTAGATTTATATTTGATAAACTTTTGATAAATAAATGAATAAAGCAAGCAAGAAGAAAGGAAGGAAGGGAAGAATGCAGGAATACAAGCAAATGTACTTATAGTCCTTTTTTTGAAATGTGCTAGTTAGGAAGACAAGCTATACACATATGACAAGACTCTGTGTTACAAAGCAGTGTATGATAAGAGGCCCAGATAACTGAGAGACATCTGAAATCAGAAAAAAATCATAGGTAAGGTCATATTTGAACTGAATATAAAAGTTTGTTTCTTGTTTTTGGTGTTCTGGTTGGGTTGGGTTGGGTTGGGTAGTGAGAGAAGGTTGGAATTAATCAAATTTACACAAAGAATCATCACGTGTGCATAAAAATTATTTTCTTATCCATAGCCATGCTACCCTGAACAAGCCCAATCCTGTCTGATCTCAGAACCTAAGTAGGGTCAGGCCTGGTTAGTAGTTGGATGGGAGACCACCTAGGAAGACCAGATGCTGTAGGCGTAAAAAATAAAAATTAAAAAAAAAAATAAGGGATCATAAACTAACGAGGTCCTTACAATCTGTGAGGTCAACCAAGGGTTGCCTTGCCTAAAAAAAAAAAAAAAATCATTTTCTTTATTAAATTTATTGGAGCAGCACTGGTTAATAACAATATATGACTTTCAAGTGTATAATTCTATAATACATCACCTGTATATTGCATTGTGTGCTCACCACCGAAAGTCCTCCATCACCATATATCTGACCTTCTTTATCTTTTTCATCTCTCCCCCAATCCCACCCCTCTCTGGTAGTCAACATAGAGTTATCTGCACTATTTTTAAAATGTGACATAAGTTTTTTGTAGGAAAAGCAATCCTTGAGCGATGTACACAATCATTTTTAGTTCTAGAATTTGGGTATATTAAATTTTCTTAAGATATAGCATATTTTATTAGAAGCAACAGAATCTCCAACTATAAATTACCTTAGGCCAGTGGTTTTCAAATTTTAGGTGCCCATGGATCGTCTAGAGATATTTTTAAGCACACAGATTCTTTGGCCCCACCCTAGACTTTCTGAACCATAATATCTAATGTAAAGCCAGGGAATTGGCATCCTAAAAATTTCTCCTTCATGTAATTCATCTTGCAGTTAGTCTGTGGAGAACACTGCATCAGGCTTTTGTTGTCATGGAAATCGAACTTTTGTATTAATGTAAAGATGTTATGATTCCATGGGGAAAATACTTTTTTTGTAGAGAGTAAATGTCACTATGTCCATTGTTTTCTTAATTTTTCCAAGTATATATTATTTCTAGTACCTTCCAGACACTGATCACCTTCTCAGATTTCAAGTTTTTTGTCTTCTATTGACAATTAATATATTAATTTAAAGAACTGTGTGTTGCTTAATATCATTTGCCTTTTTTTCAGAGTTCTCAATGCATTAACTATGCCTCTAAAAATTAGCTTACATATTGTCCAGCTATCCTATCAAGTTATAGAAAAATTGAGTGTTGTTTTATTTTGAAGTCATTTTTATAATATTGAAAATCAAACTTTCTTAAATATGCACAGTATTTTGAATTCAGAGTATCTTTTATTAATATTTGGTATCCCTAATTGGTGACAGGGTCCACTAATTATCATTACCAATGAATGTATGCTAGACACTAACAGGAAGCACAATATTTAAAAACTTAAATTTTTTATTCTCCCTACTGTCCAGCGAAATGTTCTCTATAGAAAGACATTTTCCGCCACTGGGTTAGCAAGATTTGATCACGATACTGAACTATACTATTAGCATGAAGTCAAAATATGCCTGTGCAGATGCTCATGAACAAAACACCATTTCCTTTGGTCCTCCCTCTTATAAGGAACTAATTATTTGTGCTTTAATGTGGAAAGATTTAGAGCTATAATAATAAAAGCTAATTAAGTGAACATTTACTTTATACCAGATACTATACTAAGCACTTTAAACATCAGTATCAATTTGTTATCATGACAGCCTGTGATAGAGATTCCATTATCATCCTCATTTTACAAATGAGAAAACTGGAGATTAACTGACCACAGTCAAATAGCTGCTAAATAACAGAGATAAGGTTTGGATTTGTGGTCATCTGACTCCAATCCGGTGCTACATGTTTTCCCAAGAAGTATGAGATCCTGGTGTACTGGAATGAGCACTGGGCTGAGATCCAAGAGATAAATGTTCTTGTCTCAGCTTGACACTAAGTAACTGGGTAGTTTTGACCATATTTCCTCTCTTTGGGTTTCCATTTCCTCTTCTACAAAAAGTAGTAATTGAATGACTAGATGAATAATAAAATTACTTCCAAACCTAATATACCACCATTTAAGAGCAGCCACTCTGCACAAAAAGAGGACTAGAAAGACAATGGGAGCCATCTGGATGTGCAAATGATGAATGGCAAAAGCTGTTGGAGGGGATAGTCTCAGATTAGCATTCAGTGCCGCTGGGGTCCACACACCACACTGCCAGTCTCCAGCAAATTGCCTGCAGCTGCACTGATCTAGAGGCCATTTAGAAGGCAGAACTCTTGAAAAATTGTTCAAGGTATTTAGTCTTAAGTTTCCCAGGAGCGCATCTAGCCCCATAAAAATTAGTTGTCTTGTGATTTTGCCAACGTTGCTGTTAGAAGTAGAACCAAGTTGTTTTTTTGTTTGTTTGTTTGTTTGAACTCAAATATCACTTCTTTCTAGATAGAAAGGATAGCTTTGCAAATTCTTTCTTGAGTAGCTGGTGACGGAGGATTTTCACATTAGTCAAAAAATGAAAATCATCTAAATATAATGATGGGAGAAAAGCTGCAGTATTTTTGTCTGCTTCCACTTTTATAGAAGTATGCCTCCAATATGCTTGCCCCTAGTCCATAATGCTCTACCAAGATTTGTATAGATTTTTTAGGACTTATATCCTCATTATTACTATTTACTCTTATTTGAGATCCCACAGAAGTTTCATTCTCACTCACCCTAGCCTTCCATGGCTATCTTTTTCTTTATGTTAACCAAATTTTTCCTAAAGTATGACTCCCAGAGAACAGTGTTGGAGATGACAAAGAAGTCCCTCACAGCACACAGAGAAAAGCAAACAGTTCCAAATCTGACACATCCCCATTATTAAATTGTTCAAAGCCATCTTCATCACTGGAAATTTTTCAATGGCGTATTTTGTTTCAAGGTCCTGGGCTCCCTCATCACGTTATTTCACTCTCCGCATCTCCCTGGTTCCTTAATCCCTTGAAAACCCCTCTCAGAAATCAAATGCTCATAATTTTTATGCAGAAAAATCATCTATTTCTATTGCTCTCTCCTCCAGACCATGTCCAGAGCCTATTTCTTCATACTCTCAAAGAACTCTGCCATTGGGATGCTTATTTACAGAAAACAATTTGAAGCTCCATTTGCTACAATCCAATCTTAGCACAAATATATTACTCAGATATAAGTGGTCTCCATAGGACCCAGAATCACAGTAGTGTATTACTCAAAGAAATAAAAAAAGGAATTCTGACTC
Organism: Pteropus medius; assembly: GCF_902729225.1. Classification (NCBI taxonomy): domain Eukaryota; kingdom Metazoa; phylum Chordata; class Mammalia; order Chiroptera; family Pteropodidae; genus Pteropus; species Pteropus medius. Next base: position 4,241,063 of record NW_024340699.1, read on the forward strand.
CTCAACTTATTTTATAAACTTACTTAAAAAAAAAAAAAAAACCTCATTGTATCACGTCTTAAAAATCACTTCCCATTTCTCTCCATCCCAATTTTCATGTTAATTGCCCCAAATTGTTCTTCCCGCTCCTCAGTCTTCATTTTCTGAAAAAAAATTTTTAAATTACACAATATTTCCATTTTCACACTCTTTTCTCATTCTTCTCCCAAACTCTCTTTTGTACCAGTACCTCTTCTTTTTTTTTTTTTTTTTTTTTTT